>NW_024037405.1:438742-737763 GCF_015832195.1 Motacilla alba alba
AGGGCGCGGCTTGATGAAATGGGCGTGGCCTGGTAGGGCGTGGTCCCGGGGGAGGGAAGGGGGGGCGCTCCCGGTGCCCCCGGGATGGATTTGGGGGCCCGGGGGGGCGTGGCCGGGCCAGGCCCGACCCTCCCCCATTCCCGGGGTTCAGGAACAAAGCCGGGGGCACGGGCGGTACCGGGACACCGGGTGGGACGGGGGGGGGACATCGGGGGGGGGCGATGTCCCCCGGGGGGCCTGGCTGGGGCTGGGACCCCCCGTTCCAGCTGTGGGTGCAGGCGCTGCTCTGGGCGCTGCTTTTGGGGCGCCTCCTCCGCTACGGGGGGGGCCAGGGCCGCGGGGAGCCCCCCCGGGATCAGCCCGGGCCGGGGGTGCCCCAAAACCGGGGAGGGACCCCCCCATAGTGAGCTCTGATTTGGGGGGGGGGACAGAGGGACACCCCAAAGGTCCCTTCTTGTCCTCCCGAGTCGTTTTTGGGGGGTCTCTGAGGGGGAGGTTGATCCTGCCTCAGTTTCCCCGATGGGGGGGGGGGGGGGGGTCAGTGCCCCCCCAGCCGGGTCACTGGTCCGACTGGGCCGTACTGGGAGGCCCTGGGGACAGCACCCGGTGACAGCTCCGGACACGGTGAGGGGGGGCCGGGGGGCCGGGGGTTGTGGGGTGGCCTCGGTCCCCTCCTGTTCCTCGTCTGCTTTGGGAGGGCTCTGTGTTTTGGGGTGTCCCACGTCCCCTGGAGCGGTCCCATGTCCCTTTGGGGGGTTCCCTGTCCCTTTGGAGTGTCCCCTGTCCCTTTGGGGTGTCCCTTGTCCCCTTTGGAGTGTCCGCTGTCCTTGGAGGTGTCCCCTGTCCCTTTGGGGGTGTCCCCTGTCCCTTTGGGGTGTCCCCTGTCCCTTTGGAGTGTCCCTTGTCCCCTTTGGTATGTCCCCTGTCCTTTGAGGTGTCCCCTGTCCCTTTGGAGTGTCCGCTGTCCTTGGAGGTGTCCCCTGTCCCTTTGGGGTGTCCCCTGTCCCTTGGGGACACCCCCACATCCCCCTGTCCTCTCGATGTCCCCAAGGAGCCCACTCCAGTACTGTCTCTGTCCCTCCCGGTGGTTTTGGGGTCCCCACGGTCCCCAAAGTGGGGCCAGCTCGAGGCACGGGGTCCCTGGGCTGGGGACACGGGGACAGGAGGGGACACGGGGACAGGGGGGGCAGAGGGGACACTTTGCCATGAGGATGCTGGGCAGGCAGAAGGTGACACAGGGGGACACGGGGGGGACATCGAGGGGGACACAGGGGCACAACCCCAGCACGGGGAGGTGACAGAGGAGGGGACTGGGACTGCAGGGGTGGGGGGGACACTGGTGACATCGGGTCTGGGGACATTGGTGTCCCCAGGGTGTCCTTGGGGTGTCCCCGGGAGGGCGACACGTGTTGGTGGCCTTGGCCTCGAGGGGACATTGCTGTGCCCAGCGCGGGGGGCTCTGGTGGCACCTCGGTGTCATCAATGGGTGTCCCCAGGCACAGGGAGGTGACCGCGATGTCCCCAGGATGGTGGCAGTGTCCCCAGGGGTGTGGCAGTGTCCCTGTCCCCAGGGGTGTGCCAGGCTGTCCCAGGTGTGTGCCAGGCTGTCCCAGGTGTCACACAGGTGGCCCTGTCCCCATGTGTCTCCAGGTGTCACACAGGTGTCACACAGGTGTCACACAGGTGTCCCTGTCCCCTGGTGTCCCGGGCTGTCTGCAGGAGTTCCCAGGGCCTCCGGTGGCCCTTCAAGGTGTGTCCCCATTGTCCCCAGGTGTCCCCATTGTCCCCAGGTGTGCCCAGGTGTCCCCATTGTCCCCAGGTGTCCCCATTGTCCCCACTGTCCCCAGGTGTGCCCAGGTGTCCCCAGGTGTCCCCAGGTGTCCCCATTGTCCCCATTGTCCCCAGGTGTGCCCATTGTCCCCAGGTGTGCCCAGGTGTCCCCATTGTCCCCAGTGTCCCCATTGTCCCCACTGTCCCCAGGTGTGCCCAGGTGTCCCCATTGTCCCCCAGGATGGTCCCCAGGGCCATCCCTGTCCCTCCCAGTGTGCCATCCTCTCACCCGGGCTGTCCCCAACATGTCCCTTTTCCCTCTGGGTGTCCCCAAAGTGTCCCCTGTCCCCCCAGGGGGTCCCCGAGGTGTCCCGTGTCTCCTTGGGGTGTCCCCGGGGGATCCTGGGGGTTCCTTGGGGACTTTTGGGGGATGCCAGGGTGGTTTTTGGGGTCCCCGGGGGGGGGGTTGGGGTCTCTGGGGGTTTTGGGGTCCCTGGGGGGTTTTGGGGGTTCCCAGGGGGGATTTGGGGAGGTTTTGGGGGATTTTGAGGATTCTTCTGCCCCCCCAGATCCTGCTGAGCTTCGAGGACCTGCCAGGACCTGACCCCAGAGCACCGGGGGGCACCCGAAATGCACAGCTGGACCCCAAAATGGACACCTGGACCCCCAAAATGCACAGCTGGACCCCAAAATGGACACCTGGACCCCCAAAATGCACAGCTGGACCCCAAAATGGACACCTGGACCCCCAAAATGCACAGCTGGACCCCAAAATGGACACCTGGACCCCCAAAATGCACAGCTGGACCCCAAAATGGACACCTGGACCCCCAAAATGCACAGCTGGACCCCAAAATGGACACCTGGACCCCCAAAATGCACAGCTGGATCCGAAAATCCTGTAAAGCACCCCATGAAGCCTGAACCCCCAAACCTGGAGATACCAGAAATACCCCTGAACCCCAGCGGGTTTGGGGGGTGCCGGGGCTGGGATCGCCTGTTTTGGGGTTTTGGGGTGTCCCAGGGTGGTGGCCCCCATTTTTGGGGTGTCTCAGGGCTGTGCCCCCCCCCTGTTTTGGGGGTTTTGGGGTGTGGCAGGGTGGTGACCCCCCATTTCTGGAGTTTTGGGGTGTCCCTGGTTGGTGTTTGGGGGTCCCAGGGCTGTGACTCCCCTGTTTTAACCTCCCCAGATGGCAGCTCCCTCCCTTTGTCCCCAAACGGGGGTCCCCAAAACCGTCAGGGGTCCCCAAAAGGCCCTGGAGGGGGCCCCAACTCCCCAAGGCTTCGTTGTAAACGAGTTTGGGACCAATCAATAAAGTCTGGGAGAAAAATTGGGTTTGGAAATTTTGGGGTTCTCCCAAAGTGGGGGTTCCCATGGGTTTGGGGGGGACCCCGTGGGTTTGGGGTGTCCATGACTTTGGGGGGCCCTGGAATTGGGGTGACCCGTGGGTTTGAGGGGGAGCCCAATGGGTTGGGGGTGACCCCATGGGTTTGGGGTGACCCCATGGGTTTGGGGGGGGACTCCATGGATTCGGGGGGGCTCCATGGGTTTGGGGGGACCCCATGGGTTTGGGGTGACCCCAATGGGTTTGGGGGGGCTCCAGCGGTTTGGGGGTGGCCCCACTGGGTTTGGGGGGACCCCATGGGTTTGGGGAGCTCCGTGGGTTTTTGGGGGGGCTCCATGGGATCGGGGTGACCCCATGGGTTTGGGGGTGACCCCATGGGCTCAGGGGGTCCTTGCAATGGGGTGCTCTCCATTTTTGGGGGTCGGGGGAGCCCGACGGTGGGCGTGGCCTCTGGCAAGGGGCGTGGTCTCCACTCGCAAAGGGCGTGGGCCCGTACATCTGGGCGTGGCCAAATGCGATGGGCGTGTCTTAACACCAGAGGAGGCGGGGCCTCTGGACACGGGCATGGATGGGCGTGGCTTAGCCGGGATGGGCGTGGCTTGATAACGTTTGTGGGCGTGGCTTTCCGTGGGCGCGGCGGCGCGGGGCGGCTCCACCCCGGAGCGCGCGCGCGCGGCGGCCGCGGCTCCTCCTCCGAGCGGGCGCGCGCGGGCGGGGCGGGGGCGGAGGAGGAGGAGGAGGAGGAGGAGGAGGAAGGGGCGCGGGAGGGGGGGGCCGGCGGTGCCGCGGGGGGGGCCATGGCGGTGCCGCCGCCGCCGCCGCCGGGCCCCGAGCAGGCCCCGCGGTACCAGGAGTGGATCCTGGACACCATCGACTCGCTGCGTTCGCGCAAGGCGCGGCCGGACCTGGAGCGCATCTGCCGCATGGTGCGGCGGCGGCACGGCCCCGAGCCCGAGCGCACCCGCGCCGAGCTGGAGAAGCTGATCCAGCAGCGCGCCGTGCTCCGCGTGTCCTACAAGGGCAGCATCTCGTACCGCAACGCCGCCCGCGTGCAGCCGCCGCGCCGCCCGCCGCCGCCCGCCCGCCGCCCGCCGCCCGTCAGCCTCCGCGACACCGCGCGGCTGCTCGGCGGCGACGGCCGCCTCACCCGCGGCCGCCTCCAGGGCTCGGCCGCGCCCGGCGGCGGCGGGGGGGCGGCCGGCGCGGCCCCCGGGGCGGGCGGCGGCGGCGGAGCGGGCGGCGGGGCCCGGCCCGAGCGCACCCGGCTGGGCGCCATCGCCACGGCCCGCGGGGAGCGCGGGAGAGCGGCCGCGGGGAGGGCGCGGAAGGTGAGGAGGGGGCGTGAGGGGAGCGGCGGGGGCCGAGGGCGGCGGGGAGCCCGCGCCTTGTGAGGGGCAGCGCGGGGAGCGGGGGGCAGACGTGAGGGGCGGGCAGGAACGGGGGTCGTGAGGGGGCACCGGGGGCTGAGGGGACCCTGAGGGCGCATCGGAGGGAGTCGTGAGGGGCCGAGGGGAGCGGGGGACCCTGAGGGGACGCTGGGGAGGGGCCCGGGGGTCGTGACGGGGAGCGCGGGAAGGGGACGAGACGTGAGGGGAAGAGGCGGCTCCGTGGCCGGGGGACCGTGTGGGGACCCTGAGGGCTGCGGGGGCTCCTCCCGTGAGGGGAGCGCGGGAAGGGCCGCGGGTCTCGCAGGGCTGAGAGGAGCGGAGGGGCCCGGGGGTCGTGAGGGGGCACCCGGGAGGCCTGAGGGGATCCTGAGGGGGTGAGGGCAGCGCGGGAAAGGGGGGGGACATGGGGGGCCCGGGGGTCGTGAGGAGGCCCCGGCAGGAATGGGGACCTCTGTGAGGGGAGCCCTGAGGGGACACTGGGGAAGGGGCCGGGGAGTGTGAGAAGGGCTGAGGGGCACGGAGGGGACTGGGGGGCTCTGGGAGGGTGACCCTGAGGGGGCCGGGGTTGAGGCGGTGGGAATTTGGGGGTGTCCGAGAGGGCCGGGGGGCTCGGGGGGATGGGGGACTGGGGTGGTGAGGGGGCACTGGGGACCTGAGGGGACCCCTGAAAGGTTGGTGGGGACAGAGGGAAGACACAAGGTGGAGGATACCTGGTGGGGAGGGACCCTGAGGGGATTTAGGGGTCCCCTGAGGGAACTGAGGCAGCTGAGGGGACCTGGGGGGGGCTCCTGAGGGGACTTGGGGGCCTGAGGGGGTTTGGGACACCCCTTAGGGGACCTCTGAGGGGACAGCAGAGATCTCAAGGGGATGCGGGGGACCCCCAAGAGGTCTTGGGTCACCTGGAGAGTGGGGGACAGGGACAGGGGACCTTAGGTGACAGTGGGGACCTGAGGGTGTTTTGGGGTCACCAAGAGCCAGGACTGGATGAGGGTGGGGACTGGGAGGTTGGGGGAACCCCAGGACAAGTTGAGGGGGGACAGTGACAATGCTGGGGTGACAGCTCTTGGGGGGGACGGATGTGGAATTGGGGGATCCCGGGTTTGAGGTGGAAACTAGGGGAGTTCATTTTCGGGGGTGTCCTGTTCTTGGGAGGGTGACTTTCAGGCCTGAGGGTGTTCTGAATTTTGGGGGGCTCGGTGTCGCACTGTGGAGGGGTCAAGGAGCAGGTTTGGAGCCCCTGTTTTGGTGGGGGCTGTCGATTTTGGGGTCAGGGCTATACATTTTTCGGGGACCACAGACTTTCGAGGGGCTGTAGATTGTCAGGGCGGGTCTCAGCTCCTGGGGTTCTCTGTGGGGTGACGCTCGTGGTTTTGGGGACCTCCAGCCCCCCTGCAGCAGCAGCGAGGCCTCGGCACGGGAGGAGGAAGAGGAGGAGGAGGATGAGGACGAGGAAGACGAGGACGGGACGGGCTCGGAGGCCTCAGAGGACGCGGGGCCACCCCGGCAGCTGAACGGGGAGGGCCGAGGGGGGCCCCCCCTGCGCCCCCCGGGACAGCCGCCCCCCGAGCGGCCCCCCCAGCCCAAGGCCTGCGCCCCGGGGGAGGGGGGCTGCCAGCACATGGCCCCCCTCAAAAAGGAGGGGGCCTTCGGGCAGCCCGACAGAGCAGGTACCGGGAGAGGGGGGTGGTTTTGGGGGCAGGGGGAGTTGGGGGTGATTGGGGCAGTTTTGGGGGCGATGGGGGTAGGAGGGTTTATGTTTGGGGGTGCTGAGGGCAGGTTTGGGGGCGATGGGGGCAGTTTGGGGGTGCTGAGGGCAGCTTTGGGGGCGATGGGGGCAGTTTGGGGGCAATGGGGGCAGTTTGGGGGTGCTGGGGGCAGTTTGGGGGTAGTTTGGGGGGCATTTCAGGGGTGGGGGTCACTGGGTTGTAGGGTCGGTGCTGGGGGTCAGTCGGTGCTGGGGGTCACTCTGGGCTGTCCCGGGGTGACCCGTCGGTGTCCCTGCAGTGTCCCCGGCGCTGGCAGGGGCTGAGCCCTCGGTGCCGCTGTCCCCGGGCCGGCCGGGCCCCCAGGCTGCCGAGGGGGCCCCGTTCAGCTGCACGTGAGTCAGGGGCCAGTGTCCCCTCGTCCCCTGTGTCACCTGTGTGCCACCCAGTGTCCCCTTGTGTCCCTGTGTGTCACCCATGTCCCCTTAGTGTCCCTCCGTGTCCTGCTGTCCCCATCACCATTGTCTCCATGTCCCCCTGGATGTCCCCTGTCCCTGTCACTGTGTCCCTGTGTTGCCCCCCTGTTGCTGTGGCCCTGTCCCCACAGTGTCCCCTGTCCCAGTGACCATGTCCTGGTGTCCTCCTGTCCCTCCCAGTGTCCCAGTGACCGTGTCCCCATCGTGGTGACCGTGTCTGTGTCCCCCCCCGCGTGTCCCAGTGACACTGTCCCTGGCTCCCAGTGACCGTGTCCCCACAGTGTCCCCATCATGGTGACTGTGTGTCCCCACGTGTCCCCGTGACGCTGTCCCCATGGTGTCCCCGTGACCATGTCTGTGTGTCCCCACGTGTCCCAGTGACCATGTCTGTGTGTCCCCACGTGTCCCAGTGACCATGTCTGTGTGTCCCCACGTGTCCCCGTGACGCTGTCCCCTGTCCCCAGGGCCGGCCGCAAGGACAAGGCCGTGGACCCGGTGGAGTGGTCAGTGCGGGACGTGGTCGAGTACTTCACCGAGGCCGGCTTCCCCGAGCAGGCCGGGGCCTTCCAGGAGCAGGTGGGGCCACCCCTGTCCCCCAGGTGTCCCCACATTGTCCCCGGGGCTCCCTCTGTCACTGCGGGGGTCCCCAAAAACTCTCTCCTCCCTGCAGAATTCCTCTGTGGCCACGCGTGCCCCCTCCCGCTGCCCTCCAGAGTCCCCTCTGTCCCTGAAGGTGTCCCCAAGGTGTCCCCTCTGTCCTTGGGGGTGTCCCCAAGGTGTCCCCAGGGTGACCCCTCTGTCCCTGGGCGTGTCCCCAGGGTGACCCCTCTGTCCTTGGGGGTGTCCCCAAGGTGTCCCCTCTGTCCTTGGGGGTGTCCCCAAGGTGTCCCCTCTGTCCTTGGGGGTGTCCCCAGGGTGTCCCCAGGGTGTCCCCTCTGTCCCTGGGGGCATCCCCAAGGTGTCCCCTGTATTGTCCCCATAGGTGTCCACCCCTTCCCATTGCAGCCATCCCCATTCCCTAGGGTCACCCTGGGTGTCCCCCCTGTCCCTGTGTCCCCCCTGTCCCTGGGTGTCCCCCTTGTCCCTGGGGTGTCCCAAGTCCCCCTGACCACGCTTGTCCCTCCACCCTCCCCGGGGTCACCCCAGGGTCCATCCCCCCTGTGCCCCAGGTGTCCCCCCACTGTCCCTCCCCGGGGTGTCCCCACTGTCCCCGTGTCCCCCCACTGTCCCTCCCCGGGGTGTCCCCACTGTCCCCGTGTCCCTTTGTCCCTGCAGGTGTCCCCAAACAGCCCCCCTCACCCCACCCCACCCTCCGCCATCGCCCGGGGCTGCTGCAGCTTCTGTCCTCTGTCCCTGCGACTGCCCCCTGTCCCCTGGCTGTCCCCAGTGTCCCTCAGTGTCCCCGTGTCCCCAGGAGATCGACGGCAAGTCGCTGCTGCTGATGCAGAGGGCCGACGTGCTCACGGGGCTCTCCATCCGCCTGGGCCCCGCGCTCAAGATCTACGAGTACCACGTGAAGCTGCTGCAGCGCAGCCACTTCCAGGACGAGGAGCCGCCCCCGGAGCCCTTCCCGGCCTGAGGGACCCCCCCGGACCCGCGGGGGCCCCCCCAGACCCGCCGGGACACCCCCAGAGCCCCGGGGACGCCCCGGTGTCCGAGAGGGCTCCTCCCTCCCCCCGCTGCTGCACACAGAGACTTTGGGGGGTGGTGGGGGAGTCCCACCCCTTTCTGGGGGGTCCCACCCCTTTTTGGGGAGTCCCACCCCTTTCTGGGGGGTCCCACCCCATTCTGGGGGGTCCCACCCCTTTCTGGGGGGGTCCCACCCCTCTTTGAGGGGGTTGCATCCCTATTTAGGGGGGGGTCTTGCCTCTCTTTAGGGTCTCACCTAATCCGGGGGGGTCTTGCTCTCGTTTGAGGGGTCCCACCCAGCTTTGAGGGGGCCCCGTCTCTCTTTGGGGGTGCCACCCCTCTTTGTGGGGTCTCTCTTTCGGGGTGGCGCTGCTCCAGGGGAACACCCCCTCTTTTGGGGACATCTCACCCTTGATCTGGGGGGGCTTCTCTTTGGGGGTGTCATTTCTCCTTTGGGGGGGGGTGCCACCCCTCTTTTGGGGGGGCTTCTCCTCAGGGACCTCTCTTTTAGCGGGGTCGCTTCTCTTTAGAGGCGTCGCCCCTCTTTTGGGGGGATCCCACACTCTGAAGGGGTCACCCCTCCTTTTGGGGGTCGCTCTTCTCTTTCGGGGGGATCACCCCTCTCTTTTGGGGGGTCACCCCTCTCTTTTGGGGGTCTCCTCTCTCTGGGGCACACCGGGGGTGGGGACACCCCGCTCCTTGTGGGGGTCACCTCTCTTTTGGGGGGGCCCCTCTGGGGGCGGGGTCATCCCTCCTTGAGGGAGCCCCCTTTTTAGGGGATCCCCCTTTTCTTGGGGGGGATTTTTACCGCGGGGGGAGGGGGTTGGGGGGCTCTGCCCGGAGATGTTTTAACCTTCCCCAGCCCGTGCTCCCCCCCAAATTGGGGTGCGGCCCCCCCACCCCTTGGCCACGATGGGGGGGAGCCCCCAAACCCCCCCGCAGTCTGTGCCCCCCCCTTCCCCGGGCCTGGCTCGTTTTGGGTTTTTTTTAATAAACGGAAAAATGAAATCAAATCAACACAAAATCTCGGGGTTTGGGGCTTTTGGGGGGGGACACCCGCCTTAAAGCCCCCCCAAAAGGGATTGGGGGGAATGGGGGGGGGCCAAGGGAGGCATTTGGGGGTCTCGGGGACCCCCAGAGGAGGGAGGGTGCTGCGCATGCGCTGGTCCTCCCGCCCGGCAGGGGGCGCCGTTCGTTCCCGCAGGAAGGCGCGCCCTCTGCGCCTGTGCTGTACAGCGCCCTCCTCTGCGCATGCGCCCTGCACAGCTGGGGCCGCTACGCCCCCTACGGCGGCCGGCAGGCCCCAAAAGCCGCGCTCTACAAACAAGCCTCAAAAACAGCCTCAGCTCCCCTAAGCTGCCCCAAACATCCCCAAAACAGCCTCAGTTCCCCTAAAATGGCCTCAAAAAACCCCAAACAGCCCCAGAACAGCCTTATGCTTCGCTAAAGGAGCAGTAACTGCCCCCAAACCAGCCTAAACTGCCCCAAAACAGCCTCAGACTCCCCCAAAGCCACAAATGCCCAAGGCTCCCAATGTGCTTCCAGCCGCTCTGAAACATCCTCGGCCTCCCCAAGGCCCTTCCGACCCCTGACCAGGCCGCTGTCGCCCCCACACGGCCGTAAGCCCACACAAACGTTTGTATAGGATCGCCCCCGCTCCGTGTCCCCCGTACGGCGGCCGGACAGGCCCAAACGCAGCTGTGTTCCCTCCCTCCCGCCCTATGGCGGCCGGCGGGGCCAAATAAGCTCCGCGTCTCCCTTCCTTACGGCAGCCGAAGAGGCCCAAACTCCATCAGCTGTGCGCGTGCGCACTAGCAGTCCCCTGGTGAAGATGGCGGCGTCTATGTTCCCCATTTTCCGTACGGCGGCCCGCGCGGCCAAAAAGGGGCCGTGTCCTCTCCCCACCCCCTCATCCCGCGTTCCTACAGCGGCCAAAGGAGCCCAAAACCCCTCCTTGTCCTCCCGCCAGGCGTCTCCTGACGGACATAACGCCCTCCCGTCATTCCGCGCATGCGCAAAAACGGTCCCAGGGGCAAAGATGGCGGCGCCCACCCCGCGCTCTCTCCGTACGGCGGCCCGCGAGACCCGCAACGCGCAACACCGCGCAGCGCGCATGCGCGTTACCCTTCCCAGCGGGAAGATGGCGGCGCCCTCCGCTCCCTCCCTCCGTACGGCGGCCGGCGGGGGCCCCAAGCCCCGCCCCTGGCGGGCCCCGCGCATGCGCGACGCGGGGGGGGAAGATGGCGGCGTCCTCGCTGGAACAGAAGCTGTCGCGGCTGGAGGCGAAGCTGAAGCAGGAGAACCGCGAGGCGCGGCGGAGAATCGACCTCAACCTCGACATCGGCCCCGCCCGCGCCCGCCCCAGTGAGCGGGGCCGGGGGGCGGCGGGAGCGGCGCGGGAGGGGCGGGGCGGCCGCGGGGAGGCCGCGCTGGGGGGGGGGGAGGGGAGGGAACGGGGCCATGAGGGGACAGCGGGAACGGGGGGGGAGGGGAGGGAACGGGGCCGTGAGGGGACAGCGGGAACGGGGGGGGAGGGGACAGCGGGGCCGTGAGGGGACAGCGGGAACGGGGGGGGAGGGGAGGGAACGGGGCCGTGAGGGGACAGCGGGGCCGTGAGGGGACAGCGGGGCCGTGAGGGGACAGCGGGGCCGTGAGGGGACAGCGGGGCCGGGGGGGGACAGCGGGACCGGGGGGGGGAGGGGAGGGAGCGGGGCCGTGAGGGGACAGCGGGGCCGGGGGGGGGGAGGGGAGCGGAGCCACGGGGGTGGCGGCACGGGGGGAGCGGGGCTGGGGTGTCCCAGGCGGGTTTGGGGAACATTTGGGGTGTTTGGGTCAAATTTGGGGTGTTCGGGGCACTTTTGGGGTGTTCGGGGCAGCTCAGGGATAATTTGGGGTGTTCGGGGCAAATTTGGGGTGTTCGGGGCAGTTTTGGGGTGTTCGGGGCAGCTCAGGGATAATTTGGGGTGTTCGGGGCAAATTTGGGGTGTTCGGGGCAGCTTTGGGGTGTTCGGGGCAGCTCAGGGATAATTTGGGGTGTTCGGGGCAGTTTTGGGGTGTTTGGGGCAGCTCAGGGATATTTTGGGGTGTTCGGGGCAGTTTAGGGACGTTTTGGGACAGCTTTGGGGTGCTTGGGGCAGCTTTGGGACGTTTTGGGGCAGCTCTGGGTTCTCTGGGGCAGTTTTGGGGGGTTTGGAGCAGTTTAGGAGCGTTTTGGGGCAGTTCCGGGCTTTGGGGGGGGTTTTGGGGTAGTTTTGAGGTGTTGGGGGCAGATTTGGGCCGCTTTGGGGCAGTTCTGTGGGATTTGGGGTGTTTGGGTCAAATTTGGGGTGTTTGGGGCAGCTTTGGGTCATTTTGGGGCAGTTTTTGGGGCCGGGGGGGGTTTCAGGGGGGCTGCAAGGCTGCTCTGGGGTGTTGGGGACAATTTTGGGGCGTTTGGGGCCGTTCAGGAGCATTTTGAGGCCGTTTTGGGGTGTTTGGGGTTTTTTGGTGTTGGGGTTTGAGGACGTTCAGGGGGGTTTGGGGCAGTTTAAGGGGTTTAGGAGCATTTTGGGGCAGTTTAAGGGGTTTAGGGGCATTTTGGGGCAGTTTAAGGGGTTTAGGAGCATTTTGGGGCAGTTTTTGGGATTCGGGGCCGTTTGAGGGGTTTGGGAGCATTTTTGGGGCCGTTCTGGGTTGTTTCTGGGGCCGGGGCGTTGCCTGGGGAGGGCTTTAAGGACATTTTGGGGTATTTTAGGGTATTATGGATATTTTAGGGACATTTTGGGGCAGTCCTGAGTCGTTTGGGCTGCTGGAGGGAACTTTTGGGCGTTTAGGGACTTTTGGGGCAGTTTAGGGACATTTTGGGGTTGTTTGGGGGGGCTCTGTGGGGGATCCGAGGCTCTTTCAGGGCTTTAAGGAAAATCCAGGGGCTTTTGTGGGGATTTAGGAACATTTTGGGGTGTTTGGGGCAGTTACGGGTCATTCCAGGGCAGTTTGGGGCACTCTGAGGCTGTTTTGGGGTGTTTGGGGTCATTCCAGGGCAGTTTGGGGCACTCTGAGGCTGTTTTGGGGTGTTTGGGGTCATTTTTGTGGAGTTTGGGGCCATTTTGGGGTCATTTTGGGGCAGTTTGGGGCACTCTGAGGCTGTTTTGGGGTGTTTGGGGTCATTTTGGGGCAGTTTGGGGCACTCTGAGGCTCTTTTGGGCTGTTTGGGGTCATTTTGGGGCAGTTTGGGGCACTCTGAGGCTGTTTTGGGGTGTTTGGGGCAGTTTGGGGCACTCTGAGGCTGTTTTGGGCTGTTTGGGGTCATTTTTGTGGGGTTTGGGGCCATTTCGGGGCAGTCCTGGCTGGTTTAGGGGGGCAGGGGGATTTGGGGGGTTGGGAAGGGATTTTGGGGGGAATTTGGGGGTTCCCAGTGGGGTTTCGGGGGGGGTTGGGAAGGGGGTTTTTTTTGGGGGGTTCCCCCCCACTTGTCACCCCGAGGAGCCCCCTCCAGGTAGGACCCCCCAGGGACCATTCCCAGCAGATTTTGGGGGTTTTTTTGGGATTTTCCAGGCCGGGAGGAGCAGCCCCTCCCCCTCCTCCCTTTTCCCTCCCCCTTTTCCAAATTGAAGCTCATTTTTACCCCCCCAAATTTAAATTTCCCCCCCATTTAATGTGATTTCCCCCCAATCCGAATCCATTTCTTCGCCCCCAAATTCATTTCCCCCTCTGAGTTTTGCTTCTGTCTCCCCCGGTTTCACCTCTGTCCCCTCCCCCAGGTTAATTTCATTTAAATTTTATTTAAATTTATTCTCAATTCCTCTTCCCCCCGATTTGAGCTCATTTTTGGCCCCCCCAGTTCGTTCCTGTTCCCCCAACTTCAGCTCCATTTCCTTTCCCCCAGTTCAAACCCATTTTAATTCTTTCTCCATTTTAATTTCTGCCCCCAATCCAATCAATCCCCTCCCCATTTAAGTCCCTTTTTCCCACCCCATTTGAGTTCATTTCCCCCAATTTAATTAATTCCCTTTGAATTTAAATCCATTTTTGCTTGCTCCACTTCAGTTTATTCCAGTTTCACTCTTGTCCTACCCAGTTTAATTCCTGCCCCCACTGTAAGTTTATTTTCCCCAATTTAAACTCATCTCTGCCCCTCAGTTTAAGTTTATTTCCCCCCATTTAAATTATTTCCCCCAATTTAAATTCATTCCTTCCCCGAGTTTATTTTCCCCAATTTAAATTCATCTCTGACCCCCAGTTTAAATTCATTTCCCCCAATTTAAATTAATTTCCTCCCCAATTTAATTCCCCCCAATTTAATTCCCCCAATTTAAATTAATTCCCCCCAATTTAAATTAATTCCCCCCAATTTAAATTAATTTCCCCCAATTTAAATTCATTTCCCCCAATTTAATTCCCCCAATTTAATTTCCCCCAATTTAATTTCCCCCCAATTTAAATTAATTTGTTCCCAATTTAAGTCAATTTTCCCCCAATTTAAATTAATTTCCCCCCAATTTAAATTCATTTCCCCCAATTTAAATTCATTTCCCCCAATTTAAATTAATTTCCCCCAATTTAAATTAATTCCCTCCAATTTAATTCCCCCAATTTAATTTCCCCCCAATTTAAATTCATTCCCTCCAATTTAAATTCATTTCCCCCAATTTAATTCCCCCAATTTAAATTAATTTCCCCCAATTCAAATTAATTCCCTCCAATTTAATTCCCCCAATTTAATTTCCCCAATTTAATTTCCCCCCAATTTAAATTCATTTCCCCCAGTTTAAATTCATCCCCCCTATTTAAATTTATTCCCCCAATTTAAATTAATTCCCTCCAATTTAAATTCATTTCCCCCAATTTAAATTAATATCCCCCAATTTAAACTCATTTCCCCCAATTTAAACTCATTCCCCCGATTTAAATTAATTTCCCCCAATTTAAATTAATTTCCCCAATTTAAATTAATTCCCCCCAATTTAATTCCCCCCAATTTAATTCCCCCAATTTAATTTCCCCCAATTTAAATTAATTCCCCCCAATTTAATTCCCCCCCAATTTCAATTAATTTTCCCCCAATTTAATTCCCCCAATTTAATTTCCCCCAATTTAAATTAATTCCCCCAATTTAAATTAATTTCCCCCAATTTAATTTCCCCCAACTTAATTTAATTCCCCCAATTTAATTTCCCCCAATTTCCATTCATTTCCCCCAATTTAAATTAATTCCCCCCAATTTAATTCCCCCAATTTAATTTCATTTCCCCAATTTAATTTAATTCCCCCAATTTAATTTAATTCCCCCAATTTAAATTAATTCCCCCGATTTAAATTAATTTCCCCCAATTTAATTTAATTTCCCCCAATTTAATTTAATTTCCCCCAATTTAATTTAATTCCCCCAATTTAATTTAATTCCCCCAATTTAATTTAATTTCCCCAATTTCCATTCGTTTCCCCCAATTTAAATTCGTTTCCCCAGTTCCATCAGCTCGCCCCTCCCCCAGTCCCTCCCTTTTAATTTTTTCTCTTTTTCTTTCTCTTTTGTTCTTTATTTTTATTTTTATTTTTATTTTTATTTTTATTTTCATTTTTGTCTTCCCCGCGCCCCTCCCCCATCTCCAGTCATCGTCATCACCCTTAGCCCCGCCCCCGCTCCGTCCCAGCGAGCAGGTACCTCCCCTCCCCCTTTAACCCCACCCCCCGTGCCTCAGTTTCCCCCTCGTGGCAGCTTTACCCCTCCCCATTTAACCCCTCCCCCCCTCGTGCCTCAGTTTCCCCTTTGCAGCATCTTCACCCCTCCCCCCCCTCGTGCCTCAGTTTCCCCTTTGCAGCATCTTCACCCCTCCCCCTCCCCATTTAACCCCTCCCTCCCCGTGCCTCAGTTTCCCCTTTGGAGCATCTTCACCCCTCCCCCCCCCCCCCCTTTTAACCCCCTCAGTGGTTTCTTTGCCCCTCCCCCACCCTGGAATGTGTGTGTCCCCCCCAGAATGTCCCCTCCCCCCCCCGGAATGTCCCCCCCGCGTGTCCCCTCCCCCCTGGCTGTGGCATGGAGCGCCCCCCCCCGGCCCCGTGCAGCATGCGGCCGCTCGGGATGGGGGAACTGGGGGGAAAATGGGGAAAAATTGGGGGGAAATGGGGAAAGTTGGGGAGAAAATTGGGGGGAAATGGGGAAAAAAAAAAAAGGAAATTGGGAAAAATTGGGGAGAAAATGGGAAAAATGGGGGAAAAAACAGAGGGAAAATGGGAAAAATTGGGGGGGGGGGTGGGAGAAAAAAAAAAAAATTGGGGGGGAATGGGAAAAATGGGGGGAAAATTTGGGGGGGGGGGGGGGAATGGGGGAAATTGGGGAAAAACCAGAGGGAAATTGGGAAAAATTGGGGGGGAGGGAGAAAACTGGGGGGGGGAAATGGGAAAAATTGGGAGGAAATGGGGAAAATGGGAGAAAACCAGAGGGAAATAGGGAAAAAACGGGGAGAATTGGGAAAATTTGGGAGAAAGTCGGAAAAATGGGGGGAATTGGGAAAAATGGGGGGGGGGGAATGGGGAAAACCAGGAAAAACAGGGGGAGAATGGGGGAAACAGGGAAAAATGGGGGGACATCAGGAAAACTGTGGAAAAAAAAAAATGGGGGGAAATGTGGAAAAATGGGGGAAATTAGGGAAAACTGGGAGGAAGTGGGGGGAAGTTTGGGAAATAGGGGGGAAATGGGGAAATCAGGAGGAATTGGGAAAAACTGGGGGGGGGAAGGGAGAAAAAATGGGAAAAACCAGGTGGAAGTTGGGAAAAAAGGGGGAAATGGGGGGAAAAGGATGAGAATGGGGAAAAATGGGGTTAAATGGAGGAATGGGGGGAAATGGGGGAAAATGGGAATTGGGAGGAATGGGACAGGAGGGGGAGCTGGGAATGGGGAAGATTGGGGAGAGAGGCAAATGGGATGGGAAGGGGAAAATTGGGGAAAATAGGAACTGGGAAAAAGTGAAGGGGGAAATGAGGAAAAATTGGGGTGAATTGAAGGAAAATGGGGCAGGAAACTGCAAAAAGAGGGGCAAAATTGGGGGAAAACGGGGCGGGAATGGGGCCAGACTGGTCCCAACTGGGGCTGAGTCCCTGCGGGAAGGGGGAGGTTGTGGGGGGACTCTCTGTGCCCCCCCAGTTCATGGGGTTCTGACCTTCACCCCCCCCAATTTTTGGGTCTTGATGATTTTCTCCCCCTATTTTTGGGGTCCTGATGTTTTTCCTCCCGTTTTGGGGTTCTGATGTGTCCCCCACCAGTTTGGGGGTTCTGACACATCCCCCGCAGTTTTTGGGGTTCCTGACACGTCCATTCCCCGTTTTTATGTTCCTGACAAGCCTCTCCCCAGTTTTGGGGTTCCTGGTGGGTTTTTTCGTCCCCCCATCCCAGTTTTGGGGTTTCTGACCGGTTTCTCTCTCCCCCACATGGATTTTGGGGTCCCTGCTGTGTCTCCCCCTGTTTTTAGAGTTCTCTCTCCATTTTTGGCGTCTCTGATTCTTCTCTCCCTGTTTTTAGGGGAACATTTTTAGGGTTCTCTCCCCACGTGTGGGGTTCTCTCCCAAATTTTAGGTTCTCTCCCTCTTTTGGGACTTCTCCCCCATTTTTTGAGTTCTCTGCCCAAATTTTGGGGTTCTGTCCCTCTCCATCATTGGCGCTCTCTCCCCATTTTTAGCTTTCTCTTCCCTTTTTTGGGGTTCCCTCCCCATTTTTGATGTTATTTCCGCATGTTGGGGCTCTCTGTTTTGGGGTTCTCTCCCCATTTTTGGCGTTTATTACAGTTTTTTGGAATGTTCCATTTTTGGGGTTCTGTGCCCCATTTTGGGGGTTCTGTGCCCCATTTTAGGGGTTCTGTCTCTCCCCATTTTTAGGTTTTTCTCCCCTTTTTTCGGGTTCTCCGTTTTTGGGGTTCTCCCCCCGTTCTGGTGTTCTCCCCCATTTTTGGGTTCTCTCTGTTTTTGGGGTTCTGTCCCCGTTTCTGGGGTTCTGTCCCCGTTTCTGGGGTTCTGTCCCCGTTTTTGGGGTTCTCTCCCCGTTTTTGGGTTCTCTCCCCGTTTCTGGGGTTCTCTCCCCGTTTTTGGGGTTCTCTCCCCTTTTTTGGGGTTCTCCCTGTTTTTGGGGTTCTCTCTGTTTTTGGGTTCTGTCCCCGTTTCTGGGGTTCTCTCCCCATTTTTGGGTTCTCTCTGTTTTTGGGGTTCTTTCCCCCGTTCCTGGGGTTCTCTCCCTGTTCCTGGGGTTCTCTCCCTGTTTTTGGGGTTCTGTCCCCCATTTCTGTGGTTCTCTCTGTTTTTGGGTTCTGTCCCCGTTTTTGGGGTTTTGTCCCCCGTTTCTGGGGTTCTGTCCCCGTTCCTGGGGTTCTGTCCCCGTTCCTGGGGTTCTGTCCCCGTTCCTGGGGTTCTCTCCCCGTTTTTGGGGTTCTCTCCCCGTTTTTGGGGTTCTCTCTGTTTCTGGGGTTCTCTCCCCGTTTCTGGGGTTCTGTCCCCGTTTTTGGGGTTCTCCCTGTTTTTGGGGTTCTCTCTGTTTTTGGGTTCTCTCTGTTTTGGGGTTCTCTCTGTTTTTGGGTTCTCTGTGTTTTTGGGGTTCTCTCTGTTTTGGGGTTCTCTCTGTTTCTGGGGTTCTCTCCCCGTTTCTGGGGTTCTGTCCCCGTTTTTGGGGTTCTCTCTGTTTTTGGGGTTCTCTCTGTTTTTGGGGTTCTCTCCCCGTTCCTGGGGTCGCTGACTCTGCTCTCCCCCCCAGCCCTGCAGCTGCCCCTGGTGAGCGAGGGGGGCCGGGGGGGGCCCCCCGAGAGCCCCCAGCCCGCGCCCCCGCCCCGGCCCCGGCAGATGCTGGGGCTGCCCCCGCCCCCCTTCCTGGTGCCGCGCAGCCTGGAGAGGTGAGGACACGCCCCCGAGCCCTGATTGGCTGAGGGGGAGAGCCTGGAAGATGATTGGGGAGAGCCTGGAAGGTGACTGGCCAATGGGGGAGAGCCTGGTTGCTGATTGGCCAATGCGGGAGAGCCTGGTTGCTGATTGGCCAGAGGGGCTGCAGGATCCTGTGCTCACATTGGCCAGAGGTTTGGGGAGATTCTGTGCTCTGATTGGCCAGAGGTTTGGGGAGATTCTGTGCTCTGATTGGTCAGAGGTCTCAGGAGGTCGTGTGCTCTGATTGGTCAGCGGTTTGGGGAGGTCCTGTGCTCTGATTGGCCAGAGGTCCAGGAGAATCAAAGCTGGAGTGCACAGGAGTCCTGTGGAATCCTGTGCCCTGATTGGCCAGCAGTCTGGAGGGATCCCGGGCTCTCATTTGCCAGCGGAGGGTCACGCATCCTGGTTGGCTGCAGGTCTGTGGAGATCCTGTGCTCTCATTGGCCCACAGAGGGTCACGTGCTAGGGGAGGGTCATGTGCTCTGATTGGCCAGAGATTCTGAGAGATCCTGTGGCACGATTGGCCGGAGACCAGGGAAGATTCCATGCTCTGATTGGGTAGAATTCCTGGGTGACACTGTGAGCTGATTGGCTGAGCAGGAGGCTTGTGCCAGTTGGCTGGTTGGACAGGAGTCTGCAGGTGGTGATTGGCCAGAGATTCCAGGCAGAGCTTGTGCTCTGATTGGCCGGAGATCCCAGGGGAGCGTGTGTTCTGATTGGCTGGGCAGGAGGCTTGGTGCGGCGATTGGTCGAACGTTCAGGAGCCTGAGGGTGCTGATTGGCTGCTGCTCCGAGGTCTTGTAGCCCTGATTAGCCAGCGCTGGGGGAGCGCTGTGTTCTCATTGGCCTGACCGTAGGGGGGATCTTGAGCAGTGATTGGCTGGAGCAGAGCTTGCAGCTGCTGATTGGTTGATGTGTCAGAGGATCCCAGTTGCTGATTGGCCTGGTGTGCAGGAGAGCTGCGTGCTCATTGGCCAGGTGTGCGAGAGCCCCCCGGATGCTGATTGGTCAGCTGATCAGGACCCCCTGGGTGCTGATTGGCCAGGCAGGTGGGATTTCCTGGCCTGCCATTGGCCGGAGCTGTGATTCCCTGTGTGCTGATTGGCTGGGCTCTCCCCATGCTTTGAGCTGATTGGCTGGGCTCTCCCCATGCTTTGAGCTGATTGGCCAGGCTCTCCCCATGGCCTGAGCTGATTGGCCAGGCTCTCCCCATGGCCTGAGCTGATTGGACGGGCTCTCCCCATGCTTTGAGCTGATTGGCTGGGCTCTCCCCATGGCCTCAGCTGGTTGGCTCGGCTCTCCCCATGCTTTAAGCTGATTGGCTGAACTCTCCCGTTCTCCCCTAGCATCGAGATCGACCAGAAGCTGCAGGAGATCATGAAACAGACGGGATACCTGACCGTGGGGGGACAGGTGAGTCAGGGGGGTACCTGACCGTGGGGGGACAGGTGAGACAGGGGTTACCTGGCTGTGGGGGACAGGTGAGTCAGGGGGGTACCTGACCGTGGGGGGACAGGTGAGTCAGGGGGGTACCTGGCCGTGGGGGGACAGGTGAGTCAGGGGGGTTATCTGACTGTGAGGACAGGTGAGTCAGGGGGGTTACCTGGCTGTGGGGGACAGGTGAGTCAGGGGGGTACCTGGCTGTGGGGACAGGTGAGTCAGGGGGGGTTACCTGGCTGTGGGGACAGGTGAGTCAGGGGGTACCTGACCGTGGGGGGACAGGTGAGTCAGGGGGTACCTGACCGTGGGGGGACAGGTGAGACAGGGGTTACCTGGCTGTGGGGGACAGGTGAGTCAGGGGGGTACCTGGCTGTGGGGACAGGTGAGTCAGGGGGGTACCTGACCGTGGGGGGACAGGTGAGTCAGGGGGGTTACCTGGCCATGGGGACAGGTGAGTCAGGGGGGTACCTGGCTGTGGGGGGACAGGTGAGTCAGGGGGGTACCTGACCATAGGGGACAGGTGAGTCAGGGGGATACCTGACCGTGGGGGGACAGGTGTGTCAGGGGGGTTACCTGGCCATGGGGACAGGTGAGTCAGGGGGGTACCTGACCGTGGGGGGACAGGTGAGACAGGGGTTACCTGGCTGTGGGGGACAGGTGAGTCAGGGGGGGTACCTGGCTGTGGGGGGACAGGTGAGTCAGGGGGGTTACCTGGCCATGGGGACAGGTGAGTCAGGGGGGGTACCTGGCTGTGGGGGGACAGGTGAGTCAGGGGGGTACCTGACCATAGGGGACAGGTGAGTCAGGGGGGTACCTGGCTGTGGGGACAGGTGAGTCGGGGGTACCTGACCGTGGGGGGACAGGTGAGTCAGGGGGGTACCTGGCTGTGGGGACAGGTGAGTCAGGGGCGTACCTGGCCGTGGGGGACAGGTGAGTCAGGGGGGTACCTGGCCGTGGGGGGACAGGTGAGTCAGGGGGGTTACCTGGCCATGGGGACAGGTGAGTCAGGGGGGTTACCTGGCCATGGGGACAGGTGAGTCAGGGGGGTTACCTGGCTGTGGGGACAGGTGAGTCAGGGGGGTACCTGGCTGTGGGGACAGGTGTGTCAGGGGGGTTACCTGGCCGTGGGGACAGGTGAGTCAGGGGGGTACCTGACTGTGGGGGGACAGGTGTGTCAGGGGGTTACCTGGCCATGGGGGGACAGGTGAGTCAGGGGGGGTTACCTGACCGTGGGGGGACAGGTGTGTCAGGGGGTTACCTGGCTGTGGGGGCCCAGGTGAGCCCGAGGCTGTCCCAGGTGGTCCCTGACCCCCCTCCCCCCCAGCGGTACCAGGCGGAGATCAACGACCTGGAGAACCTGGGCGAGATCGGCAGCGGCACCTGCGGGCAGGTGTGGAAGATGCGCTTCCGCAAGACCGGGCACGTCATCGCCGTCAAGGTGGGCCCCGGCCCCGCCCTGGGACACTGGGGGACCCCCGGTGACACCTGTGACCCTCCTGTGACACCTGTGACCCCCCGTGACACCTGTGACCCTCTGGAGACACGTGTGACCCTTGGTGACACCTGTGACCCTCCTGTGACACCTGTGACCCCCCGTGACACCTGTGACCCCTGGTGACACCTGTGACCCCTGGTGACACCTGTGACCCCTGCTAACACCTTTGATCCTCTGGTGACACCTGTGACCCTCCTGTGACACCTGTGACCCCCCCATGACACCTGTGACCCTTGGTGACACCTGTAACCCCTGCTAACACCTTTGACCCTCTGGTGACACCTGTGACCCCCTGGTGACACCTGTGACCCCTGGTGACACCTGTGACCCTCCTGTGACACCTGTGACCCCTGGTGACACCTGTGACCCCCTGGTGACACCTGTGACCCCTGGTGACACCTGTGCCCCCCCCATGACACCTGTGACCCTCCTGTGACCCCCTGGTGACCCCCCTGGTGACACCTGTGACCCCTGGTGACACCTGTGACCCTTGGTGACACCTGTGACCCCTGGTGACACCTGTGACCCCCAGTGACACCTGTAACCCCCCGGTGACACCTGTGACCCCTGGTGACACCTGTCACCCCCCCATGACACCTGTGACCCCCTGGTGACACCTGTGACCCCCTGGTGACCCCCCTGGTGACACCTGTGCCCCCTGGTGACACCTGTGCCCCCTGGTGACACCTGTGACCCCCGGTGACACCTGTGCCCCCCCGTCCCCAGCAAATGCGGCGCTCGGGGAACCGCGAGGAGAACAAGCGGATCCTGATGGACCTGGACGTGGTGCTCAAGAGCCACGACTGCCCCTACATCGTGCAGTGCTTCGGCACCTTCATCACCAACGTGAGCACCTGGGGCACCTGGGGGAGCACCTGGGGGCACCTGGGGCACCTGGGGGAGCACCTGGGGGCACCTGGGGTTATGGGCACCCCTACATCGTGCAGTGCTTCGGCACCTTCATCACCAACGTGAGCACCTGGGGGGGCACCTGGGGCACCTGGGGAGCACCTGGGGCACCTGGGGGGCACCTGGGGCACCTGGGGGCACCTGGGGGCACCTGGGGTTATGGGCACCCCTACATCGTGCAGTGCTTCGGCACCTTCATCACCAACGTGAGCACCTGGGGCACCTGGGGGCACCTGGGGGAGCACCTGGGGGCATCTGGGGGAGCATCTGGGGCACCTGGGGGCACCTGGGGGCACCTGGGGGCACCTGGGGTTATGGGTTCCTCTACACCGTGCAGTGCTTCGGCACCAACATGAGCACCTGGGGCACCTGAAGGCACCTGGGGGCACCTGGGGGCACCTGGGGGCACCTGGGGGAGCACCTGGGGGCACCTGGGGGCACCTGGGGTTATGGGTTCCTCTACACCATGCAGTGCTTCATCACCAATGTGAGCACCTGGGGCACCTGGGGGCATCTGGGGGCACCTGGGGGCACCTGGGGGCATCTGGGGGCACCTGGGGTTATGGGCACCTCTACATTGTGCAGTGCTTCGGCACCTTCATCACCAATGTGAGCACCTGGGGGGGCACCTGGGGGCACCTGGGGGAGCACCTGGGGCACCTGGGGTTATGGGTTCCTCTACACCGTGCAGTGCTTCATCACCAACGTGAGCACCTGGGGGCACCTGGGGCACTCAGGGGAAGCTGGAGGGCTGGGGGGGGTCTGGATCCATCTATGGGCGCTCCCAGTGCCCCCCCAGTGCCCCCACTGCCCCCAGTGCTCCCAGTGCTCCCAGTGCCCTCCCAGTGCCCTCCCAGTGCCCCCAGTGCTCCCAGTGCTCCCAGTGCCCCCAGTGCCCTCAATGCCCTCCAAGGGCCCCCAGTCCTCCCAGTACACCCAGTGCTCTCCCAGTACTCCCAGTGCCCCCAGTGCTCCCAGTGCCCCCAGTGCCCCCAGTGCCCCCAGTGCCCCCAGTGCTCCCAGTGCACCCAGTGCTCTCCCAGTGCTCCCAGTGCACCCAGTGCCCTCCCAGTCCATCCCAGTGCCCTCCCAGTGCCCCCCAGTCCATCCCAATGTGCTCCCAGTCCATCCCAGTGCCCCCCAGTCCATCCCAGTGCCCTCCCAGTGCCCTCCCAGTGCCCTCCAGCCCATCCCAATGCACTCCCAGTCCATCCCAGTGCCCTCCCAGTGTCCCCCAGTCCATTCCAGTGCCTTCCCCGTGCCCTCCCAGTGCCCCCAGTGCCTCCCAGTCCATCCCAGTGCCCCCAGTCCATCCCAGTGCCCTCCCAGTGCCCCCCCAGTCCATCCCAGTGCCCCCAGTGCTCCCAGTCCATCCCAGTGCCCTCCCGGTGCCCTCCCAGTCCATCCCAGTGCCATCCCAGTGCTCCTAGTTCATCTCAATGCACTCCCAGTCCATCCCAGTGCCCTCCCAGTGCCCCCAGTGCTCCCAGTCCATCCCAGTGCCCCCCCAGTCCATCCCAGTGCCCCCAGTGCCCCCCAGTCCATCCCAGTGCCCCCAGTGCCCCCCAGTCCATCCCAGTGCCCTCCCAGTGCCCCCCAGTCCATCCCAGTGCCCTCCCAGTGCCCCCAGTGCTTCCCAGTCCATCCCAGTGCCCCCAGTGCTTCCAGTCCATCCCAGTGCCCTCCCAGTGCCCCCAGTGCTCCCAGTACAGCCGGTGCCTCCCCAGACCGACGTGTTCATCGCCATGGAGCTCATGGGCACCTGCGCCGAGAAGCTCAAGAAGCGAATCCAGGGCCCCATCCCCGAGCGCATCCTGGGCAAGATGACAGTGGCAGTGAGTGACACTGGGGACAGCGGGGACACCAGGAGCACGGGGGACAGGCAGGGTGGCTCTGGGATTCTGGGCAAGGTGACGGTGGCAGTGAGTGACACTGGGGACAACGGGGACACCAGGAGCACGGGGGACAGGCAGGGTGGCTCTGGGATTCTGGGCAAGGTGACGGTGGCAGTGAGTGACACTGGGGACAGCGGGGACACCAGGAGCACGGGGGACAGCAGGGACAGGCAGGGTGGCTCTGGGATTCTGGGCAAGATGACGGTGGCAGTGAGTGACAGCGGGGACACTGAGAAGATTGGGGACACTAGGGACATGGGGACACTGGGGACACCTGGAGCCTTGGGGACACTGGGGGCACTGGGGACATTGAGGACACGCAGGGTGGTTCTGGGCAGGATGACAGTGGCAGTGAGTGGCACTGGGGACACCGGGGACAGACAGGAGGGTCCTGGCATCCTGAGCAAGATGGTGATGGTGAGGGACACTGGGGACACCAGGAGCAGTGGGGACAGTGGGGACGGGCAGAAGGTCCCCAGGATCCAGTGCCCCATTCCAGAGTGGGCAGGGTGACAGCGACAGCGGGCAGGGTGATGGTGGCACACAGGTGACACAGAGGTGGCACTGGTGACAATCCCTGTGCTGCAGATGGTGAAGGCGCTGCTGCACCCGAGGGACAATCACGGGGTGACCCCCAGGGGACACTGGGGACAGTCAGGGTGTCTCTGGGGTCTGGGCAGGGTGATGGTGGCACAGGGTGGCACAGAGGTGGCACAGAGGTGGCACTGGGGACAATTCCTGTCCCACAGATCACAAAGGCCACCTGAAGGACAAGCACGGGGTGACCCCCAGGGGAACAGGGGGTGTCCTGGGCGGGGTGACAGTGACGGTGAGCGAGGTGGTGGCGACACACAGGTGGCACAGAGGTGACATTGGGGACACCCCGTGTCCCGCAGATCGTGAAGGCGCTGCTGTACCTGAAGGAGAAGCACGGGGTGATCCACAGGGACGTCAAACCCTCCAACATCCTGCTGGACGAGCGGGGCCAGGTCAAGCTCTGCGACTTCGGCATCAGCGGCCGCCTGGTGGACTCCAAGGCCAAGACCCGGAGCGCGGGCTGTGCGGCCTACATGGCGGTGAGGGGACACTGGGGACACTGGGGACATCCCCTGGGACACGGGGACATCCCCCAGAGCGCGGGCTGTGCGGCCTACATGGCGGTGAGGGGACACTGGGGACACTGGGGACATCCCCTGGGACACGGGGACATCCCCCAGAGCGCGGGCTGTGCGGCCTACATGGCGGTGAGGGGACACTGGGGACATCCCCTGGGACACAGGGACATCCCCGGGGACACTGGGGACATCCCCTGGGACACGGGGACATCCCCCAGAGCGCGGGCTGTGCGGCCTACATGGCGGTGAGGGGACACTGGGGACACTGGGGACATCCCCTGGGACACGGGGACATCCCCCAGAGTGGGGGGTGTGCGGCCTGCATGGCGGTGAGGGGACACTGGGGACACCGGGGGGGACACTGGGGACACAGGGACATCCCCCAGAGCGCGGGCTGTGCGGCCTACATGGCGGTGAGGGGACACTGGGGACACTGGGGACATCCCCTGGGACACGGGGACATCCCCCAGAGTGCGGGGTGTGCGGCCTGCATGGCGGTGAGGGGACACTGGGGACACTGGGGACATCCCCTGGGACACGGGGACATCCCCCAGAGTGGGGGGTGTGCGGCCTACATGGTGGTGAGGGGACGTGGGGACACTGGGGACATTCCTTTGGACATTGGGGACACTGGGGGGGACATGGGGACATTGGGACATGGGGACACTAAGTCATCGGGGACACAGGGGACATGAGGACATCGTGGGGGGCATTGGGGACATTAGGGACACTGGGACATTGGGGACATTGGGAACATTTGGGACAGTGGGGGGACATTGGGGGGCCGTTGGGGGACACTGGGGACACGCCCCAGCCCCAGAGTGGCCTCAGGGGTGGATCAGGGGGTGTTGGGTCCCCAGGACTGGGGGGTGCTGCACCCCGGACTTGGGATGGGGCTGTTGGGGATCCCTTGGGGTTTTGGGGGATCCCCCCAGGTTTGGGGCTGTTGGGGATCCCTTGGGGTTTTGGGGGATCCCCCCAGGTCTGGGGTTCTGGGTGTTTGGGGGTTCCCGGTTTTGGGGTTCCCTCCAGGTTTGGTTTTTTTGGGGTTTTGAGGATCCCCCCGGGTTTTGGTTTTTGGGGTTCTGGAGGATCTCCCCAGGTCTGGGGATGCCGGGGGTCCCCCAGGTCTGGGCCTTTGCGTGTTTGGGGCTTCCCAGGTTTGGGGTTTGGGGTTCCAAGGTTTGGGGTTTGGGGTTCCCAGGTTTGGGGTTTTTGGATTTCCAGGTTTGCAGTTTTGGGGTTCCTAGGTTTGGGGTTTTTGGTGTCCTCCCCTATTTTGGGGTGCTGGGTGCTTGGAGGTTCCCAGGTTTGGGGTTTGGGGTGCTGGGTTTTTGGGGGTTTCCATGTTTGGGGTTTTTGGGTTCCCAGGTTTGGGGTTTGAGGGTTCCCATGTTTGGGGTGCTGGGTGTTTGGGGGTTCCCAGGTTTGGGTTTTGGGGTTCCCAGGTTTGGGGTGCTGGGTGTTTGGGGGTTCCCAGGTTTGGGTTTTGGGGTTCCCAGGTTTGGGGTGCTGGGTTTTTGGGGGTTTCCAGGTTTGGGGTTTTTGGGTTCCCAGGTTTGGGGTTTGGGGGTTCCCATGTTTGGGGTGCTGGGTGTTTGGGGGTTCCCAGGTTTGGGGTTCCCAGGTTTGGGGTTCCCAGGTTTGGGGTGCTGGGTGTTTGGGGGTTCCCAGGTTTGGGGTTTTGGGGTTCCCCGGTTTGGGGTTTTTGGTGTCCTCCCCGGTTTTGGGGTGCTGGGTGCTTGGATGTTCCCAGGTTTGGGGTTTGGGGTTCCCAGGTTTGGGGTGCTGGGTGTTTGGGGGTTCCCAGGTTTGGGGTTCCCAGGTTTGGGGTGCTGGGTGTTTGGGGGTTCCCAGGTTTGGGGTTTTGGGGTTCCCAGGTTTGGGGTGCTGGGTGTTTGGGGGTTCTCAGGTTTGAGGTTTTGGGGTTCCCAGGTTTGGGGTGCTGGGTGTTTGGGGGTTCCCAGGTTTGGGGTTTGGGGTTCCCAGGTTTGGGGTTTTGGGGTTCCAGGTTTGGGGTTTTTGGTGTCCTCCCCGGTTTTGGGGTGCTGGGTGCTTGGATGTTCCCAGGTTTGGGGTTTGGGGTTCCCAGGTTTGGGGTGCTGGGTGTTTGGGGGATTCCCGGGTTTTGGGGTTCCCAGGTTTGGGGTGCTGGGTGTTTGGGGGTTCCCAGGTTTGGGGTTTTTGGGTTCCCAGGTTTGGGGTTTTGGGGTTCCCAGGTTTGGGGTGCTGGGTGTTTGGATGTTCCCAGGTTTGGGGTTTTGGGGTTCCCAGGTTTGGGGTTTGGGGTGCTGGGTGTTTGGGGGTTCCCAGGTTTGGGGTTTTGGGGTTCCCAGGTTTGGGGTGCTGGGAGTTTGGGGGTTCCCAGGTTTGGGGTTTTGGGGTTCCCAGATTTGGGGTGCTGGGTGTTTGAGGGTTCCCAGGTTTGGGGTTTGGGGTTCCCAGGTTTGGGGTTTGGGGTTCCCGGTTTTTGGGTGCTGGGTGCTTGGATGTTCCCAGGTTTGGGGTTCCCAGGTTTGGGGTGCTGGGTGTTTGGGGGTTCCCGGGTTTGGGGTTTGGGGTTCCCAGGTTTGGGGTGCTGGGTGTTTGGGGGTTCCCAGGTTTGGGGTTTGGGGTTCCCAGGTTTGGGGTGCTGGGTGTTTGGGGGTTCCCAGGTTTGGGGTTTGGGGTTCCCAGGTTTGGGGTGCTGGGTGCTTGGATGTTCCCAGGTTTGGGGTTCCCAGGTTTGGGGTGCTGGGTGTTTGGGGGTTCCCGGGTTTGGGGTTTGGGGTTCCCAGGTTTGGGGTGCTGGGTGTTTGGGGGTTCCCAGGTTTGGGGTTTGGGGTTCCCAGGTTTGGGGTTTTGGGGTTCCAGGTTTGGGGTTTTTGGTGTCCTCCCCGGTTTTGGGGTGCTGGGTGCTTGGATGTTCCCAGGTTTGGGGTTTGGGGTTCCCAGGTTTGGGGTGCTGCGTGTCTGGGGGTTCCCGGGTTTTGGGGTTCCCAGGTTTGGGGTGCTGGGTGTTTGGGGGTTCCCAGGTTTGGGGTTTTGGGGTTCCCAGGTTTGGGGTTTGGGGTGCTGGGTGTTTGGGGGTTCCCAGGTTTGGGGTTTTGGGGTTCCCAGGTTTGGGGTTTTGGGGTTCCCCGGTTTGGGGTGCTGGGTGTTTCGGGGTTCCCGGGTTTTGGGGTTCCCAGGTTTGGGGTGCTGGGTGTTTGGATGTTCCCAGGTTTGGGGTTTTGGGGTTCCCAGGTTTGGGGTTTGGGGTGCTGGGTGTTTGGGGGTTCCCAGGTTTGGGGTTTTGGGGTTCCCAGGTTTGGGGTGCTGGGAGTTTGGGGGTTCCCAGGTTTGGGGTTTTGGGGTTCCCAGGTTTGGGGTGCTGGGTGTTTGAGGGTTCCCAGGTTTGGGGTTTGGGGTTCCCAGGTTTGGGGTTTGGGGTTCCCGGTTTTTGGGTGCTGGGTGCTTGGATGTTCCCAGGTTTGGGGTTCCCAGGTTTGGGGTGCTGGGTGTTTGGGGGTTCCCGGGTTTGGGGTTTGGGGTTCCCAGGTTTGGGGTGCTGGGTGTTTGGGGGTTCCCAGGTTTGGGGTTCCCAGGTTTGGGGTGCTGGGTGTTTGGGGGTTCCCAGGTTTGGGGTTTGGGGTTCCCAGGTTTGGGGTGCTGGGTGCTTGGATGTTCCCAGGTTTGGGGTTCCCAGGTTTGGGGTGCTGGGTGTTTGGGGGTTCCCAGGTTTGGGGTTTGGGGTTCCCAGGTTTGGGGTGCTGGGTGTTTGGGGGTTCCCGGGTTTGGGGTTTGGGGTTCCCAGGTTTGGGGTGCTGGGTGTTTGGGGGTTCCCAGGTTTGGGGTTCCCAGGTTTGGGGTGCTGGGTGTTTGGGGGTTCCCGGGTTTGGGGTTTGGGGTTCTGGGGCCCTGCCCCCCACCCCGTGCCCCAATCCTGCCCCTCCCCCAGCCCGAGCGCATCGACCCCCCCGACCCCACCAAGCCCGACTACGACATCCGCGCCGACGTCTGGAGCCTCGGCATCTCCCTGGTGAGCGGCTGTCCCCGCGTCCCCAATGTCACCAGGGTCCCTGAAGCGTCCCCAACGTCACCCAGGGTCCCTAAAGCGTCCCCAATGTCACCCAGGGTCCCTGAAGCGTCCCCAACGTCACCCAGGGTCCCTAAAGCGTCCCCAGACATCACCCAGGGTCCCCAAACATCACCCAGGGTCCCTAAAGCGTCCCCAAACATCACCCAGGGTCCCTAAAGCGTCCCCAAACATCACCCAGGGTCCCAAATGTCACCCAGGGTCCCCAGCATCCCTGAATGTCAGCCAGGGTCCCTAAAGTGTCCCCAAACATCACCCAGGGTCCCTAAAGCGTCCCCAACGTCACCAGGGTCCCTAAAGTGTCCCCAAACATCACCCAGGGTCCCCAGCATCCCTGAATGTCATCCAGGGTCCCTAAAGCATCCCCAAACGACACCCAGGGTCCCCAGCATCCCCGAATGTCACCCAGGGTCCCTAAAGCGTCCCCAGACATCACCCAGGGTCCCCAGCATCCCTGAATATCACCCAGGGTCCCCAGCGTCCCCCAATGTCACCCAAGGTCCACAAACATCCCCCAGCTGTCCCCACAACACCCCGACCCACCTCAGTGTCCCCAAAGCATCACCCAGCTGTCCCCAAAGTGTCCCTGACCCCCCCCCCCAGTGTCCCCAGGCTGGCCCAACCACCTCTGGGTCCCCAGCGTGTCCCCACGGTGCCACCTCAGCCCTGCAGTGCCACATCTCCCTATGACACCTGTCACCTGTCCCTGTCGCAGCTGTCACACCTGTGTGTGTGCCACCCCTGTCCCACCTGTCCCTGTCACAGCTGTGTGTGTGCCACCCCTGTCCCACCTGTCCCTGTCACACCTGTGTGTGTGCCACCCCTGTCCCACCTGTCCCTGTCACAGCTGTCACACTTGTGTCACGCCTGTCCCTGACACAGCTGTCACCTGTCTCTGTCATACCTGTCACACCTGTCCCTGTCCCACCTGTGTCCCCAGGTGGAGCTGGCCACGGGGCAGTTCCCGTACCAGAACTGCTGTCCCTGTGTGTGTCACACCCGTGTCACACCTGTGTCACACCTGTCCCCAGGTGGAGCTGGCCACGGGGCAGTTCCCGTACCAGAACTGCTGTCCCTGTGTGTGTCACACCCGTGTCACACCTGTGTCACACCTGTCCCCAGGTGGAGCTGGCCACGGGGCAGTTCCCGTACCAGAACTGCTGTCCCTGTGTGTGTCACACCCGTGTCACACCTGTGTCACACCTGTCCCCAGGTGGAGCTGGCCACGGGGCAGTTCCCGTACCAGAGCTGCTGTCCCTGTGTGTGTCACACCTGTGTCACACCCGTGTCACACCCGTGTCACACCTGTGTCACACCTGTCCCCAGGTGGAGCTGGCCACGGGGCAGTTCCCGTACCAGAACTGCTGTCCCTGTGTGTGTCACACCCGTGTCACACCTGTGTCACACCTGTCCCCAGGTGGAGCTGGCCACGGGGCAGTTCCCGTACCAGAACTGCTGTCCCTGTGTGTGTCACACCCGTGTCACACCTGTGTCACACCTGTGTCACACCTGTGTCCCCAGGTGGAGCTGGCCACGGGGCAGTTCCCGTACCAGAACTGCTGTCCCTGTGTGTGTCACACCCGTGTCACACCTGTGTCACACCTGTGTCACACCTGTGTCCCCAGGTGGAGCTGGCCACGGGGCAGTTCCCGTACCAGAACTGCTGTCCCTGTGTGTGTCACACCCCGTGTCACACCTGTGTCACACCTGTCCCCAGGTGGAGCTGGCCACGGGGCAGTTCCCGTACCAGAACTGCTGTCCCTGTGTGTGTCACACCCGTGTCACACCTGTGTCACACCTGTCCCCAGGTGGAGCTGGCCACGGGGCAGTTCCCGTACCAGAGCTGCTGTCCCTGTGTGTGTCACACCCGTGTCACACCTGTGTCACACCTGTCCCCAGGTGGAGCTGGCCACGGGGCAGTTCCCGTACCAGAACTGCTGTCCCTGTGTGTGTCACACCCGTGTCACACCCGTGTCACACCTGTGTCACACCTGTCCCCAGGTGGAGCTGGCCACGGGGCAGTTCCCGTACCAGAACTGCTGTCCCTGTGTGTGTCACACCCGTGTCACACCTGTGTCACACCTGTCCCCAGGTGGAGCTGGCCACGGGGCAGTTCCCGTACCAGAGCTGCTGTCCCTGTGTGTGTCACACCCGTGTCACACCTGTGTCACACCTGTCCCCAGGTGGAGCTGGCCACGGGGCAGTTCCCGTACCAGAACTGCTGTCCCTGTGTGTGTCACACCCGTGTCACACCTGTGTCACACCTGTCCCCCAGGTGGAGCTGGCCACGGGGCAGTTCCCGTACCAGAGCTGCTGTCCCTGTGTGTGTCACACCCGTGTCACACCTGTGTCACACCTGTCCCCAGGTGGAGCTGGCCACGGGGCAGTTCCCGTACCAGAACTGCTGTCCCTGTGTGTGTCACACCCGTGTCACACCTGTGTCACACCTGTCCCCAGGTGGAGCTGGCCACGGGGCAGTTCCCGTACCAGAGCTGCTGTCCCTGTGTGTGTCACACCCGTGTCACACCTGTGTCACACCTGTCCCCAGGTGGAGCTGGCCACGGGGCAGTTCCCGTACCAGAACTGCTGTCCCTGTGTGTGTCACACCCGTGTCACACCCGTGTCACACCTGTGTCACACCTGTCCCCAGGTGGAGCTGGCCACGGGGCAGTTCCCGTACCAGAACTGCTGTCCCTGTGTGTGTCACACCCGTGTCACACCTGTGTCACACCTGTCCCCAGGTGGAGCTGGCCACGGGGCAGTTCCCGTACCAGAGCTGCTGTCCCTGTGTGTGTCACACCCGTGTCACACCTGTGTCACACCTGTCCCCCAGGTGGAGCTGGCCACGGGGCAGTTCCCGTACCAGAGCTGCTGTCCCTGTGTGTGTCACACCCGTGTCACACCTGTGTCACACCTGTCCCCAGGTGGAGCTGGCCACGGGGCAGTTCCCGTACCAGAACTGCTGTCCCTGTGTGTGTCACACCCGTGTCACACCTGTGTCACACCTGTGTCCCCAGGTGGAGCTGGCCACGGGGCAGTTCCCGTACCAGAACTGCTGTCCCTGTGTGTGTCACACCCGTGTCACACCTGTGTCCCCAGGTGGAGCTGGCCACGGGGCAGTTCCCGTACCAGAACTGCTGTCCCTGTGTGTGTCACACCCGTGTCACACCTGTGTCACACCTGTGTCACACCTGTCCCCAGGTGGAGCTGGCCACGGGGCAGTTCCCGTACCAGAACTGCTGTCCCTGTGTGTGTCACACCCGTGTCACACCTGTGTCACACCTGTCCCCAGGTGGAGCTGGCCACGGGGCAGTTCCCGTACCAGAACTGCAAGACGGATTTCGAGGTGCTGACCAAGGTGCTGCAGGAGGACCCGCCCCTGCTGCCCCCGGCCATGGGCTTCTCCGGGGACTTCCAGGCCTTCGTCCGAGACTGGTGGGGACACGGGGACATCGGGGGACATGGGGGGGACAGAGGGACATGGGGGGGACAGAGGGACATGGGGACACACAGGGACATGGGGACACACGGGGACATGGGGACACGGGGCACATGGGGGACCCAGGAGGACACAGGGGACATGGGGACACTCTGGGGACACCAGGGGCACACAGAGGACATGGGGACACTCTGGGGACACAGGGGACATGGGGACACTCTGGGGACACCAGGAGCACACAGAGGACATGGGGACACTCTGGGGACACCAGGGGCACACAGAGGACATGGGGACACCAGGGGCACACAGAGGACATGGGGACACGGGGCACATGGGGGCCCCAGGAGGACACAGGGGACACAGGGGACATGGGGACACGCTGGGGACACCAGGGGCACACAGAGGACATGGGGACACTCTGGGGACACCAGGGGCACACAGGGGACATGGGGACAGGGCAGGGACATGAGGGCCATAGGACGCACAGGGACATGGGGGTACACAGGGGACAAGGAGGGTCCCCAAGATGCTCTGGGGACTTGCAGGCCTTCGTCCACAACTGTTGGGGACATGGGGGGGACATGGGGGACACACCGGGGCCGCAGGGGTCCCCACAGTGCCACCTCCCCTTCTCTGGGGAGCTCCAGGCCTTCATCTGGGACGGGTGGGGACACTGGGGACATGGGGGGGACAGCGGGGAGGACATGGGGGATGTGGCCCGAGGGTCCCAAAGGCGCTCACCCCCTGTCCCCTACCCCAGCCTCACCAAGGACCACAGGAAGAGACCAAAGTACAACAAGTTATTGGTGAGTGGCACCTGCCATTGTCACACCTGTCCCCTGCCATTGTCACACCTGTCCCCTGCCATTGTCACTGTCACACCTGCCATCTTTCACTGTCACCATCACCTGTCACAAGTGTCACTGTCACACCCGTCACACTTGTCATCTGTCACTCACCTGTCACACCTGTCATTGTCACTGTCACACCTGTCACTGTCCCACTTTTCACTTGTCACTGTCACACCTGTCCCCTGTCATACCTGCCACCTGTCCCATCACATCTGTCTCTTCCCCTGTCCCTTGTCACACCTGTCCCCTGTCACTCGTGTTCCTGGGGCCACCTCCCCATCACAGCTGTCACCAGAGCCATGGCCACCCCCTCCCCATCCCCGTGTCCCCAAGGGCCATGTGTGTCACCTGTGGGGGCACGCGCACGATGCCACCGTCCCTGGGGGTCCCCAAGTCCCTGTCACCTCCCCTACGTGTCAGCAGCTGTGTCCCCATGTCCCTGTATCAGTGTCCCTGTGTCCCCAAGGCCACATCCATGTCCCGTGTCCCCGTCCCCACCTTGTCCCCAAACCCTCACCCTTGGTGCTCCATCCCCGTGTCCCCAAGCTTTGTCCTCCATGTCCAGTGTGGTCCCCCTGTCCTCGTGTCCCCCAGTGTCCTGATGTCCCCATGTCCCCACATCCCTGCTGTCCCCATGTCCCCAGTATCCCCAATGTCCCCAATGTCCCTGACGTCCCTGATGTCCTCTGCTGTCCCCGATGTCTCCGTGTCCCCTGCTGTCCCCCATGTCCCCAATAATCCCTGATGTCCCCTGCTGTCCTCCATGTCCCCACTGTCCCCAATGTCCACAATGTCCCTGCTGTCCCCCATGTCCCCATGTCTCCATGTCCCTGCTGTCCCCAATGTCCCCAATGTCCCCCATGTCCCCATGTGTCCATGTCCCTGCTGTCCCCAATGTCCACAATGTCCCTGCTGTCCCCTGCTGTCGTCCCTGCTGTCCCAAATATCCCCATGTCCCCGATGTCCCTGATGTCCCCCACTGTCTCTGCTGTCCCCTCTCTCCCATATCTCTGCTGTCCCCAATGTCCCTGCTGTCCCCACATCCCCAGTATCTCCCCTGTCCCCTGCTGTCCCCGATGTCCCCATGTCCCCTGCTGTCCCCACAGGAGCACACCTTCATCAAACGCTACGAGACGCTCGAGGTGGACGTGGCCACCTGGTTCAAGGACGTGATGGCCCGGACAGAGTCCCCGCGCCCGGGGGGTGGCCTGGGCCACCACCTGCCCTTCTTCACCAGGTAGCGCCCGCCCGGCGCCGCCACGCCCGGCAGGGGACACCGGGGACAGCCGGGACACCCCTGGGACACCGGGGACAGCCGGGACATCCCCTGGGACAGCCGGAACATCCCCGCGGACACCGGGGACAGCCAGGCCACCTCCAGGGACAGGGACAGCAGGGACAGCCCTGGGACGCTGCCTGGTGCCACCACGCCCTGCAGGGGACACTGGGGACAGCTGGGACATTCCCTGTGGCACACCACGGACAGCCGGGACAGCCCTGGGACAGGGACACCTGTGACACCCACGGGGGGGTGGTGACGCCTGTGCCACCCCCCTGTGCCACCTCCCTGTGACACCTGCTGTGCCACCCCCCTGTGCCACCCCCCTTTGGCGCCCAGCGTGATGGTGACACTGCCACGGCCACCACAGCCCCGGCCTGGCCTGGAGTGTCCCAGCGTGTCCCTGCCATCCCAGCTGTCCCCTCCCACTGTCCCCACGTTCCCGAGGCCAGGGGACACCCTTGTCCCCTCTGTCCCCCTGGCCGTGCCTCAGTTTCCCACAGGGTCCCGTGTGGGGACAGGGCTGGGGACAGGACTGGGAGGTGGCACCAAGGGTGTGACACTCTGGGATGTGGCACTCGGAGGTGACACTGGGATGTGACACTCTGGGAGGTGGCCCAGGGACACAGACGTGGCTGGGGGGTGTGACACGGGTGTGACGCCGGGGCCTGGGGATGTGACACTCGGCCCTGAGGGGACATTGAGAGGATACGGAGGTGGCACCGGGATGTGGGGATGTGACACGGAGATGGCACTCGGGGACACGGAGACGGCGCAGGAACGTGGCACAGGGGGACAGGGGACAGCGTGGAGAGCCAGCACGGGGATGTGACAGCGAGGGACAGCGAGGGGACACGGAAGGATGGCACAGAAATGGCACCGGGATGTGACACAGGGATGGCACTGGAATGTGACACGGGGATGGCACTGGAACGTGACACGGGACACAGAACAGAGATGGCACCGGGATGGCACAGGACGGAGGTGGCACTGGGAAGTGACGTGGGCACGCAGGGATGGCACCAGAATGGCACTGGGAAGTGACACAGGACAGAGATGGCACCAGGATGTGGCACAGGGATGGCACCGGGAAGTGACACAGGGACAGAGGTGGCACCAGGATGGCACCGGGATGTGACACAGGACAGAGATGTCTCCAGGCTGTGACAGTGGGGACACGGCACCGAAGGACACGGAGTGGTGGCCTGGGGACACGGACACGTCATGGACGTGACAACGCAGGGCCCAGTCCCGGGATGTGACACCAGAGATGTGACACCAAGATGTGACACCGGGCTGTGACACCAAGATGTGACACCGGGGATCTGACACTGCAACGTGACACCAAGGAAGTGACACCTCGATGTGGCGCTGGGCTGTGACACCAGGATGTGACACCAAGGATGTGACACCGCGATGTGGCGCTGGGCTGTGACACCAGGATGTGACACCAAGGAAGTGACACCGCGATGTGGCGCTGCGCTGTGACACCAAGGATGTGACACCAAGGATGTGACACCGCGATGTGGCGCTGCGCTGTGACACCAGGATGTGACACCAAGGATGTGACACCGCGATGTGGCGCTGGGCTGTGACACCAGGATGTGACACCAAGGATGTGACACCGCAATGTGGCGCTGGGCTGTGACACCACAATGTGACACCAGGATGTGACACCAAGGATGTGACACTGCGATGTGGCGCTGGGCTGTGACACCAGGATGTGACACAGGGGACACGGCCGGGGACTGTGTCACCGGGGATGTGGCACCAAGGATGTGACACCGGGGATGTGACACTGGGGACACGGCCCGGGGTGGCCCCGGGTGCCGGGGCTGTGGTGGCACGGTGACAATCAGGGCCGAGCCGTGTCCCCGCCGTGTCCCCGCTGTCCCCAAGGCCAGCAGGTGCAGTTTTAGTGCATTGGGGGCGCGGGCGGCGCCGCCCCCCCCGTCACCCTCATTAATTATTATTATTAATTATTATTATTAATTATTATTATTATAAATGCGCATGTGGAACCCGAGGGGCCGCGTCGGCGTCAGGCTCTGGGGACACTGGGGGACATTGGGGACATTGAATGGGGACACGGGGACATTGGGGTGGACATGGGACAGTGGGGACACGGGGAAATATGGGGGGACATTGGGAGATGGGGAGGGGGGACACTGGGGACACTGGGATGAGGAGTAGGGACACTGGGGACATTGGGGACATGGGGAAGCACAGGGGGACATTGGGAAAGGGGCGATGGGGACACAGGGAGATGGACATGGGGACACTGAGGACGGGGACGGGAAAGTGGAGGGTGGGGACATTGGGGACAGGAGATGGGACACTGGGGACATTGGGAACATGAGAGTTGGGATCTTGGGGACATGAGAGATTGGATGTTGGGGACATGAGATGGGACATTGGGGACATGAGAGATGGGGACATTGGGGACATTGGGAACACGAGAGTTGGGATCTTAGGGACATGAGACATGGGACGTTGGGGACATTGGGGACACAAGAGGGGACATGGGGAACGTGAGAGATGGGACATTGGGGACAGGGTGACATTGGGATGAGGACAGGGGACAGGGACACAGATGGGGGTGGCACAGGTGGACCTTGGGGACATCGGGATGGGGACATTGGGGCTGGGGACAGCAGTGACATGGGACGGACACGGGTACAGGAGGGTGGCAGAGGCTGCGTTGGGCATGGGGGGTTTGGGGACACGGGGGGACACCGAGGGACAGCTGGAGGATCCCGGTGACACCGGGGGGAGGATTGGGGACACCAAGGGACAGCAGGGACAGCTGGAGGATCCCGGTGACACCGGGGGGGGCTGCAGCGAGGGCACTGGGGACATCGGGGTGGGGACACTGGTGGCACATCAGGGACACGCGGGGGCACTCGGCTGCCACCTCCGTGACGTCCCCGCGGCCCAAGGGTGTCACCGGGGCGACGGGGGGCGGGGGGGAGGGGACACGGGGACATCTCCCCGGCGTGGGCGGGAGCCGCGGGGACACCTTGGGGACAGCGGGGACAGGATGGCAGCGCCACCGAGCGCCCCCCGGCCCCTGTCCCTCCTCATCCTCATCTTCCTCCTGCCCGGGGGGGGGCCCGCAGGTGGGGGGGACAGGAGGGGACAGGAGGGGACAGGAGGGAGGGGGGAGGGACCCGGGGGAGGGGTCCCAGGTTGTTGGGGGGGGGTCCCGGGTGTCTCGGGGGGGGGACACTGGGGGACCCGGAGAGGACAGGAGGGTCCGGGGGGGGCATTGGGGGGGACCCAGGGCACGGAGGGGGGTCCTGGATGTCGGGGGGGGGGAGGGACGCGGGTGGCCTCGAGGGGACACCCAGAGGTGTCACCGTCCCCAGGGCCCCCCCCGGGCTGGCCGTGGGGTGACCCCGCCCCCACCCCGCGACCCCCAGTGTCCCCCCCGGGACCCCCGAGGCCGCGCTGCAGCGGGGACCGGCCCGGGGTGAGTGCGGCACTGGGGGAACTGGGGGGACTGGGAGGGGACACTGGGGGTCACTGATGGCACTGGGGGGCACTGGTGGCACTGAGAGGTCACTGGGGGTCACTGGAAGGTCACCGGGGGGCACTGGGAAGGGCACTGGTGGCACTAGGGGGCACTGGTGGCACTGGGGGTCATTGGGGGTCACTGGTGGCACTGGGGGGGCACTGGGGAGGGCACTGGTGGCACTGGGGGTCACTGGTGGCACTGGGGGGGCACGGGGGGTCACTGGGGGGGTCACTGGGGGGCACTGGGGAGCACTGGGGGGATCACTGGGAGTCACTGGGGGTCACTGGGGGGGCACTGGGGGTCCCTGGGAGTCACTGGGAGTCACTGGTGCCACTGGGGGTCACTGGTGGCACTGGGAGGGCACTGGGGGGGTCACTGGTGGCACTGGGGGCTTACTGGGAGGTCACTGGGGGTCACTGGGAGGTCACTGGGGGGCACTGGGGAGCACTGGAGGTCCCTGGGAGTCACTGGAAGTCACTGGTGGCACTGGGGGTCACTGGTGGCACTGGGGGGGTCACTGGTGGCACTGGGGGTCACTGGTGGCACTGGGGTGCACTGGGAGGTCACTGGTGGCACTGGGGGTCACTGGGGGGGGGTCCCTGGTGGCACTGGGGGGGTCACTGGTGGCACTGGGGGTCCCTGGAGGTCACTGGGGGGGGTCACTGGTGGCACTGGGGGGTCCCTGGTGGCACTGGGGGCACTGGGGGGTCCCTGGGGGTCCCTGGTGGCACTGGGGGTCCCCGGTGGCACTGGGGGGGTCCCCGGTGGCACTGGGGGGGAGCGCGCGCTGACGCCGCCGCCGCAGCCCCGGTGCCCGCCCCGCTCCCCCCGGCTCCGCCTGGACGTCGCCCCCTCCCCCGAGTTCGGGCCGGCCCCGGGACCCAGAGCGGTGCCCGCGGGGGGACGCGTGTGGCTGCAGGTGAGGGGACAGGGACAGGGACAGGGACAGGGGACAGGGGACAGGGACAGGGGACAGGGGACAGGGACAGGGACAGGGACAGGGGACAGGGACAGGGGACAGGGAACAGGGACAGGGGACAGGGGACAGGGGACAGGGACAGGGGACGCGTGTGGCTGCAGGTGAGGGGACAGGGACAGGGACAGGGGACAGGGGACAGGGACAGGGGACAGGGACAGGGGACGCGTGTGGCTGCAGGTGAGGGGACAGGGACAGGGACAGGGGACAGGGGACAGGGGACAGGGGACGCGTGTTCCTGCAGGTGAGGGGACAGGGACAGGGGACAGGGACAGGGACAGGGGAGGGGACGGGTGTTCCTGCAGGTGAGGGGACAGGGACAGGGGACAGGGACAGGGGACAGGGGACAGGGGACAGGGGACGCGTGTTCCTGCAGGTGAGGGGACAGGGACAGGGACAGGGGACAGGGGACAGGGACAGGGGACAGGGAACAGGGACAGGGGACAGGGGACAGGGGACAGGGGACGCGTGTTCCTGCAGGTGAGGGGACAGGGACAGGGGACAGGGACAGGGGACAGGGACAGGGACAGGGACAGGGGACAGGGAACAGGGACAGGGGACAGGGGACAGGGGACAGGGGACGCGTGTTCCTGCAGGTGAGGGGACAGGGACAGGGACAGGGGACAGGGGACAGGGACAGGGGACAGGGGACAGGGGACAGGGGACGCGTGTTCCTGCAGGTGAGGGGACAGGGACAGGGGACAGGGACAGGGGACAGGGACAGGGACAGGGGACAGGGACAGGGGACAGGGGACAGGGACAGGGACAGGGAACAGGGACAGGGGACAGGGACAGGGGACGCGTGTTCCTGCAGGTGAGGGGACAGGGACAGGGACAGGGGACAGGGACAGGGGACAGGGGACGCGTGTTCCTGCAGGTGAGGGGACAGGGACAGGGGACAGGGGACAGGGGACAGGGGACAGGGGAGGGGACGGGTGTTCCTGCAGGTGAGGGGACAGGGACAGGGGACAGGGGACAGGGGACAGGGGACAGGGGAGGGGACGCGTGTTCCTGCAGGTGAGGGGACAGGGGACAGGGGACGCGTGTTCCTGCAGGTGAGGGGACAGGGGACGCGTGTTCCTGCAGGTGAGGGGACAGGGACAGGGGAGGTGACCGTGTTCTTACAGCTGAGAGGGACAGGTGAGGGGACACGAGAGGGCAACACGGGGACACTGGGGGGGACACGGCGGGGGGAACACCGGAGACACGGGGGGGCGGGGTTCCTGCAGGTGAGGGGGGAACGGGGGTCCCGATCGCCATCGCTCCCGTGTGTCCCCCGTGACCCCCCTGTCCGTGTCCCCGCAGGTGTCGCTGTCCCCGTGACCCCCCTGTCCCTGTCCCTGTCCGTGTCCCCGCAGGTGTCGCTGTCCCCGTGACCCCCCTGTCCCTGTCCCGTGTCCCCGCAGGTGTCGCTGTCCCCGTGACCCCCCTGTCCGTGTCCCCGCAGGTGTCGCTGTCCCCGTGACCCCCCTGTCCCTGTCCCGTGTCCCCGCAGGTGTCGCTGTCCCCGTGACCCCCCTGTCCGTGTCCCCGCAGGTGTCGCTGTCCCGCGCTCCCCCCGAGCTCGGTTTCTCCCTCCGCCGCTGTTTCGTGTCCCCGCGCTCGTCCCCGGTTCCCGCCCGGGGTCCCGCCCCGGTGCCGCGGCCGCTCGTGGTGCTGCGGGGGGGCTGCGGCGCGGGGGGGGCGCGGCGGCGGCTCCGGGGCTCGTTCGTGCTCCCGGCGCGGTTCCCGGAGCCGCTGCAGTTCCTGCACTGCCGCCTGCGCCTCTGCCGCCGCCGCGGCACCGGCACCGCCACCGGCACCGGCACCGGCACCGGCTCCCCGCCCGGGCTGCCCGCGGTACCGGCCCGGCAGCGGCGCGGCGGCGGGACGGGGATTAACGGGGCGGGACAGCGGGGCCGGGGGGTGGGATAACGGGATAACGGGGGTGGGATAACGGGGGTGGGATAACGGGATAACGGGATAACAGGGGTGGTATAACGGGGGCGGGATAACGGGATAACGGGAATGGGATAGCGGGGGCGGGATGACGGGGGTGGGGGGTGGGATAGCGATGGGATAACGGGATAACAGGATAGCACTGGGATAACGGGATAGCGGTGGGATAACGGGATAATGGAATAGTGGTGGGATAACGGGATAGCGGGATAGCAGTGGGATAACGGGATAGCAGTGGGATAACGGGATAGCAGTGGGATAACGGGATAGCGGTGGGATAACGGGATAATGGGATAGCGGTGGGATAACGGGATAACGGCGGGATAGCAGTGGGATAACGGGATAGCGGTGGGATAACGGGATAGCGGGGATGGGATAACAGCAGGATGGCGGCAGGACAGCAGTGGGATAACGGTGATAAAGGGATAACGGGATAACGGCGGGATAGTGACGGGATAACGGGAATGGGATAACGGGATAATGGGATAGTGATGGGATAACGGGGATAGGGGGGATGGAATAACAGGATAATGGGATAACGGGATAGCAATGGGATAGTGATGGGATAACGGGGATAACGGGAATGGGATAACGGGATAGCAATTGGATAACGGGATAATGGGATAGTGATGGGATAACGGGGATGGGGGGATGGGATAACAGGATAATGGGATAGCGGGATAGCAATGGGATAGTGATGGGATAACGGGGATAACGGGAATGGGATAACGGGATAGCAATTGGATAACGGGATAATGGGATAGTGATGGGATAACGGGGATAACGGGAATGGGATAACGGGATAGCAATTGGATAATGGGATAGTGATGGGATAACGGAGATGGGGGGATGGGATAACAGGATAATGGGATAGCGGGATAGCAATGGGATAACGGGATAGCGATGGGATAGAGATGGGATATAACAGCAGGACAGTGGCAGGACCGCAGCGGAATAACGGGATAACGGGATAATGGGATAACAGCAATGGGGATAATGGGGATTACAGGAATGGGATGACAGCGGGACCGTGGTGGGATAATGGGATAGCGATGGGATAATGAGGATAGCAGGAATGGGATAACAGGGACGGGATAACTGGACATTGGGAATGGGATAATGGGATAACAGCGGGATAGCGATGGGATAACGGGTGTGGGATGAAGCGGGTGGGACAATGGGGATAGCGGACATGGGATAACGGATAATGGGAGTGGGATAATGGGATAACAAAATGGGATAAGAGCGGGACAGCGATGGGATAACAGGGATAACGGGAATGGGATAATGAGATAACAGGAATGGGATAAGAGCGATAGTGGGGATGGGATAGCAGGATAACAGGAGTGGCACAGCGATGGGATAACGGGGATAGCGGGAATGGGATAATGGGGTATCGGGGGTGGGACAATGGGGATGGGATAACGGGGGTGGGATAATGGGATAGCGATGGGATAACAGGACACTGGGAATGAGATAACGGAGAATGGGGTTAATGGGAATGGTTAACTGGAAATGGGGATAATGGGAATGGGGAACACCGGGAACGGGGATGCAATGGGATAACAACGGGAGAACGGGAATGGGGACACAAAGGAAATGGGGGACACCAGGAACGGGGGACACGGGGATTGGGGAATGTTGGGAATGGGGGACGCCGGGAACGGGGACATCCCTGAACCAGGAGTGGGACACGCTGGGGACACACACCGGGAACGGGGGACACCGGGGGGCTCCGGGAGCGCCGCCGGGCCCCGCCCCCGTTAACCGCGCCCCTCCCCCAGTGCCGGGCCGAACCGTGTCCCCGCCGAGGGGGCGGAGCCTCGGGCTCAGGCCCCGCCCCCCGGCCCCGCTCCGGCCCCGCCCCCGGGCGCGCGCTGCGCACCGTGACCCGCCCGATCGTGGTGACACTGGGGACACCCGCGACCCCCGCGCCCGGTACGGGACCCCCGGGCGGGGACACCCCCGGGACCCTCCCCTCAGGGCCCCCGGACCCCAAACTCCGCTCCAACCCCGGGACCCCCTGACCGTGACCCCCACATTGGGACCACCCCCCCCCGAGACCCCCGGGCGGGGACCCACCCCCCAAAATGCCCCCGGGACCCCAAAGCGAGACCCCCCCCTGGGGACCGCCCGTAACCCGGGACCCCCTGACAGAGACACCTCCCCCACCCCGGGACAGCCCCCGCCCAACCGGGACCCCTCCCCAAACCGGGGACCCCCCCCACAACCGGGACCCCCAATTCTGCCCCCGAGGGCAGAAGGGACCCCCGCTCCCGGTGCCCCCCAATAACCGCCCCTCCCCCCCAGGTGCCCCCCCGGGGCTCCCCCCGCTGCCGTTCCCGCCGCCCCCGCCCCTCCTGCGCCCCCCGCCCCCTCCCCGGGAGCGGCCCCGGGCCCCACCCGCGGGTGAGTGACGGGAATGGGGGGGCACCGGGACCCCCGGGATTGGGGAATTTGGGGGGTCCCGGAACCCTGATTGTCTTTTTGGGGGGGTCCCGGAGCCCTGGGACCTTCCCGGGGGGGGGTTGGGGGGCGTGGGGAGGAGACCCCCGGCTCTTTTTTGGGGGGAGCGGCCCCGAACTCCTGGGTCCCTTTTGGGGGAGGGGGGGATTTTGGGGGTTCCCGGACCCCTTGGGGGGGGGGGTTGGGGGGCTGCCGGAGGGGTCCCGAACTGCTCAGTCCCTTTCGGGGGAGGGGCTTTGGGGGGTGTCCCGGGTCCCTGGGCCCTTCCTGGGGGGAATTCGGGGAGCTGGGGGGGTCTCGGGACTCTGGTTTCCCTTTTGGGGAGGTCCCAGACCCCGGGGTCCCTCTGGGGGGGTTTAGGGGGGAATTTGGGGGGCTCTGGCCCCAGGGGGGTTTAGAGGGGAAGTTGAGGGGTCCTGGCCCCCAGATTTGGGGGGTCAGGATTTTGGGGGGCTGACGGTTCCCCCCAGCCGCCCCCGTGCCCCCCGGGGCCGTGGCCGCCGTTTCCTTCGGTGCCTTCGTGGTGGGGGCGGCGCTGGCGGGGGGGCTCTGGCTCGTGCACGGCCGGACAGGTGAGGGACCCGCCCAAAATCATCCCTGTCCCCCCAAAATAATCCCCTCAATGTAATCCCCCTCCCCAAATAATCCCCAACCCCCAAAAGACCCCCAAACAATCCCCCACCCCAAATAATTCCCCTCCCCAAAATATCCCCCTCCCTAAAATAATCCAATCCCCCCAAATCCCCATCCCAAAATAATCCCCATCCCAAAAGAACTCTCCCGAAATAATCCCCACCCCCCCGCAAAGAATCCCCCAGTTCCCCAAAATAACCCCCCCAAAATTACCCCCTCCCCAGAACAATCCCCACCCCCAAAATCCCCCCCTGAACCCCATCCCTGGGCCCCGCCCCTCCCCCAGACCCCCCCCAGACCCGGGACCCCCTCCAAAACTCCCCCTTTGCCCCCCCAACCCCCCCCCCGGACCCCCCAAACCTCTCTTAACCCCCCAAATTCACCTCCCCAACTCCCCTTTAACCGAGGGCAACCCCAAAATCCTCCGAGCCCCTCCCCCACCCCCCCAATTTGAGGTAGGACCCCTCCCCCCCTCTGAGCCCGTTCCCCTCCCCCTCCCCCCTGATCTCTGCCCCTCCCCCCCGCAGCCCCCCGGCCCCCCCCCCGGCCCAGCGCTGCCCCCAGCCCGGGAGGGGCCAGGTACTGGGGGCACTGGGGGCACTGGGAAGGGTTACTGGGAGCACTGGGGGCACTGGGAGGGACATGGGGGGCACTGGGGGCACTGGGAGGGGGTTCCTGGGGGCACTGGGAGGATACTGGGAGCACTGGGGGGGATCTTGGGGGAACGGGGAGGGGGTGCTGGGGGGAACTGGGAGGGACGTGGGGGTACCGGGGGCTCACTGGGAAGGGATGCTGGGAGCACTGGGGGGAACTGGGAGCACTGGGGATACTGGGAGTGGCACACGGGATCCCGGGAGCACTGGGGGGGATACTGGGAGCACTGGGTGGGGTCACTGGGAGCACTGGGGGGGTCACTGGGAGCACTGGGGGGGATCCTGGGAGCACTGGGGGGGAACTGGTCACACTGGGGGGGTCACTGGGAGCACTGGGGGGGATCCTGGGAGCACTGGGGGGGGATAGAGGCCCCCAGGAGTGACAGGGACCTGGGGCTTTTGGGGACCCCGTTGGGCCAGGCCGGTGTGTGTGGGAGGGGTGTCGGTTGGCTCTGTCCCTGCTGCGGTCACGGTCACTGTCACTGTCACTGTCACTGCCACTGTCACTGTCACTGTCGGGCGATGATCGGCAGCTCTGAGCGCTTGGCCTGAGGAATTCCTGCGGGAAAAGGGAATTCCAGCAGTGGGAGATGGCCGCCCCCAGCTCACCCAGCCCCGGGGCGCGGCTCTCCTGCTCAGGACGCGCCCCAGCAGCGCTTTCCGGGGGGGCAGAGCTGCACCCCGGGATCCTCGGCACGGGAGGGGGGAGACAGGAGCGGCAAACGGGGACACGAATGAACCAAAAGCTCTGTGCGCAACGAGCGCCGCCGCCTTGGCTCGGTAAAATGTCCTGATCATCGAAACCTTGCTGGGGGAGCGGGGAGCGCCTTTGGGGGACCCCCGGCCTTTGGGGGACCCCCGGCTCCTGCTCTGCGCTGAGAATGGAATCTGCCCCTGCCCCTCCTCGAGGGGTGACTCGGCCTCCGCCCCCATCGCCGCGCTCCGGGTGGGCTCGGGGCGCCCCCCGGGCCGGGAACAGCCAGAGCAGCCCCCGGGGGTGGGCTCTGCTGAGAGGGGCGCCTTGGGGGCTGCGGGGGCGGCGGCTGGGAGGTTCAAGGGGTCCCGTAACAGAAGGCTGGAGGTTCCGGGGGTGCCCAGTGAGAAGATCAGAGGGGTTCAGGGCGTGCAGGAGGCTCCCGGCGCCAGAAAACAGCGGCTGCCGAGGGTCCCCGTGCCCGGGAATGGGCGGGTCAGGGGGTCCTGGTTCAGGATAAAGGGGTTCAGGGGGATCCTGGTTCAGGATAAGGGGGTACAGGGGGGTCCTGGTTCGGGATAAGGGGGTTCAGGGGGGTCCTGGTTCAGGATAAGGGGGTCCAGGGAGATCCTGGTTCAGGATAAGGGAGTACAGGGGGTTCCCGGTTCAGGATAAGGGGGTTCAGGGGGGTGCTGGTTCGGGATAAGGGGGTTCAGGGGGATCCTGGTTCGGGATAAGGGGGTACAGGGGGGTGCTGGTTCGGGATAAGGGGGGTTCAGGATAAGGGGGTTCGGGATAAGGGGGTACAGGGGTGTCCTGGTTCAGGATAAGGGGGTACAGGGGGTTCTGGTTCGGGATATGGGGGTTCAGGGGGTTCTGGTTCGGGATAAGGGGGTTCAGGGGGTCCCTGTGGCAGGGAAGGGAGTGCAGGGGGTCTCCGTGCCCAGGAACGGAGGTTCAGGAGGGTCCCCGTGCCCGGAAATGGGGAGTTCAGGGGGGTCCCGGTGCCGGGGGTCCCTCTGTCCCCCTTTGCCCCCCCGGAGCGCCCCCAGACCCAGCGCTGGAGCCCCCGAGCGGCTCCGCCTCGGCCCCGCCCCGCTCGTGATTGGCGCCGCCGCCGCGCAGCAGCCAATGGCAGCCGGCGGTGTTCGTGACGTCACCAATCGCCGGGCAGATCCCGGAGGCGCCGCTTGGGAGGCGCCAAAGTGACCGAGGGACGCGGCGGGGGCGGGGAAGGCCTGGGAATTCCCCCGGGAAACCCTGGGATCGCCCCTGGATCACCCGGGTCCCCGTCCATCCTGCTCCCGGGGTCCCCCATTCCCGGGGTCCCTCGTTCCCGGGGTCCCTCATTCCCGGGGTCCCTCGTTCCCGGGGTCTCCCGTTCCCAGCCGGACACTCTCGAGTCAGGGACAGAGAGACAGACTCCAGCCTTCCGGTGGATCAGAAGGCAAAAGAATAATTCCTTCATTAGCAAGAAGCCGCGAGCTTTGCAGTCTCACTCGCTCAGCTGGGACCGGATCGGTCTCCAAGTGAGAACATCTCACATTACTGGTGACCGTGAACAGCGCGCTCTGGAGAACCGCAGCTATGAACAGTGGTTCCAGAAAGAGAGAGAATAATTGTTTCAATTCTTCCCTCTAAGATTCCCGGGAGAAATTCTCTCTGTTCTTTCTTCGACTGAACTGAGAAGATCCACACCAGCGCACCCCGAATCCCTCACCGGGACACCCCCTGCATCCCCCCCGCTCCCCGTTCTCCCCCAGCTCTCAGTCAGAGCCTCCCTGCTGGGGGCACCTGAAAACTGCGGGGACCCCCCGACCCCTCCCCACCTGCCCGGCCGGGGAGGAGCTGGGCTTGAGTACCTGGGACACGGGATGGGGTGTCCCCTGCTCCCAGTGCTCCCAGTTCACTCCCAGTTCACTCCCAGTGCTCCCAGCGCCTCACCCCTGTGCTCCCAGTGCTCCCAGTTCACTCCCAGTTCACTCCCAGTGCTCCCAGCGGACTCTCAGTTCACTCCTTTTCCCACCTAAACCCAGCTCTTCCCACCTAAACCCAGCTCTTCCCACCTGAACCCAGCTTTTCCCACCTAAACCCAGCTGTTCCCACCTAAACCCAGCTTTTCCCACCTAAACCCAGTTCTTCCCACCTAAACCCAGCTCTTCCCACCTAAACCCAGCTTCTCCCACATAAACCCAGCTCTTCCCACCTGAACCCAGCTCTTCCCACCTAAACTCAGCTTCTCCCACATAAACCCAGCTCTTCCCACCTGAACTCAGCTCTTCCCACCTAAACCCAGCTCTTCCCACCTAAACCCAGCTCTTCCCCACCTGAACACAGCTCTTCCCACCTAAACTCAGCTTCTCCCACATAAAACCGGCTTTTGCCACCTAAACCCAGCTCTTCCCACCTAAACCCAGCTCTTCCCACCTAAACCCAGCTTCTCCCACATAAACCCAGCTTTTCCCACCTGAACCCAGCTTTTCCCACCTAAACCCAGCTCTTCCCACCTAAACCCAGCTCTTCCCACCTAAACCCAGCTTTTTCCACCTAAACTCAGCTTTTCCCACCTAAACCCAGCTCTTCCCACCTGAACCCAGCTCTTCCCACCTGAACCCAGCTCTTCCCACCTGAACCCAGCTCTTCCCACCTAAACTCAGCTTCTCCCACATAAACCCAGCTTTTCCCACCTAAACCCAGCTTTTCCCACCTAAACCCAGCTTTTCCCACCTAAACCCAGCTCTTCCCACCTGAACCCAGCTCTTCCCACCTGAACCCAGCTCTTCCCACCTAAACTCAGCTTCTCCCACATAAACCCAGCTTTTCCCACCTAAACCCAGCTCTTCCCACCTGAACCCAGCTCTTCCCACCTGAACCCAGCTCTTCCCACCTGAACCCAGCTCTTCCCACCTAAACTCAGCTTCTCCCACATAAACCCAGCTTTTCCCACCTAAACCCAGCTCTTGCCACCTGAACCCAGCTTTTCCCACCTAAACCCAGCTTTTCCCACCTGAACCCAACTCTTCCCACCTAAACCCAGCTCTTGCCACCTGAACCCAGCTTTTCCTACCTAAACCCAGCTTTTCCCACCTGAACCCAGCTCTTCCCACCTAAACTCAGCTTCTCCCACATAAAACCGGCTTTTCCCACCTAAACCCAGCTCTTCCCACCTAAACTCAGCTCTTCCCACCTAAACCCAGCTTTTCCCACCTAAACCCAGCTTTTCCTACCTAAACCCAGCTCTTCCCACCTGAACCCAGCTCTTCCCACCTAAACCCAGCTCTTCCCACCTAAACTCAGCTTTTCCCACCTAAACCCCGCTCTTCCCACCTAAACCCAGCTTCTCCCATTACCGATTCCCGGAAATCGCACGTGCCAAGGACCCGAAATCCCAGACACGGCACCGAAGCAGAGACACAAAACTTCCTGCAGAGCCCAAGCCCCAAATCCTGCAGCTGCTTTGGCTGTTCCCAGCCTGGAGAACACCCCGAGATCACCCTGAGCAGAGAGATGGGGAACGAGGACACCCCGAGCCCCTCAGAGCCCCGGGGGGAGGTGGGGGCTGAGGACACCAAGGCCCCCAGGCCTGGAAGTGTTTGAGGAGATGCTGCAGGGACCCCCCACACCCACTGGGATCCCCCCGAATTCTAGCCCCCACATGGCTCCCCATGAATTTTCTTGACCAGTGGTTATTGATTGGGTTTTTCCCTGGTTTTCCTTTGTTTCCAGGAAAGGTTTCATTTTTGGGTGTAGCCCCTAGTGGGGTTTGATCTGCCCAAGATGTACCTGAAAGCACTTCAATAAATACAACCACTTTTTATCCCCTTAATGTTTTCTGGCACGGAAAAGGCATCAGGTTAATGCAATGCTTGCTTTTAAAAATCCATTGGCCTGTGGAACCTCACAAGGCTTTTTCTGGAAAAAAAAAAACTGGAAAGCAACCAGCCCAGCTGTGCCAACTTTTACCAGCTCAGGTGTGACTTTGGGGTCGCCAACTGCCAGGGACCACCAAAAAGACCCCCAGGACTGAAGAACGCATGTGGAAAGGGAATGATCTTGGGGAAATTATAATCATTTGTATGATTATTCCAGGAAAATCAGTGAATATGTATATAGAATAAAATATAGAAACAGAAGCATTTCCTATAATCGGCATGTGAGTTTGGTGGAGTTGCACCCCTCACATCCAGCCGACTCAAGAACACCTGCTTTCTCCAGGAAAGCGCATGAAACATTTCCTAAAACACAGAACTGAAATGCGCAAGAAAGGAAACGTTCACAAAATGTCACCAAACTATTTCCAAACCCGCAAAATCCATGAAACGTACTCGGACAATTTAATTTAAGCAGCAGAACGTGACAGGCTCCTTATCTTTCCTTTGCAAAGAACAAAAAGCACAGTGTGTCTGCCGAGGCCATCGCCTTCCCGAGAGCGTCTTTGCCCGGGAAGGGACGGATAGCTCAGGGCGCATCTCTAAGACTCTGCCCAAGATTGCTTTCTCATCTGCCTCACGATCGTCATGAAAAAAGACTGAGACCACCAAAAGAGAGAGGATCCTACATCCTGGTTTGGTGGGGGTTCGCCAAGTTCCCGGGACTGGAACTTGAGTTATTGTACCTCACGCTACACTGCTCCCAGTGAAAAGGACAAGGAGCACCTTGACCTTCCTTCGCCTGCCTTGCTCTGTAACAATGGCCCGGAGTTTTCCACCCCCAAGCCTGGCTGGACTCTCTTCTGGAATTACCCTTTGGTGGTCTCCACAGAAGACTCTACAACCACCGTGGCAGATGGACTGAGATGGGAGAAACCACTCCCTCTAAGACCGAGACATGAAACCCCTATGTGGACAAGATTCTTTTTCTCCTCAAGGACTGAAACCTGTAATCTGGGGGGAGGAGGGCAGTGTGAGTGTGGAGAACAGCTAATCGAACTGATCATGTTTGCCTGCAGGCAGTGAACCAGGAAAACAATAGCTCTCCCCACTGTTGAGATCACAAGACTATTGTGCTCTTTCCCCCCTCCTTCCCAAATTTTAACATAAAAGGCCCCTCAAGTCAGCTAGCCTCCCGAAGATCTTCCCCAACGTGAAGGCGACTCCTCGACTGGACACCGACTGGACTTCGAAGAATTGCATCGCCTCTATGTTGGTAGATATACCTACTCTGTCTTTCCTTCCTTTCCTATAGGGTTCTTCTTTCTCTCTCTCTGTCTCTCTCTCTCCCCAATTCCCTCCAATGCATTTTGCTGTGATTGTTCAATAAAGTACATTGATTTTGTTGCTGCAAACCCCCTTGCCGTGTTGGTGTTTTGTACCCTGAGATCAGATAACGAACCATCACAATCCTGTCCGTGAGGGCGGATCGTGACAGCATCAGACACTCGTGCTGACAGTGGTGGTTGCAGATCAACAGAGAAAGCCGGTGGGAGGGTTCTTTCTTTGGAGTTTGCAGTGGCAGTTTATTAGCCAAGGCACAGAAGAACCAAGAACAAAGGAGGGTTCAGGGTTTTATGTGGGATTAGGGGGCCGGAGCATCGAGTCTGAGGCCAGTGGGTAAAGGGAGCAGGGGCGGTACTGTCACGATCTGTCCTTACGAACAGTGTTCGTGATGGTTCGTTAGATTGATCTCAAGGTACAAAAGCACCAACAAAGCAAGGGGGTTTGCAGTAATAATCCAAAACCAGTGTACTTTATTGAATGATCACAGCAAAAATGCGTTGGAGGGAATTGGGGGGAAAAGGGAAAGCATAAGGAAAAGAAAAGGGTAGAAGAGAAAGGGAGGTTATAGCTACCAAACGTAGAGGTGACAAAGTCTTTTGAAATCCAGTTGAGGGGTACCTGTCGCATTCACCTCAGGGGAGATCTCGACTGGACTAGCTAACTCGGGGGGGTTTTATTATGATTTTTCTATTGAGAATGGTGAAGGGGGAGAAAACAAACACAATAGTCCATGATCTCGTCTTGGTCAGCAGTGGGCGAGAGCCAGTGTCTTCTTGGGCCAGTGGTCACTACCCGCAGGCAAACATCTCAGTTTGGTCAGCTGGCCTCCCCCACTCACCCCCTCCACGTTAGAGGTTTCAGGCTCAGTCTTTGGGAAGAAAAGGAGTTTTTTCTATACAAGGGTCTCGTGTCTCAGTCTTTGGAGGAAAGGCTTCTCCCACCTCAGTCCATCTGTCTCAGTAGTTGTAGGCAGGGTCTTCTTCTCCATGGGGACCACCAAAAGGTCATCTCAGTGAAATCCGGCCAAGATGGGAATTGGGAAGATTCCAGGATCATTGCTACAGGCGAGGTAAAAGGGCACGACGCCCCTCTCCAGCGTTAGACAAACACACCTGGTGAACAATAAAGAGACCCTGCTCTGGTCTCAGGATCTTGGCAAGCTCTCACCAAACCAGGATATTAAACAGGATCTTTGGTGGTCCGAGAGTCATGAGGCAGATGAGAGAAATTTCAGACAGAGTCTTACAGGTACAAAGGAGGGGTTAAAGGGGACAATGAACTGGGATTCAGGGGAGGAGCTGTAAGGAATGGGGACCAATAAGGTAAGTGGGAGTGAGGAACATTCTGGAACTGGGGAGGAGAACAGGGATGATGTAACTGGGATCATTAACATAACGGGGCAAGGAATTTTGGGAGAGCACCTCTTTGGTTCGCCCTATCCCGGAGCACTCTTCCCAGGGCATCCCAATCTCAGCATCCCCTTCGTTATCCTGGGATGCAACATCTCCCTCTGTTTTTGTTATTATTAAAAATGCTTCTCCCACAGTTCTCCTGGTGAACTTAATAAAACATGAAAATACAAGTAGCATTACAATAACGATAACTAAAACTCATAACAATACTTCCTCTTATGGATGATGCCCACCCCGGAATTCCCCGATGTCCAAATAGATTGTCCATCCAGTCTGCAGTCTGTCTCTCTGTTTTGATCTCCTTCGCTAAGTCTTGAATCTTCCTGATATTAGATTGGATGGACTGGCTGCTGGATGTTAAATCGAAACAACAAAGTTCCTCAAAGTCCTTGCATCCGTGGCTCCCGTGTCTTCACTGCCGAGCTGCTCTGTGTGTGTGTGTGTGTGTGTGCCAGCTCTGGATCTCCTGGAAAAGGAGATCCACAGCTCCTGGCTGGGGACTCGAGGGTATCCAGGATGGCGAGCACCGAGTCCATGTGCCGTGGGGGTGCGGCTGGGGACACAGCTGGGGACACCCCTGTGGGGATGGGGGTGGGGGGTGAAGGGGTTTTGGGGTGGGGAGGGAGTTGGAGGGCAGGACGCACCCAAAAATTTGCCAAAGTCAATGGGGAGGGTGTCCAAAATTTGGGGGAACAATGGAAAACAGGGAATGGATCAAAATAGGGGGGAACAGACCCTAAATAGGGGAGAAGTGACCCAAAGCAGGGAAAGACCCAAATGACAGAGAAAGGATCCAAAACAGGGAGGAAAAGACACAAAACAGGGAGAAGGGACGCAGAAGAGGGGGAAAGGATCCAGAACTGGGAAAATGTTCCAAACTGGGGGGAAAGGACCCAAAATCAGAGGACAAAGGGTGTCACGGGACGTCATCTGGTGTCACACGGTGTTGTGGCATGTCCCTACCTGAGCTGGGGCAGGTGCAGATGCTCAGAGCCAGGAGCAGCCACGGGAACATCCTGAGGGACACGAGGACACCTTGAGGGATGCGGGGACACCCTGTGGGACATGGGCCAGGACCTCGGGGACTTTGGCCCCCCCGGAGGTGGGGGACAGGGACTGATGGAAGGGTACAGGGACACACAGGGGAGATGGGGACAGTGAGTCACAGGGAGGACAGGGACACCCAGAGGGGTGACAGGGACACACGGGGCAGGACAGGGACACACAGAGGGGTGACAGGGACACACGGGGCAGGACAGGGACACACAGAGGGGTGACAGGGACACACGGGGCAGGACAGGGACACACAGAGGGGTGACAGGGAGCCATGGTGAGGGATGAGGACAAACAGAGGGCAGGCAATGCCACCAGGACACACATTAAGGGACAATGTCACCACAACTGTGGGGACACTGCCATCAGGACACTTCTGGGGGCACCCAGCATGGGGCCACATGGGCCCCTGGGTGACACCAAGCCTTGCCCTGTCCCCAGCAGGTGGTTGTGGTCCCCTGAGTGCAGTGGCCCTGGGACACCCTGGGGCCTGTCACTTGCTTCTGGGATACTTGTCACCAGCTGAACAAGGCCCCCGTCCTGCCCTGACGGGTGGTGACATTTGGCTGGGACACTGCAGTGGTGACAGCTGGAACGTGGTGGCAGGAACTGCATCAGACAGCACTGGGCCATGGCCGAGATGAAGGTGCTGGTGGCACTGTGGTGGCACAGGTGGTGGCACTGATGCTGTCCTAGTTCATGTCCCCATCCATGCCTTAGTTCAATGTTGTTATTTTTACCTCAGTTTCAGGGCTTTGAAAGGGACGAACAGAAACCTTTTGGTTTCAAGGCAAGAGAAAATGATTTATGTGTCCCTGCCGGCAGAGCAACCATGTGCTTGGGTGGGTGGAAAGAACCTTTTTGGGAGAGGTTTCTACCCCACTGTCTGCAAAATCAGGGCTTTTGCCCCAGTCCGTCCTCATTTGGCTCTGGAAGATGCTGGTGGGACAGAGAAAATTGAAAGGATGAATTTATGTAGGAGAAGACCTTCAAGGTCATCCAGTGCTCCTTGATGATATCAAAAGATGCAAAAAGAGAGATTTTTCTGGGGTCGGAAGTCGAGAAATCAGCTCTACGAAATGGATTTCTGATGCTGGTCTGTGGATGAGTTCAGGTGCCGATGGGGAGCCAGGAGGATGTGGAGCCCCCCAGGCAGGTGTCTTCCCAACACGGATCACTGGGGGTCACTGGGGATCATCCAGCGTGGATCCTCCCGTGGGGGATGGAGCTGGAGCAGCGCACAAAGCTCTTCCTTGCACTCGGGGCATTCACAGAGCTTCCCTTAGTGGTGGCTCTGTTGGTGTCTGGCCAAGACGGAGCTCTGCGAGAAGCTCTTCCCACACTCGGGACACTCGTAGGGCCTCTCCCTGGTGTGGCTGCGCCGGTGTGTGATGAGATTGCAGTTGCGGGTGAAGCCCTTCCCGCACTCGGGGCAGCGGAAGGGCCTCTCATCCGTGTGAAGCTGCTGGTGCAGAATGAGACTGGAGCTGACTGGAAACGTCTTCCAGCATTTATCGCACTTGTAGGGCCTCTCCCCAGTGTGGCTCTTCTGGTGGTAGGTCAGGTGGGACTTTGACATGAAGCTCTTGCCACACTCCCCACACTCAAAGGGCCGTTCCCCGGTGTGGCTCCTCTGGTGGACAATCAGTTCAGACCTGCACCTCAAGCTCTTCCCACACTCCCCACACTCGTAGGACCGTTTCCCTGTATGATTTCCCATGTGGCGGGTCAGGTGGCAGCTCGTCTGGAAGCCCTGCCCACACTGTCTGCCCTTGTAGGGACATTCCCACCCTGTGTGAATTACCATGTGGCGGGTCAGGTGGCACTTCCTCTGGTAGCTCTTCCCACATTCCGCACACTCAAAAGGCCGTTCCCCGGTGTGATTTCTCTGGTGGATGGTCAGTTCAGATCTCGTCCTGAAGCCCTTCCCACACTCTGCACACTCGTAGGGCCGTTCCCCCGTGTGGGTCCTCAGGTGGGCAGTCAGGATGGAGCTCTGGGTGAAGCTCTTCCCACACTCGGGACACTCGTAGGGCCTCTCCCCGGTGTGGATGCGCTGGTGGGTGACGAGGATAGACTTGAGCCTGAAGGCCTTTGCACAATCGGGGCAGCGGAAGGGCCTCTCCTCTGTGTGACTCTGCTGATGCCTGAGAAGACAGAAGCTGGTCGGAAACCTCTTCATGCATTTATCACACTCGTAGGGCTGCTCCCCAGTGTGGATTCTCACGTGGTGGATCAGCATGTATCTGAACTTGAAGCTCTTCCCACATTTCGAGCACTTGTGGGGCTTCTCCCCATCCTGGAGCTGCTCATGGACCCCCAGCTCTGAACTCTGGCCACCTCCCCGGCCCAGGGCGGGTTTTTCCTCCTCAAATTCCTGTGATCTGCGTTTGCAGCCCCTCCTCGTGCGGGATCTCCAGGGCTTTTCCTCCCCGCTGGATTCCTGCGCTGTGGAGCCGCTCAAAACGGCCTCTGCCATGAGGTTCTGCCGCGGGGATTTGTCCTCCCTGCTCTCCATCCTCAGCTCCTTCCCTGGGGGAGGAAGGACAAGGAGAGGATGGGATTTGCCTCCACACCACAGGGAAGGAAAAGGAGATCCCCCCCAGTTCATCCCTGGCAGGATGGCATCAGCAGCAGGGGTTCTCCTGCAGCCAAGGGCCGTGCTGGGCTGGAAGATGGAGCAGGAGAGAGGGGGAAAGGGGCACTGACTTCCTCCTCGCCTGCCTGGGGCTCCCAGGCCATCTTCTTCCTCGCGGTCTCCTCCTTCTGCATCGGGCCAGGGTTTGGGAATGGGAAATCCCGGTTTCAGGGGAAAACAGGGGCTGAGCACGTTGGGTTTGATGGTCCCGCTGCCCAAGTGCAGTTGGAGAACTCAGCACCCTTTTCAAACTCGGTGGCCCGGAGCCCGCGCATCCCGAGCCTCCCCCGCCCCTCCAGGCAGCCGGTTTGTCCCCCGGCTCCGGGATCGCCCCTCTGCGCTCCCCCCGCTCTGGGGCTCCCGCGTTCTCCCCGGCTTTCCCGGGCATCCCCAAACCCGATATCCCCTCCTCCCTGCCGGTACGGATCCTAAGTGGGACCCCTCCCAAGATCCCTGTAGGGGCATTTACGGCTCAGCTTTGGGGTCCTCAGAGACTCAAACATCCCCTGCCCCGCGAAAAAATCCTCCCGGAGCCCCCCGCCCCCCCGATGGATTTGGGGCGAGCTTCCCCTCCCCGCTCACCTGCGGGTTCCGGGGGGCGATGCAGCAGGGTGCGAGCGGGGAACCGCGTGGGGCTGGGGATGCTCCTCTTCCGTCTCCTGTTCCTCTGTCCCTCCTCTTCCTCCCGCTCCTGCTCCGCTCCCAGCCCGGCCCGGGCGGTGCCGACACCCAAAAGCAGCCGCGCTCCGCCCTGGGCGGGTTCTAAAGCGGCCCCGCCCCGCGCGTCAGTGAGAGTGCTACTGGGAGCACTGGGAGCGATACTGGGAACACTGGGTGGGATCCTGAGATCAGCGGGAAGGAACTGGGAGCGCTCTGGCTGCCAGCGCCGCTCTGACCGGGAGCGCTGGGAGGGAACTGGGAGCGCTCTGGCTGCCAGCGCCGCTCTGACCGGGAGCGCTGGGAGGGAACTGGGAGCGCTCTCGCTGCCAGCGCCGCTCTGACTGGGAGCGCTGGGAGGGAACTGGGAGCGCTCTGGCTGCCAGCGCCGCTCTGACTGGGAGCGCTGGGAGGGAACTGGGAGCGAACAGCGCTTTACGGTGGGCGGGGCCAAACCGAAGGGCGTGGTTATGTAAATTCAGGAGCCATCGCGCGCTGGGATTGGTGGGCGGGAGCAGCGCGGGCTTTGCTCGGTGACGTCAGGGTCGGAGCGATGGCGGCGGCGTCCAGTGAGAGGGGATAGGGGCGGGAATGGGGACCGGGAATGGGAACAGGGACTGCGAATGGGACTAGGAATAGGGGACGGGACTGGGAATAGGGACAGGGACTGGGAATGGGACTAGGAATAAGAGACAGGGACCAGGACTGCAAATGGGGACATGAACTGCGAATAAGGGACTGGGAATGGGACTGGCAATACAAGACAGAGACTGGGAATGGGACCAGGAATGGGCAAGAGGACTGGGGATGGGACAGGGAGTACAGAGAAGGACCTGGAATGGAACCGGGGATGGGAATAGTGGAATGGGACACGGAATTTGAAAGCGGCAACCAGAGCCAGCATATGGGATGGGGATTAGGGAGATGGGATCAGGATTGGAAACGGGAATAGGGGAGCAAGACAGGGACTGGGACTATGGAAATGGGAGAGGGAATATAGAAATGCGGGAGTGGGGATACAGGAACAGGACAGGGAATGTGGGACTGGGAATATGGGAATGGCAACCGGGTAGAGAACACGGGACAGGGAATGAGAGTGGGAATGGGATTTGGACTGGGATGGGAGCAGGACGAGACGAGCGTGCTGACATGGGAACGGGTGGTGAGCAAGTGGGGTGACAGCAGGGAGAGGGGAATCCTGGGCAGGGGACAGCAGGAACCAGGACAGGGGGACAGTTCCAGGGCAGGGGGTCCTTGGTCGGCTGCACCAGAACCTCCAGCAGAGTCTCCCAGTGCAGCCAGAGCTGCTTGGCCTTGGGTGCCCAAAGCCTGAGCAACCCCCAAGTTCCTCCCAGGAGCCCTCAAGTCCCTTGAACCCAGCATCTCCCACATCCCCTGGATCCCCCATGGCCCAATCATTGTCTTAGTTCAACAATTTTATTTTTACCCAGGTTTTGGGGGTTCAGAAAGGACAAAGAGAAATGCAAAGAAAATCTAGGCCACGGGAAGCCAGGAGGATGTGGAGCCCCCCAGCCAGTTGTCTTCCCAACATGGATCACTGGTACCATGGATCACCAGCAGGGCTCTGCCCACCGGGGGTCACTTGGGATCATCCAGCCAGGATCCTCCCGTGGGGGATGGAGCTGGAGCAGCGCACAGAGCTCTTCCTGCACTCGGGGCACTCTCAGGGCTTCCCTTAGTGGTGGCTCCGTTGGTGTTTGGTCAAGGCAGAGCTCTTTGAGAAGCTCTTCCCACGCTCAGGACACTCGTTGGGCCTCTCCCCGGTGTGGCTGCGCCGGTGTGTGACGAGGGTGGAGTTTTTCCTGAAGCCCTTCCCGCAGTCGGGGCAGCGGAATGGCCTCTCATCCGTGTGAATCCGCTGATGCCTGACAAGAGTGGAGCTGGTCGGAAACCTCTTCCTGCACTCCTCACACTCGTAGGGCCTCTCCCCGCTGTGGTTCCTCTGGTGGCGGGTCAGGCTGGAGCTCGTGCTGAAGCTCTTCCCACACTGGGAACACTCGTAGGGCCGTTCCCCCGTGTGCCTCCTGTGGTGGATAACGAGGGTGGAGATCATCCCGAAGCTCTTCCCACACTCGGGACACTCGTAGGGCCTCTCCCCGCTGTGGATCCGCTGGTGGCTCACAAGGCTGGACTTGTGCCTGAAGCCCTTCTTGCATTTGGCACAGCGGAAGGGCTTCTCCTCTGTGTGGATGCGCTGGTGCCTGAGGAGACAGAAGCTGGTCTGAAACCTCTTCCCGCACTGATCACACTCATAGGGCCTCTCCCCGGTGTGGATTATCCGGTGTTTGATCAGGCAGGAGCTTCGGCTGAAGCTCTTCCCACACTCCCCACACTCGTAGGGCCGTTCCCCCGTGTGGTTCCTCTGGTGGGCAATCAGGTAGGAGCTCTGGGTGAAGCTCTTCCCGCACTCGGGACACTCGTAGGGCTTCTCCCCGGTGTGGATGCGCCGGTGGGTGACGAGTTCAGATTTCTCCCTGAAGCCCTTCCCGCAGTCGAGGCAGAGGAAGGGCCTCTCCTCCGTGTGGATGCGCTGGTGCCTGAGGAGATGGGAGCTGGTCTGGAACCTCTTCCTGCACTGATCACACTCGTAGCGCCTCTCCCCAGTGTGGACCCTCTGGTGGCCAAGCAGGTTGGATTTGTGGCTGAAGCTCTTCCCACACTCCCCACACTCGTAGGGCCGTTCCCCGGTGTGGATTCTCCAATGGGACATCAGCTGACATCTAAACCCGAAGCTCTTCCCACATTTCGAGCACTTGTGTGGTTTCTTCCCATCCCGAGGCTGCTCGTGGACCCCCAGCTCCGAGCTCCGGCCTCCACCCCGGCCCAGTGTGGGTCTTTCCTCCTCAAATTCCTGTGATCTGCGTTTGCAGCCCCTCCTCGTGCGGGATCTCCAGGACATTTCCTCCATCTCGGATTCCTGTGCTGTGGAGTCACTCAAAACGGCCTCTGCCATGAGGTTCTGCCGCGGGGATTTGTCTTTCCTGGTCTCCATCCTCAGCTCCCTCCCTGGGGGAGGAAGGACAAGGAGAGGATGGGATTTGCCTCCATGCCACAGGACAGGGCAAGGAGATCCCCCCAGCGCATCCCTGGCAGGACAGTGTCAGCAACAGGATTGTTCTGCTGCTGGGGCCATGCTGGGCTGGCAGATGGAGCAGGAGAGAGGGGGAAAGGGGCACTGATTTCCTTCTCACCTGCCTGGGGCTTCTGGGCCATCTTCCTCCTCCTCGTGGCCTTCTCCTCCTCCATCGGGCCAAGGTTTGGGAATGGGAAATCCTGGTTTGGGGGCAAAACACGCTGTGAGAGCGTTTGGTTGGGGATTCCTCCTGCCCAAGCCCATCTCTAGAAGTCACCGGACATTTTGTGTCCATAAAAACCTTCAGACCACCAAAATTTGGCTGAAAAACCTCTCACAAATACCAAGATTGAGGCCCCCAAGACTTGAATGGCTCATGATCATCCCAAAGAACCCTTCCCATGAGTTCCCCCTCTCTGGTCTCTCCCCTTTGGACTTCTGGGAGTCCTGCGTGGATTGAGGGTTCTCCTCTCCGGGGTCCCCACCCTCTCCAGGCTGTCTTGGGTGCCAGGAATCCCTGGGGTCCCCCCTCTGTGCTCTTCCCACCTTGGCCTTCTGGGGCTCCCCCTTCTCTCTGCTGCTGGGGGCTCCCCGCAGCCCCAGGGGCTCCCCGGCTCCCCCTCTCTGGGCTCCCACTCAGCGCTGCCGGGGCTCTTGGGCTCCCAGCGCTCCCGTTTCCCCTGACTCTGCTCCAGGCTGCGGGCAGCTCCAGGGCTTCCCCCTCGCCTGGCTGTTCCCCTCTCCGCGCTGAATCCCGGGGGTCTCCTCTCTCTGCGCTGCACACTTCGGTGTCCCAGAGTCCTCCCCTCTCCTGCCCTCCCCCGCGAAAAAACAACCTCCCGGGACACCCCCAAAATCTCCCCAAAGGCCATTTGCGGCTTAGCTTTGCAGTCCCTCGAGCTCCAAAAATCCGCTTGCCCCTCTAAAAGTACCCTCCAACAGAGCCCCCAGGATATTTGGATGAGCTCCCCCTCCGCGGTCACCTGAGATATGGGGGGACAGTGCCCCAGGGGTCGGGAGGGCTGCGGGCACAGCGAGGGCTTGAACCGCGTGTTCCCCCCGCGTCCACTTCCTCTTCCTCCTCTATCCCAGCTCTTCCTCCCTCCCCTCCTCTTCCTGTTCCTCCTGCACGCGTCCTCCTGGCCCTTCTCTCAATCCCCGCAGCCCTTGTCCCGCTGCTTCTCCATCCCCGCTCCGCCATCCCCATTCCTCCTGCCCCGTTCCCGGAGCCCTCGCAGCCGCGCCAGGAGCGGGGATGGAGCCGGCACAGCCCGGCACGGGCAGAAGGAGAGGCAAACTGGGAAAACTGGGGGCTGCACATCCACGCTGGGGCTTGCTGGGGACCCTGGCTGGGCACTGCCAGCCCTTGGGGCTCCTTTTGGGAGAACCAGGAGACAGGCAATACAGAAAGGGCTGGGGGATCCCAGGAATGGCATCCCAGGGAGGGATCCCTGTCCTGGGATCATACTGGGAGGGAGTAGGAGCCTGTGGAGGCAATTGAGACCATGCTGGGGGCGAATGGGATATACTGGCATCATTCTGAGAGTGACTGGGAGCAGCTGTGAGCCGCTGGGATCATACTAGGAGCAACTGGGAGGAACTGGGAGTGACTGGGAAGATGCTGGCAGGAACTGGGCTACACTGAGAGGGACTGGGAGTGACTGGCTGCATGCTGGGGGTGATTGGGTGCAACTGGGATCATACTGGGGTCGTGCTGGAGGTGACTGGCATCCTGCTGGCAGTGAGTGTGACTGCACTGAGGCTGGCTGGGTGCAGTTGTAGGCAAATGGGATCATACTGGAAGGAACTGGGAGTGAATGGGAATGTGCTGGAGGGAGCCGGGGTGCACTGGGAGAGACTGAAAGAAAAGTGGAGGTGAAAGAGAGGAACTGGAACCACGTGGGGCCCAACTGGCTCATACTGGCAGTGACTGGGAGCACACTGGGGTCATATTTGGATCATACTGGGAGGGACTGGGTTAATACTGGGAGTAGCTGAGGGTGACTGGGAGCACGCCATGCACACCATCCCCCATACTGGGAGAGACTGGAAGCCACTGGGATGATAATGGGACCATACTGGGAGTGCTGGTACATGACCAGCATCATACTGGAGGTTCCTGGGATCATACTGGTGTTGAAAGGGAGCAACTGGGATCCCACTTTGGGCTCCTGGGAGCAACGGAGAGAAAGTGGGATCATGCTGCAAGCAAACTGGAGTAACTGGGAAGGACTGGATGCACGCTGGAGGCAACTGGGATATTGTGGGCATGACTGGGATCATACTGGGATAGCTGACACCATCCTGGGGCCACTGGGAGTGTCTGGGAATGAATGTGGACTTGCTGAGGGCAACTGGGGTACACTGGGAGTGTCTGTGACCATAGTGGGGTGACTGGAAGCACACAGGGAACAGCTGGGCCCATGCTGGGTGAGACTGGGATCGCACTGAGGGTGACTGGAGTCCTACTGGGATTGACTGGGAGTGGCTGTGAGCAACTGGAATCATGCTGAAAGCAACTGGGAGGAAGTGGGAGTGACTGGGAGCATGCTGGGGGTGACTGGGATCTACTGGGAGAGACAGGGATCATGGGGATCATCCGGGAGGCTACTGGGGTCATGCTGGCATTGACAGGGGGCAACTGGGATCACAATGGGGGCAACTGGAATCATCCTGGGAGTGACTGAGATTAGACTGCAAGTGACTGGGATCATACTGGGATCACACTGGGAGTGGCTGCAATCATACTGGGACTATAGTGGGTGTCAGTGGACCCTGACTGGGGGTTACTGGGAGCTACCAGGCCTACGCTGGGAGCCAACTGCACACGCACTGGGAGGAGCTGGGAATGATAGGATGCGTGCTGGTTACCATTGGGATGTGCTGGGAGTGACTGGGGGCAGCTGAACCACGCTGGGGTAACTGGGAGTGCCTGGGAATGATTTCGAGTTCATGGCAACTGGGACGTACTGGGAGTGTCTGTGAGCATACTGGGGTGACTGGGAACACACTGGGGGTGACTGGGATTCACTGGGATTCACAGAGCCTCCACTGGGGACAACTGGAAGGGATCCCCCCATTCCCCCCCAGCCCTCCCTCAGGCACTGTCACATCTCCCAACCTCCAGCGCTGGGGCTGGGGGCGCTCCTGGGGGGGCCAGGGGGGATGGGACCCCTGGCACTGGGACCCTGAGCCACCCTTACCAGCACTGGGACCCCCCTGCTCCCCTTTTCTGCACAGGGACCCCCCTGGATCCCCTATTTCAGGACAGCAGGACCCCCTGCTCCCCTTTTCCTGGCCATCCCATAGCTCCCAGACTCCCGACTTCCCGTGTCATTGACCCTGGGACACTCTGGAATGCCCTGGACCCCCATTCCTGCCTTTCCCAACCCCCAGCCCCAACTTTCTGCAAAACCAGAGACCCCCTGGACTCCCCCTTCCCGAACATCCTGGGTGCCCCACCCTGTTACTCCCCTTTTCTGGGAAACCCTGGACTCCCCTTTCCTGGGCTGAAGGACCCCCTGGAACTCCCTTCTACCTCTCCAAGCCCCTGCCCCCCATTTCCTTGACCCTCAGAGGGCCCCTGAGCCCCCATTCCTGAGAACAGAGACGCCCTTTTACTCCTTTGCCTGGCCCTGAGACCCCCCTGCTCCCCCTTATCCGGCACCAACACAACCTTTTCCAGCCCCCCTGCCTCTCCCAGCCCCCAGCCCCACACTTTTCCTTGGCCCTGGGACCCCTGAGCCCCCATTCCTGCCTTTCCCAGCTCCCTGCCCCTCCTGGGATAGCCAGAGCCGGGATATTGGGATAGCCAGGGCTGGGATATTGGGATGGCCAGGGCTGGGATATTGGGATAGCCAGAGCCGGGATATTGGGATAGCCAGAGCCGGGATATTGGGATAGCCAGAGCCGGGATATCGGGATAGCCAGAGCTGGGATATCGGGATAGCCAGAGCCGGGATATTGGGATAGCCAGAGCTGGGATATTGGGATGGCCAGAGCAGCGATGTTGGGATAGCCAGAGCCAGGATATTGGGATAGCCAGAGCTGGGATATTGGGATAGCCAGAGCCGGGATGTTGGGATAGCCAGAGCTGGGATATTGGGATAGCCAGAGCCGGGATACTGGGATAGCCAGAGCCGGGATATTGGGATAGCCAGAGCCGGGATATTGGGATAGCCAGAGCCGGGATATTGGGATAGCCAGAGCCGGGATATTGGGATAGCCAGGGCTGGGATGTTGGGATAGCCAGAGCCGGGATATTGGGATAGCCAGAGCCGGGATATTGGGATAGCCAGAGCCGGGATGTTGGGATAGCCAGACCTGGGATATTGGGATAGCCAGAGCCGGGATATTTGGATAGCCAGAGCTGGGATATTGGGATAGCCAGAGCTGGGATATTGGGATAGGCAGACCCGGGATATTGGGATAGCCAGGGCTGGGATACTGGGATAGACAGAGCTGGGATATTGGGATAGCCAGAGCCGGGATATTGGGATAGCCAGAGCTGGGATACTGGGATAGCCAGAGCTGGGATATTGGGATAGCCAGAGCTGGGATATTGGGATAGGCAGACCCGGGATATTGGGATAGCCAGAGCCGGGATGTTGGGATAGCCAGAGCTGGGATATTGGGATAGGCAGAGCTGGGATATTGGGATAGCCAGGGCTGGGATATTGGGATAGCCAGAGCCGGGATGTTGGGATAGCCAGAGCCGGCTCAAGGACAGGAGCCAGCACGTGGCCGACAGTGACCTGGAGACGGGGCCAGTACAACCAGAGCAGGGAGCAGTGGGGGGATCTGTGGGGCTGAGCTGGGATCTGTGGGGCTGGGGGAATCTCTGGGAATGGGATGGGACCTGTGGGGCTGGGATGGGAGTCCAGGGAGCTCCAAGGGGCTCTGTGGGGCTGGGACACGACTCCACGGGTCCGGTCTCTCCTCATTCCCAGGTCTCCACACAGCGCAGGTGGTTTCCAGCTGTGACCTCCTCTCCCGTGGAGCATCCATGGATCCCACTGGTATGGCTAGGAGGGGTGGGATTGCATCTCCTTCCAGCTGGGACCCGGGAGCTTTGCAGGGTCTGACGGTGCTGCCTGGATCACCCAGAGGTGCTGGGAATGCAAAGGGATCATCATGGAGTGAATGAAGCATTACCTGGGACACACCTGTGTGGAAGAGCTCCCAGATGGAGCTCAATGGTTGGAGGCTCTGGAGCACAAAGGTGGGTGTGGGAGGGGAATTCCTATGGGAGTGTGGGATTTAGGAATGGGAGACTTGGAATGCAGGAATTCCCATGGCCGAATCTCACTCTGATCCCACTCAGGTGAGAATTCCATGGATGGATCCCTCCCAACCCACTGCCATGGGAATTCCATGGGGAAATGATTTGAATTGGTGACCAATCCAATGAGAGCAGTGCAATGAGACCTAATCCCTGCTGGGATTCCGTGGGACATCAATCCCAGTCCTTTGCCCAGGCCAGCTCTGCTGTGCCCTGTCCCTGCCCTGAGCCCAGCCCGAGCCTTTCCTTGGCTGTTCCGTGCCCTGCCCGGGGCAGGAGGGCACGGCCGGAGCGGCTTTGGTGGCCCCGGGCACCCGGCCGGGCTGCAGCCGCTGCCGGGGCTCCTTGGGAATGTTCCAGAGCAAAGCTCAAAGCAAAGAGCAGTTTCTGGAGGGGATTCTCCTCGCTGGCCTGTGCTGGGAGCCCAAGGGCCACAGCCCGGGCACAGCAGCCCAAAGTGCAGCAGCTCAGTGTCCCTCGGCCAGGCCGTGTTCCCTGGCTGTGCTGTGTCCCTCAGCTGTCCCGTGTCCCTCAGCTCTGTGGGGCCAGGGCTGGCAGCAGCACCCGGGGCAGCCCTCAGGGAAAAACCATGAGCCCCAGCTGGGCCAGTGCCCCCCAGGTGACTCTCAGTCAGCCCAGTATGATCCCAGCATGGTCCCAGGGCTTCCCATTCACCCCCAGTATAGTCCCAGCCCCTCCCAGCATGGTCCCAGTCACTCCCAGGTACTCCCAGTATTATTCCAGTAACTTCCTTTATGGTTCCTCTGTGGTCCCAGTCACTCCCCGTCTCTCCCAGTATATCCCGGTTCCCCCAGTGTGTCTCCCCTCACTCCCAGTAGCTTCCAGCATGCTTCCAGTTGCTCACGGTCACCCCAGTCACCTCCTCCAGTGGGATTCGTATCATTCCATGTATACCCCAGTTGCCCTCAGCCTGCTCCCAGTCACTTCCAGCATGATCCCAGTGTGACCTCAGTTGCTCTCAGTTGCCCCTAGCACAGACCCAGTCATTCCAAGTATGATCCCAGTGGGATCTCAGTCTCCCTGGGCATGGTCCCAGTCAATCCCAGGTGCCCCCAGTGTAGGCCCAGTCACTGCCAGTCGCTCTCAGTGTGTTCCCAGTCACCCCCAGTATGGTTACAGACACTCCCAGTATATCCCAGTTGCCCTCAGCATACTCATAGTCATTCCCAGTCACAGCCACATGTCCCAGTAAGGTTCCAGTTTCCACCAGTATGATCGCCGTCACTACCAGTCCATCCCAGTTGGTCCCACTATGATCCCAGTTGCTCAAGCTCTGCTCCTGCTGGTTCCCAGTGTGCCCTGATCCTGCTCCCAGTGGGTCCTAGTCTTGGGCATGGTGTATCCTGGTGTATCCCAGTATATTCTGGTGTATCCCTATGTGTCCTGGTGTATCCCAGTGTATCCTAGTGTATCCCCGTGTATCACGGAGTATCACGGAGTATCCCAGTGTATCCTGGTGTATCCCAATTTGTCCTGGTGTATCCCAGTGTGTCTTGGTGTATCCCAATGTGTCCCAGTGTATCTATCCCAGTATATCCTGGTGTATCCCAGTGTATCCTGGTGCATCCCAGTGTATCCTGGTGCATCCCAGTCCCTTCCCAGCAGCCACCACCCTTTCCTTGATCCTGCCCCTCCCGCCCCCGGAGCTGCCACCAGACGCCCCCCAGGATTCTGCCGGGGCTCAGGGGCTCCGTGTTGGGCTTCGTCTGCCTGGGCTGGGGCTTGGCCTCCACTTTGGGAGAAGGTGAGGGGGGTCCCCGGGGGTCCTGTCCCCCCGCGGCAGTGCGTGTGACTCCCCCGTGTCCCCCCCATGGCAGCATCGCCACCTTTTCTCTCCCCTGACCCAGCTCCTGCTCCCCCCTGGGAGGGGCTTTGGGGAGCCCCCCTGGAACCTCCTTGAATCCCCACTCCTGGGCACGGGGACGCCCCCGCATCTCCTTCCCCAGCTGCGGGATCCTCTGCACCCCCTTATCCTGCACTGACACCCCCTGCACCCCCTTTCCCGGCTCTCCTCCTCTGGCAGCCCCTGGATCCCCTGTTTCCGTGAGCCCGAGGACCCCCGGACCCCCATTCCCGGCCAGCCCGGGGCACCTCACCCCCAGGCCTCCCTTTGCTGGGAAACCCGGCCTGGGCACGGGGCTCTGCAGCTGCTCTGGGGTTTACGATCACCTGAAGGAGAGGGAGAGAGCAGAGGAGAGAGAGAAGGAGATTGGGAATCGGGGATCGGGGTCCCAGCGCCCGGTCCCGCTCCGCCAGGGGCGGGACCCGCAGCCGATGGATCCGCGGGTGCCGGTGCTGTCCCCGCTTTGGGCCGACACCAGCGGGTTCCAGGCAGGTTTGAGCGCAGGGCCCGCGAGTTCAGCGTGGCCGAGGAGGGTCCCAGGGGATGCCAGGAGGGGATCGCGGGGAATTCCCTGGAATTTTCTGTCGCCTCCGCCCGCGATGCCTCGGGCACTTTGGGCTCCGCGTTCCCCGCTCTGTGCGGCCTCGATCTGCCTGGCGACCGATGACGTCACGGAATCCTCGGTCTACCATTGGCTCTGGGGGCGGGGCCGGGGCCGCAGCGGCGCAGCGGATTGGCTGCAGCGCTGGGGCTGGGGCCGCTCCTGGGTGGGCTTGGGGGGGGCGGCGGGAGGTGAGGGGGACCCTCGACACCCGGAATCCCCAGAACCGCAATTTCCGGGCTCTGGGAACCCCCTGAACTTCCATTTCCGGCCACTGGAACACCATCCACCCCCATTGCTGGGTGCTGTGACCTCCCTGAATCCCCAGCACCAGCAACCTCCCTGAACCCCCCTGAACCCCCATTCCTGGGTACTATGACTCCCTGCGCCCCGCTACCCAGTGCCGGGACCCCCTGTTACTCCTTATCTGGCACGAGTACATCGCTGAACCCCCGTTTCTGGGCATCAGCACCTCTCTGAACCTCCATTTGGGGGCACTGAGACCCCTCCGAACCCCCATTTCTGGGAAGGAGATTTCCCTGAACCCACATTACCCATTCCAGGAAACCCCCCGATCCACCATTTCTGCGCCACAGGATCCCCCTGGAACTCAATTTCCTGGCCGGGGATCCCCCCATCCCCTCCGTTCACTGACAACGAGACCACTTCTCTTGGTTTGAAAAGACAGGTGTCTGCAGAGGAAGGCAGGAGCCTCCCCTGAAATGGAAAATGTAAATCCCTCTGCTCCAAACTGGTATAATTTTGAAATTAAGGGTGGCTCTCTGGCAAAAATATGGAAGCAGGAATAACACCTCTTTCTTAGGGAAGAAAATTGAAAATATAAAATAAACAATGCAGCAGTACAAAACAACACTGACAGAGTGAAAATATGACCTGACACCCTGGTGGCCAGGGTGTTGATCGCAGCCCAATTGGAATTGTGGCTGCAGTCCTCCTGGAGTGACAGATGTGGTTCTCTTGAAGCAGTGACCCTTTAGAAGGGTGTCGTTTTCCTCGGAAGGTCCGGTGGTGCTGTAGATGGGCCTGGTCTTCCTCTAGGAAGCCAGTGGGAAAGGGCTGCTCCTCTGGGAATCCAGTGGGAAAGGCTGCTGGGTCTTCCAGATCTCTGATTATATCCAGCCAGGAATGCTTGGCTTCTCCCCCTGGCTGGAGCTTCTCACAATGGGATGATACAATTTTATCAGTCATGCAGTGGGATTCAGTGGCCCATTAACAGCAGATGTCTCCCCGGAGGGAGGATTGGTTTGTGGAAGAGATAAAGAAAACAATCCCACGGATAGGTCTGTCTGTTCCTGAGGTGGGACTAATCCAAACAGTCTTTCCTAAAATCCCTTCCATGTGCACCACAGGGACTTTATCTCCATGCGCTGTGTGAAAGGGTTCAGAACGGGCAGGACCAGCTCGATTGATGGACCCTCAGGTGTTGACCATCCAGGTGGCTCTTGCTGAGTTCATTTCCTGATTTCTAAAGGTTCCCCCGCCAGGTGCCTTCAGAGTAGTCTGAAGCAGTCCATCGCCCTGTTCAGCTTTCTTGGCAGCCGGTGCCTGATAAGGGGTATGGTCTATCCCCTCAATACCATGTCCTCTGGCCCAGGTGTTTATGAGGCCACTCTTGAAATGGGTCCCATTGTCCGACTGGATTCTCTCAGGAGTACCGTGTCTCCGCAGGAGTTGCTTTTCCGGGCCCAGGATGGCGTTCCAGGCAGTAGCATGAGGCACGGGGTAGGTCTCCAACCATCCGGTGGTAACTTCCACCAGGCGGTCAGCACATAGTGCTTGCCTGGGCGTGTCTGGGGCAGTGTGGTGTAGTCAATCTGCCGGGCCTCCTGATTTAATAAAAATCTGGATATTGATCCAGTACCGATATCCAGCTGTGACGGTCAAAAACTCTCTAACAGTTTAAAGTTAGAAAGGGTATATTTATTGCGACGCCGGGCAGCATAGGGGACAGCTCCCAAATACACACCACAATTTACAGGTGATTACAGAGTCCTTTTATCTATGCAAGTACTGAATACCCAAAATACCAACACATATTCATAATTTTGGTACATCCCATTCCCTGCTTCATATGGAAATTAGTTCAAAAGCTATTAAGCATGCGTAGTTTGTTCCTTGAATTGGGTCGGTGGTCCCTTTCATGGGGAGGGGTCCCAAAATGAGGAAGGAAATGCAGTCTTCCTCGTTCTGACCTTTCTACCTTTTCAATGCAAATGTGACAAATAAACCCTTGGTAGAACTCCCATTCCTTGTCTTCAATTGGTTCAAGCCCTCGTTGTGCCCGCAGCCCTCCCGACCCCTGGGGCATTGTCCCCCCATATCTCAGGTGACCGCAGAGGGGGAGCTCATCCAAATATCCTGGGAGCTCCCTCGGAGGGTACTTTTAGGGGGCCGGGGGGTTTTTGGAGCTCGAGGGACTGCAAAGCTAAGCCGCAAATGGCCTTTGGGGAGATTTTGGGGGTGTCCCAGGAGGTTGTTTTTTTTGCGGGGGAAGGCAGGAGAGGGAGAACACTGGGACACCGAAGTGTGCAGCCCAGAGAGAGGAGACCCCCAGGATTCAGCCTGGAGAGGGGAACAGCCAGGCGAGGGGGAAGCCCTGGAGCTGCCCGCAGCCTGGAGCAGAGTCAGGGGAAACGGGAGCGCTGGGAGCCCAAGAGCCCCGGCAGCGCTGAGTGGGAGCCCAGAGAGGGGGAGCCGGGGAGCCCCTGGGGCTGCGGGGAACCCCCAGCAGCAGAGAGAAGGGGGAGCCCCAGAAGGCCAAGGTGGGAAGAGCAGAGAGGGGGGACCCCAGGGATTCCTGGCACCCGAGACAGCCTGGAGAGGGTGGGGACCCCGGAGAGGAGAACCCTCAATCCACGCAGGACTCCCAGAAGTCCAAAGGGGAGAGACCAGAGAGGGGGAACTCCTGGGAAGGGTTCTTTGGGATGATCATGAGCCATTCAAGTCTTGGGGGCCTCAATCTTGGTATTTGTGAGAGGTTTTTCAGCCAAATCTTGGTGGTCTGAAGGTTTTTATGGACACAAAATGTCCGGTGACTTCTAGAGATGGGCTTGGGCAGGAGGAATCCCCAACCAAATGCTCTCACAGCGTGTTTTGCCCAAACCAGGATTTCCCATTCCCAAACCTTGGCCCAATGGAGGAGGAGAAGGCCACGAGGAGGAGGAAGATGCCTTTGGAGCCCCAGGCAGGTGAGAAGGAAATCAGTGCCCCTTTCCCCCTCTCTCCTGCTCCATCTGCCAGCCCAGCACGGCCCCAGCAGCAGAACAATCCTGTTGCTGACGCCGTCCTGCTGCGGATGCGCTGGGGGGATCTCCTTGCCCTTCCCTGCAGCACAGAGGCAAATCCCATCCTCTCCTTGTCCTTCCTCCCCCAGGGAGGCAGCTGAGGATGGAGACCAGGAAAGACAAATCCCCGCGGCAGAACCTCATGGCAGAGGCCATTTTGATCGGCTCCACGGCACAGGAATCCAAGATGGAGGAAAAGCCCCGGAGATCCCGCACGAGGAGGGGCTGCAAACGCAGATCACGGGGATCCGAGGAGGAAAGACCCACCCTGGGCCGGGGAGGCAGCTGGAGGTCGGAGCTGGGGGTCCACGAGCAGCTTCAGGATGGGGAGCAGCCCCACAAGTGTTCGGAATGCGGGAAGAGCTTCAGCAAGAGATCCTACCTGATCTATCATTGGAGAATCCACACAGGGGAACGGCCGTATGAGTGTGGGGAGTGTGGGAAGAGCTTCAGCCGGAGCTCCACCCTGTGCAACCACCAGAGGAGCCACACTGGGGAGAGGCCCTACGAGTGTGATAAATGCAGGAAGAGGTTTCAGACCAGCTCTGACCTCCTCCTGCACCAGCGAATTCACATGGAGGAGCGGCCCTTCCGCTGCCCCGACTGCGGGAAGGGCTTCAGGCGCAGCTCCACCCTCCTCATACATCGGCGCATCCACACCGGGGAGAAGCCCTATGAGTGTGGGCAGTGTGGGAAGAGCTTCTCACAGAGCTCTAACTTGACCCAACACCAACGGAAGCACCACTTAGGGAAGCCCTGAGAGTCTCCTGAGTGCAGGAAGAGCTTCCTGCACTGCTCCAGCTCCATTCCCCACGGGAGGATCCGCGCTGGATGATCCCCAGTGAGCCCTGGTGGGCAGAGCCCCAGCGATCCCTGGTGCCGGTGATCCGTGTTGGGGGCTCCACATCCTCCTGGCTCCCCGTGGCCTCGATTTTCCTTTCATTTCTCTTTGTCCCTTCAAAACACCCAAAACGGGGGTAGAAATAAAGATGTTGAAGTAAGACAGGGATGGGGACATGTGGGGGTCTTCCAGGGGATTGGGGCTATTCTGGGTTCCAGGGAGTTGAGGGCTCCTGGGAGGGACTTGGGGGTTGCTCAGGGCTTTGGGCACCCCAGGCTGAGCAGCTCCGTCTGCGCTGGGAGACCCTGGCGGAGCTTCTGGAGCAGCTGATCAAGGACCCCCTGTCCTGGAACTGCCCCCATGTCCCCCCTGTCCTGGCTCCTGCTGTCCCCTGTGCAGGATCCCCCTCTCCCTGCTGTCACTCTCCTTGCCCCTGGCCCGTTCGCATGTCACCCCACTGCTGGTCCCATCCTCTTCCCATCCCAGCATGAATCCCATTCCCAGTGTCATTCCCTATGTCTGCCTTGTGTTCTCTGGTTGCCAGTCCCATATTCCCAGTCCCTGTTCCCCTTCTCTTATTCATGGTCCCCCTCCCATTCTCATCTTTTCATTTCAGTATTCCCTGTTCTGTTCCCATATTCCCAGTCTCGTTCCTGTATTCCCATTTCTGATCCCGTTCTCATCTTCCTAATCCTCATCTCATGTTCTCTCTCCAGTTACTGTTTCCATGTTCCCTGTCCTGTTCCCACATTCCCATCTCCAGTCCCTGTCCCCATTTCTGATCCCATTCTCAGTTGGTCCCATATTCACGGTCCCATTCCAGGTCTCAGACCCATATACCTGGTGTCTCTCCCCATTCCTGGTCCTATTCCCTATTCCCTATTCCCACTCCCTGTCCGGTATTCCCTTTCTCGTATTCCCAGTCCCATTATTTCCATTTCTATATTCCCCGCCCCATTCCCATATTCCCATTCCCGGTCTCACTCCAGTATTCCTGTTTCCAGTCAATATTCCCAGTTTTCATATTCCCAGTCCCGTTTCTGATCCTGATCCCATCTTCCTAATTCCGATCCCATATTCTCGCTCTGACTGCTGTTTCCACATTCCCGGTGCCATTCCAATATTCCCATCCCCAGTCCCTCTCCGTATTCCCTGTCCCATTCCCAGTCTCTGTCCTGTATTTCCAGCCCCGCTCCCAGTTCCCTCCCAGCGCTCCCGGTCAGAGCGGCGCTGGCAGCGAGAGCGCTCCCGGTTCCTCCCCGCTGCTCTCTGTGTCTCTCCCGGTATTCTCACACGCGTTCCCAGTGCTCCCAGTATCGCCCCCAGTGCTCCCAGTATCGCCCCCAGTGCCGCGCGGGGCGGGGCCGCTTTAGAACCCCCCCAGGGCAGAGCGCGGCTGCTTTTGGCTGTCGGCACTGCCCGGGCCGGGCTGGGAGCGGAGGAGCAGCGGGAGGAAGAGGAGGAGGAGGAAAAGGAAGAGGAGCATCCAAACCACATTGGTTTCCCCCTTCCCCCGCCGCTCAGGCCGAAGCTTCCTCGGATCCGCCGGCATCCCCCCCGGAACCCGCAGGTGAGCGGGGAGGGCGAGCTCGCCCCAAATCCATCGGAGTCGGGGGATCTCCGGGAGGGTTTTTTCGCGGGGCAGGGGATGTTTGGATCTTGCAGGACCCCAAAGCCGAACCCTAAATTTCCGCTGGAGGGGTCTCTGGGCGGGTCCCACGTGGCGATCGCCCGGTATCGGCGCGCACGGGGGCGATCTCGGGTTTGGGGATGGCCGGGAGAGCCGGGGGGAACGCGGGAGCCCCGGAGCGGAGAGAGCGCCGAGGGGCGATCCCGGAGCTTGGGGATCTCCGGCTGCCTGGAGGGGCGGGAGAGGCTGGACATGAGCGAGCTCCGGGCCCCCGAGCCTGAAAGGGGCGCTGACTTCTCCAGCTGCACTTGGGCAGCGCGACCATCAAACCCAACGCACTCAGCCCTTGTTTTCCCCCCAAATCAGGATTTCCCATTCCCAAACCTTGGCCCGATGGAGGAGGAGGCCACGAGGAGGAGGAAGATGGCCTGGGAGCCCCAGGCAGGTGAGGAGGAAGTCAGTGCCCCTTTCCCCCTCTCTCCTGCTCCATCTCCCAGCCCAGCACGGCTCCCAGCTGCAGGACAACCCCACTGGGGACACCGTCCTGCTGCGGATGCGCGGGATCTCCTTGCCCTTCCCTGTGGACACAGCGGCAAATCCCATCCTCTCCTTGTCCTTCCTCCCTCAGGAAAGGAGCTGAGCATGGAGAGCAGGGAGGACAAATCCCCACAGCAGAACCTGGTGGAAGAGGCCGTTCTGAGCACCTCCACAGTGCAGGAATCCAGCGTGGAGGAAAAGCCCCGGAGATGCCTCACCAGGAGGGGCTGCAAACGCAGATCACGGGGATCTGAGGAGGAAAGACCCACCCAGGGCCGGGGAGGCGGCCAAAGCTCGGAGCTGGGGCTCCATGAGCAGCTGCAAGATGAGGAGAAGCCCCACAGGTGCTCGGGATGTGGGAAGAGCTTCAGGTGGAGATGCGCCCTGATCTGCCACATGAGAATCCACACAGGGGAACAGCCATACAAGTGTGGGGAGTGTGGGAAGAGCTTCAGGTCGAGCTCTGACCTGACCAGACACCGGAGGATCCACACAGGAGAACGGCCCTATGAGTGTGCCGAGTGTGGGAAGAGCTTCTGCATGCGTGTCGACCTGATCGGACACCAGAGGAGCCACACGGGGGAAAGGCCCTACAACTGTGGGGTGTGTGGGAAGAGCTTCAGCCATAGGTCCAACCTGGTTAACCACATGGTAATCCACACTGGGGAGAGGCCCTATGAGTGTGGGCAGTGTGGGAAGAGCTACAGAAGAAATCAGGATCTGACCATCCACCAGAGAAGCCACATAGGGGAACAGACCTACGAGTATGGGAAGAGCTTCTGCGAGCATGCTGGCCTGATCAGACACCAGAGCACACAGAGAGAGGAGAGGCCCTACGAGTGTGATCAATGCAAAAAGAGGTTTCAAACCACGTCCAGTCTCCTCAAGCACCAGCGCACTCACACAGACGAGAGGCCCTTCCGCTGCTCCGAGTGCGGGAAGGGCTTCAAGCGCAACTGCACCCTCACTGTCCACCTGAAGAGCCACACCGAGGAGAGGCCCTACGAGTGCCATAAATGCAGGAAGAGGTTTAAAACCAGCTCCGCTCTCCTCCTGCACGAACGGATTCACACGGATGAGAGGCCCTTCCGCTGCCCCGACTGTGGGAAGGGCTTCAAGCGCAACTGCACCCTCCTCAAACACCGGCGCATCCACACCAGGGAGAGGCCCTACGAGTGTCCCCAGTGTGGGAAGAGCTTCTCCCAGAGCGCTCACTTGACCAGACACCGACAGAGCCACCACTAAGGGAAGCCCTGCGAGTGCCCCGAGTGCAGGAAGAGCTTTGTGCGCTGCTCCAGCTCCATCCCCCACGGGAGGATCTGCGCTGGATGATCCCGAGCGACCCCCAGTGATCTGTGGTGCTGGTGATCCGTGTTGGGAAGACACCTGCCTGGGGGCTCCACGTCCTCCTGGTTCCCTCTGGGCACCTGCATACGTCCACAGCCCAGCATCAGAAATCCCTTGTGGAAAGCAGTTTTGTTGACTTCTGACCCCAGAAAAATCTCAATTTTTGCATCTTCTGGTGGCATCAAGGAACACTGGGTGGCCTTGGAGGTCGTCTCCAACATAACTCCATCCTTTTAATTCTCTCTGGCCAATGGGGATCTTCCACAGCTAAACGGGGACAGATTGGGGCAAACCCCTGATTTTGGAGCCAGTGAGGTGGAAACCCCTCCGAAAAAGGTTCTTCCCTCCCATCCAAGCATGTAGATGCTCTGCCAGCAGGGACACGTAAATCCTTTTGTTTTGGCCTTGAAATGAAAAGGTTTCTGTGGATCCCTTTGAGACATGGGGTTAATAATTAACTTGGGTAAGAAATCTCTTTCAGATTTTGGTGAAGTGTGCTGCCTTGAATTATTCAGTCTGTGGAGTCTATTATAATTTGCTGTGCTGACAGCTGAAAAAAACTGCCTCAAACAAGATGAAAGGAATGTGAATTTCCAAGCTAGAGGACAATAAGAGTGGCCACTTTGACCTTGAAACAAGAAGGAAACCAAAACTGAGGCTGCAGGAGAGGGATGGACAACCAGAGAGCTAATTGTAATGTGAAACTAGTAAATGAATATATGTGAACCTGTTGTGAAACCTAATGCATATGCAACAGGTTAGGGGACAAAGGGGAGGTCTGGACTCTCTGGGGGGTGCACATGCCCCTGGGTCCTCCCGCCCATTTTGGATCCTTCTCCCCCTCTTTTGCGTCCCTTCTCCCTGTTTTGTGTCTTTTCCTCCCTGTTTTGGATCCTTTCCCTGTATTTTGGGTCCTTCCCCTGTTTTGGGTCACTCCTCCCCTATTTGGGGTCCTTTCCCCCCTATTTTGGATCCTTTCCCTGTTTTCCATTGTTCCCCCAAATTTTGGACACCCTCCCCATTGACTTTGGCAAATTTTTGGGTGCATCCTGCCCTCCAACCCTCTCCCCACCCCAAAACCCCTTCACCCCCCACCCCCATCCCCACAGGGGTGTCCCCAGCTGTGTCCCCAGCCGCACCCCCACGGCACATGGACTCGGTGCTCGCCATCCTGGATACCCTCGAGTCCCCAGCCAGGGGCTGTTGATTCCCTTTTCCAGGAGATCCAGAGCTGGCCTGGCTTCCAGGGGACACCGGTGACCCCAGGGCTCAGGGTTTGGGCCTGGTGGGGTTGGTGGGAGGGGGTTTGGGCTCATCTTGGGACTGACCGTGGGTCTTGTCCACTCTGCAGTGAGGAGTGGCCCTGGCTGGGGAGTCTGGGATGGACGGGGGCAGGAGAGGTTGGACACTGGTCTGGATGGACACCAGACCATGGATCCCACTCTGGATGGACACTGCTCTGGATGGACACCAGAGCCCTGGATCCCACCTGGACACTGCTCTGGATGGACACCAGACCATGGATCCCAGTCTCGATGGACACTGCTCTGGATGGACACCAGAGCCATGGATCCCACCTGGACACTGCTCTGGATGGACACCAGAGCCCTGGATCCCACCTGGACACTGCTCTGGATGGCTCCTGGCCCTGCTGCCCCCCCACCTGGCCAGCCCCCAGCCCAGGTGACCACCAACCTGGCCACAGCCTGGCCCATCCCACTGTCCCACCAGCCCATCCCTGTAGACCCCAACCCAAAACCCCCCAAAATTAACCCAGTTCCAGAACATCAGCTCTGGGTGGTCCCTGCAGAGCAAGGGGAAACTGAGGCACAGGCTGGGGAGGTGACTTTGTGGTGATGGGAGGGGGCTTCGGGACCCACCCTGGATACCCCAAAATGAGCCCCCACCCCCCAAATTGTCACCACAGCATCCCAGTATCCCCAGCCATCACATCGGGGGGACTCCAGGAGCACTGTGACCATGCAGTCCCTTTGAGGGGTGACCCATGGTGTCCCCCCGGTGTCACCAGTGTGTCCTCAGCGGGAGCAGAGGCATCACCGCCTGGGGCAGAGGCGAAGGAGGAGGAGGAGGTGAGCGTGGGGGGAGTTCAGGGTTTCACAGCATCCTCGGGGGGTTGGAAGTGGTGGGGGAGACCCCAAAACTGCGGCCTACGTCTCTGCTGTAGGATGTGGGCCAGCCTGTTGTAGTGCGTTTTGTTTTCTTAATATGATTATTGTTTGATTTGTAATTTCCTTGTGCTGCCTTTTGGTCTCTGCCCTTTTCCCAGAAGTTCCTTTACTCCTCCTGTCAGGAAATGCCATTCTCTCCCTAAAAACTGCCTTCTCTCCAGCAATTTCTCTGTCAGTTCAGTATTTCTCTAAACTTCAGGAGTTCACTGAAACTGTCCTTTTCCCTTGGGATTCTTCATTGGTGGAGATTTGAACGCCCGCCTTGTTTGTTATCTCGCGTCCTCCTGATTTGTTGAGTTCTGTATCCTCCCCTGTGACCCTGCCCCGGTAGATAAGCTTTTGTCTGCCGTGAGATCGGGGTCCTGGAGAAGCCAAGGGGAGCTGTAACATCGAATAAAATGACGCCAGGACCCGTGCCCGCTGCGTTTGTTTTCGCGCTGTGCCCTCCCTGGCAGCGGGGGATCAGCGGAGAGAGAGGGGCTGTGGCTGCCCGTCACCATCTAGCCGGGACAAGCTACACCACCCCTCTCTCCTTGGGGCGCTGGTGGCAAACTGGCGGGTGCTGGTGACAAAAAGCGCAGGTGCCACTTCGGGGGTGGCACAGAGAGGGGGTCCGGTGGTGCCACCAAGCCCCCCTCGCTGAGGGGATGGCAAAGGGGGGATCAGAGGGGTCTCCAGGGTGTGGGGGAGGGAGGGGAAGCGCGGCAGGGGCACGAAAGAAACAACTCTGGTCCTGCCTGCGCCCCAAACACGGGGGTGGCGGGGCACCTGTCCCCCTGTCACCGTGCCACCATGTCACCTTGTCCCTGGCATGGGTAGGGACTGCGAGGGGCTGGCCCGGGTCCCCACTGGGTGGGGATCCCCTAGGTGGGTCAGAGAACCCAAATAAATTGGGACCCTTGGAATGGGGACCCAAAAAATTGGGACACCTGGATGGTTAGATTTGGAACCCCAAATATTGGGGACCCCTAAGGAGGGGATGCCAGGTTGGGAATGCCAACCCCACCACGCCCAAATCCAGCCCCTGGAGTCCCCAGAGTGACTCCCCCCATCCCTACCCCCCATCCAGCAACCCCAATCCAGCCCCAAAATTACTCCCTCCATCCCACCATCCCCAAATCCAGTACCAGGACCCCCCACAATCACTCTCCCCATCTCCCCACCCTCTCAAATCTGCCCCCTGAACCCCCAAACTCCACTCCTGCCCTCCCTCCCCAGCTGATGGAGGTTGAAGCCCCCCTGGCTTCCCCTGAGCCCCCCCCTGCCCTACTGGAGACCTACAAGTGTTGCACTGCAACTGCTGCCACCCCCAGAGGGGACCCCGAAAGGGGCGGGGGGTCTCAGGGAGCCAGCACTGGGCACGGCTGCAGGGCTGGCCCCATGCGTGGCCTGTCACTGTCACACTGCCACACCCACTGGATTGCCACCTCATGGACACGTATCCCCTGGCACCGTCACGGTCATGGTGGCACCTCCATGGCCATGTGACCCTTAGTGTCACCACAGCCATGGTGGCACCGCCATTGCCAAGTGTCCCCTGGTGTCACCATACCCATGGTGGCACTGCCATGGCCAGGTGTGCCTTGCTGTCACCACACGCATGGAGGCACCGCCATGGCCAGGTGTGCCCTGGTGTCACCACACCCATGGTGGCACCTCCATGGCCAGGTGTGCCCCTTAGTGTCACCACACCCACGGTGGCACCTCCATGGCTGCCTGTCCTCTGGTGTCATGACACCCACAGTGGCATCTCCATAGCCACCTGTACCCTGGTGTCACCACACCCATGGTGGCACTTCCATTGCCACCTGTGCCCCATCCTGGCACCCCTGGTGGCATGACCAGGCCACCTGTCCCCTATCACTGCCACGCCCCCCATGGGTGACAGGGGCACGGGAGGCACCCGCAGCCTGTTCTGTCTGCTCCCATGGCTGGGGAAGTCACGGCCCCTGCCGAGGTCCCCCTTACAAGCAGCCAGCAAGGAAGGGCATGGAATTGTTACCGTGGCTCCCACCCCTCTGCCCAGTGATCCTCAGGCTCGCTGTCAGAGTCCAAGCAGTCACTGTCCTCCTCCTCAGAGGAGGGAGGTCTTTTGGGAGAGGAGCAGTGCTTCTGGCTAACCGGTGCAGCCCGGTGTCGTGGGCTGCTGGCAGCCAAGGTGGCGCCTTCTGGTCACCTCCATGGCCGCCTCCGGTTCCGGTGGCACGGGAACTGGAAGTGTCACAGCTGCTATGGGTTGAACTTGAAGCGGACGGGGTGGAAACCACAAGGGGAGGGCCCGGGCCCATGTTGGGAAGGGTGGTACTGATGGAAAGGGGGCATCCCAACGCGGGGGTGACCATTGACGTGATGGGTGGAGGGGAACGCATTGCAGGAGAGGAGCCCGATGATGTAGGAGCAAGAACAGAAAAAGGAGAAGGAGGGTCCTGGGCACCATTTTGCGGTGGTAAGGCACAATTTGGTGCCACTTGTCCTAAGATGGTGGGTCTCCTGACGAACCTGGCGTCATCTTGGCTAATAAAACTGGACAGGAGAACTGGGTAAGGGAGCATGGGAAGGAGGGTTAGTGTGAGGGCTCACCCCCAGGTTGGGGTGACCCCGAAAGGTAGAAAAGTTTCTTCTCCAACCAATGCCGTCAAAGAAAGACTCGGGAGTCTTCAGCCGTCCGTCTCAAGGTTGTTTATTATATGTTATCGAAAAGATTTTTCTCCTGAAGTGCCAAGGTCCACTCAGCAGGTCAGCCAAAGGCACACTGCCCTCCCACGGGGCTGGTCTTGTCTTTTATACTATATGCTACGTGTTTGATATTTACAGTTTTTCCCCAATACCTATCACCTATATTGAACAGTGACCTTCTACTCTGAACCAAACTGTGAAAGCCGTCCTCACCCTGAACATGGAGGTTAGGAAGAAGAAAGAAGAACAGCAGGGCACACCCAAATCCCTCCGTCTTGGAACTCCTGACCCTCCTGTACAAAACCCAGACCCCCCTGTGCAGTCGCGAAAAATTTTTCCCTTCACCTCGTGATTATTTCTACTATATTACCTAAACCTGTGTGACTTGTAGTTCTCCATGTAAGGCTGGTAAATTATTCCATGGGTCAGGTTCAAAGCCACAGGAGTTTCTGGCTGCATGCCAGGGTCTCCAATGCTCCTGACCGGGGCCCGGAACATCCGGGAATGTCCGAGGGATGTCCTGGGTTCCGATATCTAGTGTTGGGACGGATGAAAGTTTGACAAGAAAGTCTCACAGATAGCTGTGCTCGGCAGAAAGATTTTTGAATGTGGAATCTGAAGAAGGAATAGAGATGAAAGCAAGTTTTGATATAGAAGGAAAGAATTGCTGAGCCAGTCTTACTGGATAACTAAGAAGGCAATGGGTATGTTAGTTAGAGGGGGTTTCTATGGCTTAGAGCAGAGGATAAACCCGCCTCAAACAAGATGTTTTTACCAAGCAAAAAGATTCCACAGGCAAACAAGCCTGCCGATGTTGCAAGTAGAAAAAAGGCCTCCAAATTTTCCTCTGCAAGAAAACTGAAAAACAACTTCTCGCTTAAACTGTAATGTACAAACTTTTAGTGAGTGGAGAATGGTAGCATGAATATGGTAATTATAGTAGTTAAGATAGGCTATAGGTAAGAGTAATAGTATAGATTGGTTCTTCTGTATGAAGATGCTCAGCAAAGAAAAGTATGTGATGCATTGTAACCAAAATTAAAGGGTCTTCAGGCTCGTCTGCAGCTGGAGCTGACAGCTGTAGGCACAGGCTCTGTCGCCCACGACCCTGGACTCCTGTAGCGTATTGGATGTAATAAACCACATTATGCAGAGTCTCCTGGAGTCCCACATCCCTCATTACAGCTCTTAGAAACAGTTTTAGACAAAGATATAAGAAAAGGTAATTCTAGGAAAGATATAGACACAAATGAAATGTTGACTAATGTGATATTTATCTAAATGTCTTAAAGACTGGGCAACTCCCTGAAGCTCAAAGCATGAAACCGGTCAATTGAGAGGCCCTTGAATGACCAGAGAGCATCTGGAGGAGGAATCTGGGAGAAATGGGAAGTACATAGATCCAGCTGGTCTAATGGAGAGATGTCCTTAGACAAGTCCATTTAAATGGGAGAGCTGGAAACACCAGAAAGAAAAAGGAGATGAAATAATAGACAGAATCCTGGTGACTCAGGTAGAGGGGAAGATCAGTATTTCTTCTCCTGCCATCAGTAGAAGAATTTAGTAGATCCAGGAAATTTCTGTCCCTGGTGGGAAAACTTTGCCATTTCTTAAAAATACTCCTGTGACCTGGTTGGTGAAGACGAGCTTGTATATTATGAAATGTACAAGTATTTTCCTTTCCTGTCTGCCCATGAACGGGCAGCGCCAAGGGCCTCTCCCCAGCCCAGCCCAGCTCCCTGCAAGCTCTGCCAGCTGCCCTGAGCTCTGGGCAGCGCCAAGGGCCTCTCCCCAGCCCAGCCCAGCCGGCTCTGGCCCCACAGCTCTGCTCAGCCCAGGCTGCTCTGGGCGCCTCTGAAGGGCTCAGCAGCAGCTGGAGCTCAGGGAGGACTCAGCCCCACCCATGGGGGAGCTCCCGCGGGGTCAGGAGCCCCGTGGGGAGGGAAAAGGGGTGACACCGCAATGCAGAGTGTCACACATTCTTGGGGATGACACACACGGCCCCTTGGGTCCCCCACCGCCACCTTCTCCCGCAGCTCCAGGAGGATGAACCCCAGCATGGAGCCCCTGGCAGCATCTTGTGGGGGCAGGGTCTGATGGTGACCCTGGGTCTGAATCCCCAGCTCTGGGGGTCTGGAGGGGTCACATCTGCCCTATACCCCCCTCCCTAGCCCCACAGCCACTCCCAGACACCTCAAATCACCCTACAGCTCCTGGCTAGCCCCCCCCAGCCACTCCCTGCAACAGAAATGGCCCCAAGACCCATCAAAACCCCTTCCCATCTCCCCCAAGACCCACTCAAATTCTCTCCAAGCCACACAGAACTCCAAAACTACCCCATAGACTACTCCAAAAGTCCCCCAAACCTGCTCCCAGCACCACAAATGGCCCCAAGTGCCACAAAAGCCCCTCCCAGTCCCCCCAGGATGCCCCAGATCCCCTTTAATCCCCCATGGCACTGATGCCTTTGGATTTTAGCTTTTGTATTTTTCTTACATGTGTAATCCTGCAATTCTTCAGTGTATAACTCTAAGCTCCATGTAGAGTGTTCACTACTGCTTTCCCATTTTGGTTAGACAAAAGAATTCCTCCCCAGGCCTGGGAATCAAGGACACCTCACTGTCTCGGGCTCAAAACAAAAGTGAGGTCTGGGGGGAGCAAACTTGGGGTAAATTACTTCCTTACCTGAGGCTGTAATAGGGAGATTAAGCCCCAATATACAAATGGAGCAAACCTATAAAAGCATGAAAACCCGTGACCCGTTGTCCATTTTTGGGTGTAGCCCCTAAGGGGAATTTTTCTGCCTGAGTTGTATCTGAAGGCCCTTTTTAACTGCTTTTTATCCCATAATTTTGTCTGGCCTCTCATTTCAGGTAGTTCTGAAAAGGCATCAGCACAGAGCAGAAGAGGTTGGTGGACAGGAACATCCACAGCCAGGAGAAGGTCAGGCACTTCAGGGGTAATTGTCTGTCTGGGACAGACAGCCAGAATTCCTCGAGAGCAGGCAGGCTCAGGTGGACACATTCTGCTGGCACAACTACAACATCGTGGACTCAATATGCCTGGCCTGGGTGGCCTCACAACATCCAAATCCTCCTGCATATTTCTCTGAACCAACCCCAAATTCACACCCAAATCCTGGGAAAATGGAGAGGCTTTAGATATTTTTGTTTATTTTATTTATTTTTGGCCCTATTATGGGTGTTTTCACGGGATAAAGATGGAGATTATTTAGGTTGGAAAAGACCTCCAAGGATCATCCAGTGGTGCTCAGCGCCACCAGAAGAAACAATTGGACAGGCCAGGTGAGACTTTTTTAGGGTGTTGTGCTAGTTTGAAAGCAAACTAGTGGGAGATCAGAAGTACAATTTAATAAGAAAATTAGGATCGAGGCAATGATACAGAAACACTGGCTTAAACTGAGAGAGTCAGGATACAACGCGACACCCTGTTGGTCAGGGTGGTGTAGCAGCCTGCCTGCATGGTGGCTGCAGTCCTGTTGAAGGGATAGATGTGGTTCTGCTGAAGCAGTGATCCTGTAGAAGGGTCCGGTCTTCCTAGGAAAGGCCAGAGGTGCTTCTGTAGCTCTTGTCCTCTGGGAATCCAGCAGGCAAGGTGCTCGTGGTGCTGCAAGCCTCAGATAACACCCAGGTCGGAATGCTTGGTTCCTCCCCATGGGCGGAGCATCTCACAATGGGAGGATGTAATTTTATCAGTCCTGCAGTGAGGCTTGATGGCCCATTAACAGCAGATAGCCCCTGGAGGGAGTTACTAGGGGGGAGTCATGGAAGAGATAAAGAACGCTGCCCCGCCTGTTTATAGCAGTTTATGAAGATGGTGGTGGAAAACATGCTTTTGGTTGCATCTTACATTGCATCCTGAAACAGCGGGGCAATCCCTGCTCAGGGGGGTGAACACCACCGCCCTTACCCAAACTGGCTCAGGGGTAAAATCCCCACACACAGGGCATAGTGCCACATCTGCCCCTCCCCAGGAGAGGTCTCTCTCCCTGTCACTCTCTTGCTCTCCCCCCCTTTTCTCTCTCTTTCCATCTCTCTCTCTCTACCTCACATTTACGGTTCAATAAAATCCACATCGGATTTGGTCTCTTTAGCACCTTTATTGGGGCAGAGGCATCTCTCTCACAATTTTATTAACCAGATTGCGACATTATTTTGGCACAGTGAGTTTAGGCACTGTTCTCTGACCCCAAGAGCCCTTGACATCAGCATGGCTCCCTCCTCTGAGGAGGTTGTGGTTCTTTCTGGAGCAGCTCTTGGAAACTTGGGTGCAGCTTCCTCTGAGGGACTTGTGGGAGAACCTTTGAGGAAAATGGGTCTTGTGGGTGGCCAGTGTAATGAAAATATTTTGTTGTCCTTCCTTGAAAAGTTTGTTAAAATCACTGGGGAAAGGGAGCAAATGTTACTAGCAAGACTGACAAGGTTCGTTCACCCCAAGGTGAGGAGCAGAAGGCTGCTGAAAGTCCTACAAGAAGCCCAGCTCAAGGAGCTAAAGCACTCCCGAATTCACGGGCTCAGGGGCTTTGCCAAATGTGGGAATCATTTTTCTCTTCGTCCCTGTCACCTTTGTGACAGCTATACAGAATTTTTCCTTCCTTTTAATAACTTGTCTTGTGCCAAATTTTCACTTTTCTTTTATAGGAACCGATAAAAGTTCAGCAGCTGAACTGACGAAACTTTGAATTGCCACCACAATTGCTTCTATTGTCGGTTTATTAATGTTTGGGGTTTGTTTGTGTCTTCATCACACGTGAACTGTGGGAAAAACAAATATTCATCAGAGCATTTTTATGCAGAGTTAAATTTGATTTCTGCCAAGTTTTGTTTTGTCCACTGCCCAAGGGATGCTCAAGGGGTCTCCATGCCTCTCACTCTGGGGGATGACTGAGAGGGGCTTGGGGGAGTTGTCCCTGTCCCTGTCACCCCAGGGCATTCCCCAGGGGGTGTCCCTGTCCCTGTCACCCCAGGGCATTCCCCAGGGGGTGTCCCTGTCACCCCAGGGCATTCCCCAGGGGGTCTCCATCCTTCTCACTCTTGGGGATGCTCGGGGGTCTCTGTCCCCCTTGCTCTGGGGGATGCTCGGGGGGTCTCCATCCCTCTCGCCTCAGGGAATGCCTGTGCAGGGCTGGGGATCAGGGCCTCTGTGTCCCTCTCACGGCTGAGGGTGCTCAGGGGGTGGGGGGGCTCTCCGACCATCTCATGCCTGGGGAGACCAGGGTAGGTCTCTGTCCCTCTCACCCCTGGTGTGACCCCACCTCAACATCATCAGGATGAGAGGGAGAGAGACACCCCCCAAAGCCCCGCCAGCATCTCCCAGGAATCCCGAGGGGAGAGCTACAGAGACCCTCACGGGGCACTGAATGGGTGAGAGGGACAGAGACCATCCCCACCCGCTGATCATTCCCAGACAAGAGAGGGTTGGAGACCCCTCCCAGGACTCCCCAGGTAGGAGAGGGACAGAGACAACCCAGGGCCATCCGTCCTCCTCTCTGATGGCATGGATCGGGAGGTTGCTGTCCTCTTCTTGTGCAGTGGAGCCAGGGTTGTCTCTGCCCTCTACCCCTTTAGGAGGCCCTCAGGTGTCTCCACCCTCCTTACCTCTGGGGAGAGCCATGCTCATCCCCTTTGAGGGAGGCTGGGGTGCCTCCATCCTCCTCCCATTTAGGGATCCTGGAGCGTCACTGTCCTTAACTTTGGGGGATGAGGTCTCCATCTTCCTTTGCTATGGGGGGGCTGGAGTGGTCTCCATCCTCCTTACCTTTGGGGGAACTGTAGTGGTCTCTGTCCTCCTCTGCTATGGGGGAGGGCTGGGTGGGTCTCTGTCCTCCTTGCCCCAGGGCGGGGCTGGCTTGGTCACCGACATCATCCTCTATGGGAAGACATGGGGATCCCTGTCATCCTCCTTTTTAGGGGGGCCGGAGTTGTCTCCATCATCCTCCTACTTTGGGGCGCCAAGGCACGCCTGCCCTCCTTACCTTTGGGGGGACACTGGGTGGTCTCCGTTCTCCTTACCTTTGGGGGGGCTGTGGATGGTCTCTGTCCTCCTTGCCCCAGGGAGGACAGAGACCATCCTCCACTGCCATCTTCCCCTTTAGGGGAGCCAGGGGGTCTCCATCCTCCTTACCTTTGGGAGAACCATAATGGTCCCTGTCCTCCTCTGCTATGGGAGGTCCAGGGGAGCCTTCATCCTCCTCCCCAAATGGGGGGGACCAGGCTGGCTCCCATCCTCCTCCCCTTTGGGGGGAGCTGGTGTGGTCTCTGACCTCATCCCCTATGGGGAGGCCACAGGGTCTCCATTGAGGGGTGGGAGTTGTCTCCATCCTCCTCCCGTCTGGAGGGCCCAGGGCGTCCCCATTCCCCTTACCTTTTGGAGGAAGTGGGTGGTCTCCATTCTGCTTGCCTTTGCGGGGAGCTGGGGGTGGTCTCCAACCTTTTCACCCCACAGAATGTTCTCGGGGGGGTCTGCATCCTCCATACCTTTGGGGGAACCACGGTGGTGTCCATTCTCCACTCTGGGGGGTCTGAGGATCGCTGTCCTTCTTCCTAAAGACCAGCCCCGGGGGGGGGGGGGTGTCTCCATCATCCTCTGTGTCCCCCTCCCCTGTGTGTGGGGGCATGGGGCATGTCTCCGTGTCCACTCTCCAGGTGTTCCTCTCCATCCCACATTGGGATGTCCGGCTCGTGGGCGTGTCTTGGGGTGGGGGAGGGGCCAGGAGTGGGGGCGGGGAGGGGAGGGGAGGGGTGGGGAAGGGGCCGCGGGCAAAGCGCGGGTTTGGGTCGGGTTAGGGTGAGATTGGGGCTGAGAGGCCGCTGGGGCTGGGCTTAGAGCTGGAACTGGGGTCAGAGCTCAGTGTGGGATTTGGGTTAGGGCTGGGGCTGGGGCTGGAGCTGTGATTGGGGTTGGCTCTAATCATGTTACGGGGATTGGGCTGGGGCTGGAGCTGGGGCTGGGATTGGGATTGGGGTCAGCTCTAATCATGTTACGGGGATTGGGCTGGGGCTGGAGCTGGGGCTGGGATTGGGGTTAGCTCTAATCATGTTACAGGGATTGGGCTGGGGCTGGAGCTGGGGCTGGGATTGGGGTTGGCTCTAATCATGTTACAGGGATTGGGCTGGGGCTGGAGCTGGGGCTGGGATTGGGATTAGCTCTAATCATGTTACGGGGATTGGGCTGGGGCTGGAACTGTGATTGGGGTTAGCTCTAATCATGTTACGGGGATTGGGCTGGGGCTGGAGCTGGGGCTGGGATTGGGATTGGGGTCAGCTCTAATCATGTTACGGGGATTGGGCTGGGGCTGGAGCTGGGGCTGGGATTGGGGTTAGCTCTAATCATGTTACGGGGATTGGGCTGGGGCTGGAGCTGGGGCTGGGATTGGGGTTGGCTCTAATCATGTTACGGGGATTGGGCTGGGGCTGGGGCTGGGGCTGGGATTGGGATTAGCTCTAATCATGTTACGGGGATTGGGCTGGGGCTGGAGCTGGGGCTGGGACTGGGGTCAGCTCTAATCATGTTACAGGGATTGGGCTGGGGCTAGGTTTGGATTTAGAGCTGAATGTGGGACCGGAGTGTGGGCTGGAGCTGGGGTCCAGGCTGGAGTTAGGGCTAAATTTGGCAGTGGGGTTGGTGTTGGAGTTAGAGTTGGATTTTGGACTGGCTTTAGGTTAGGGCTGAATGTGTGGGATTTGGGTTAAGGCTGAAGGATGGGGCGAGGGCTGGAACTGCAGCTGGGATTGCAAGCAGCGCAAAATGTCGGATTTGCTTTGTGGATGAGGATTTAGGAAGGGGCTGAAATTGGGGCTGGGGTTGGAGTTAGGGCTGAGATTTGGATTAGAGCTGGGATTGAGGTTGAGGCTAAAGGTGGGACAGGTTTTAGTCCAGGGGCTGGGATTGGATCTGGAACTGGGATGATATTAAATACAGGACTGTGAGTGTGGGTAAACATAGTGTGAGACTGGGATCACAATCAGGGTTACTTTTGAGACTGAGCTCGCACTGAGCGGGACCGGTGCGATAGCACTGCAGGATGTGCCTGGCATTGTCCCAGCCCTCCACAGCCACCTCCAAACATGGGGGCCAGCTGGGTGATCCAAGATCCAGGCGCTGCCCCACAATACCATGCGAGCATTCCACAAAGGCAGCCCTGAATGTGACCCTTGGGATCAGCCTTCAATCCCTGTGGGAGCTGCTACAGAGATGACGAGAGATTTCCCCCCTCTGCTTCCTATGGAAAGGTGAACCCCAGCTGCTCTTTTCTTCTGGTACCTCCTCTTCTCCTCAGCTGAGGATGTCAAACTCCCCAGGAGCAGAGAAAACCCCATTCCACGTTTCCTTGTGTATCTGCAGCCTGGAACATCCGCTCAGAACAAAGCACTTTCTGAAAGCCCTGCTGAATGACATCAGGAGGAGGTTTGTGAGCAAGGGAGGAAAATGTGTTTTGATAGGAAATAAAAGTTTCCAAATTATTTCTTTCTGTCGCCTTCATTTTCAGTCAGTTCCGGTCTGGTTTTCAGAGTGCCACCTTCTCAGCTGATGGTATTTTTGTTCTCCTTTGTTTTCTGCCTCTCTTTGCCTGCTCTGTTTCTCTCACAGTGTGTCTCTTGACCCAGGGCAGCTCCCACCAAAGACCCTCCCAATTTAATTCCCAATGCAGGAGCTACAACAACCATGGATGAAGTTCTGAAGGCTGGCAGTGAAATATTGTTGTAAGATCTCGCTCCACTTGGCTTTCGGCCCCTTCTTAAGAGCTTTGCCATCAAGAGCAGGAACATCTTTTCCCTGCTGGGAACTGGAGTTCCAGACCCTTGCAGTGTGTGTCACGGATCCCAGAGGGGCATTCCTAAGGCTCCCAGGGTGCTGCTCCTGCCAGGCCTGCCAAGGAGCTGTGCAGGGCCAGGGGACAAGGTCCAGCAGCTGTGTGGGCTCCCAGAGCACACAGCAAAGGTTTCTTTGCTGGACATTTCCCAGCACATTCCTAGCTGAAAGCAGAGGGAAGAAGGAAAGGGAAGTGTGCTGTTTTGCATTGGAGCCACCCATGGAAGTGATTTTTTTCTGAGAGGAGCTGCTGAGAGCTTCCTCTCTGCCGAGCAAAACCAATTGCTGGCTGGCTTTGAGAATAGGCATGTTAATAAGCCAATTAAAAGCTATATCTGCCTCTGTGAGATTCACATTTTAAGACGGACAAACTCTGTGAATTCTCTCTTTTTCTTCTGGCCTTGAACAGCAGTGGGCCAGGCTGGGCCTCAGCGGCTGCCGGGCACAGGGAGGGGAGGCCATTGGCAGCTGAATCCTGGCCTGGCTGCTGACATCCTGGTCCTCCCCTGACGGAGAAGGAAGACTTGCACACGCGATGATGATCAACAAGTCTCAAACTTTATTGATAGGCACGCATATTTATATTGGTGTTAATGAGGCTAATACATATTGCAAAAGGCGAGCTCATTATTGGTTAGTTACTTATCAGCCAGCTACACCTACTTCTGCATTCTTGTAGTAATACTGTTACAACTTTTCTGCTTTTCTTCATATTTCTAACTAAAGATCTTCCTCCCTATCCTGCTGTTGCACCAAGGGCAGAGTGTCCTTGCCTTATACGGAAACTGACTGCTGACTCCTATACTTGTCTCCTTCTCGCTTAACCAAGGGTATTATGTCTAAATGGCCTCTCTCAGCTAGCCAACTGTCCACAAAACTCTCCACACTCCCCGCAGTGCAGCCGCCCAAAAAAACCCAAAGGTGGCTCTGCAGCTTGAGCAGAAAACAGCCCCGGGGCTGGAATTGAACGCAGCAAGGGCCAGAGACCAGCCATGCGGCCAGAGCGGCTGCCATCATTCTGGCCGGGCTCCCCGAGACCCGACACAGCCCCCCCAGTACTGAAAATCCATCGCTGTGATTGCTTTGGGTGCCACCCGGCAGGGATCACGGGACCACCTGCGGGCACCAAGCGAGATATTAACTCTCTCAGTGCACAGATAAGACTTGCAGACCTTCAATCCTCTCTTGCGTGAGAGTCAGAATGAAGGCACGTAGAGGAACAATAGGAAGTCACTGTGAGAGACGGTCTGGAGTCCCCCTCATTTGCCTCACAACTGTCCCAAGGACAGACATCGGGACCCTGAGGACCCTGACCGGCCTGCTAGTGGTGGATGAATGCCAAATAATCCTGAGGCCCCTGAGCAGAGTTCTGGCCTGCCAAGCGATTGTTCGCAGCTGTGTCTACAGTGACTGCTTCTAGCAGGGCCTGCCAAGGGGGGCGGCTCACCCTACCTGCTTGCACCTGCTTGGCGACAATAGCCCTAGAATTTCCCCACCTCTCGGCCTGGTTGGACTTTTCTGGGGTAACCTTTGGTGGTCCCCATGGGAGCCCCTTCATCTGCTTTACAACCACCGTGACAGACGGACTGAGATGGGAGAAGCCTCTCCCTCAAGGACTGAGACATGAAACCCCTACAGGGAGAAGCTCCCCCTTCCCAAGGACTGAGACTGAAACCCCAAATGTCAGGGAGGTGTGTGGGAGAGCCAGCCTGAGCAGAGCAAGATGTTTGCCTGCAGGTAGGGCCATTGGAGCAAGAAGACAATGGTTCTCGCCTGCTGCTGAGAGCATGGACTGTCTGTACTCGTCTTCAATGCCTTCTTTGCCCCTCAGTAATTCCAATAGACTTATTCTTTATTGTATCTGTTCCCCCTCAGAGATTTCAAGACTTGTTCCCCCCTCAGTAATGGACTGTAATAGAACCTTGAGTTAACCAGGTTCCTTGAGATCTCCCCCGACGTGAATAGGCGAGTGCCGTCGCCTGGACTTCCGCTTTCTCTTTCTCCTTCTCTTTCCCTATTCTTTTCCTTTCCCCCCCAATTCCTTTAATGCATTTGCTGTGCTCATTCTATAAAGGTGCACTTGTTTTGATTGATACTGCAATCCCCTTTCCGTGTTGGTTTCTGCACTCTGAGATCAGTGAAAGGAACCACCACGACCCCCGTTCGTAGAGCGGATCGTGACAGTCAGCAGTGTCGGTAAAGAAAGAATCAAGCCCCAGATGAAAGGAGAATGAGGGGATGCCTCAGGTTTTGGGCTGAAATCCTCTTGTAAGGCTATGGAGAAGATATAATTGATACATCAGACTCTTTCCCTGTAACTCATTGAAAAGTGTGGGGGATGAAGTGTTCGAATCCTAGGTATGAACAGAGGCATCTGCTAAAGCAAGCAGATGTTGAAACAGCTGTGATAGCATGAGAAGTTTGAACAAAGAGAGTGAAGAGTGATGAAGACCCTTTGCCCCCAGGGAAAGAAGAAGACCTCTGTTCCCAGAGATGAAAATGATCTCAGAGACAGATAAAGAGAACCTTTGCTCTTGAACAGCTCATCTGTAAAAGAGTACCCAATAAGTTGACGTGGCCCATAAACACAGCTGTGGGAAAGCTGTGAAAGATGGGAGGGACTTCACGATTGCTGATTCCCATGTGGCTGCTATTCATGGAAATTCAAAGCCACGAGAGACCTGTTTTCTTGTGGAGAAGTCTCCATAAAATGACAAGAGGGACACCTGTCCCAGTGTGAACTGAAGAAAGACTTTGTTTGCAATTGTGGGCATGGGTTTTCAAAAGTTTCATTTCAGGGGAATTTTGGAATCCTGTGGGTGTGGTTATTAAAAAATGATCCGTTCTCTGCTGTGATTTACTGGAGGGGGTAGGCGGGGCTATGCAAATAACACAGTGCACGGTCCTGTCTGTGAAGCCCCATGATCCCCCCATGAATGGGTGTGGGGATGCCCCCTAATTTCAGGTCCTTCCCCAAAGCTCCAGGGGATAGCTCTGGGGCTCAATTCCCAACTTGGGTCTTCGGGACCCTCCATAAGTTTTGGGGACTCCCCCTAAAGTTTTGGGATCCCACCCCTAAAAACTCTTAGGACCCTCAAAATCCACCCAGGACTCCCAATTCACCCTTGCCAGGGGTCTCTGGAGACCCCGAACCTTCCCCTTCCCACCCTGAAGGGGTCTCTGGGGATCCCAAATTCCCCTCCCCCCTCCCCGGGGATGACTTTGGGGTGTCCGGCATGGACACCCCCCTTCAGGGCTCGGTACCTGCGGGAACCAGGGCGCGGGACCCAGGGGGGACATCCCGGGGCCACGGGGGGAGTCCCGGGGGATCACGGGGGTCTTTGGTGCTCAGTACCGGAGCGCAAAGCCCGGGCCAGGGGCTCCTGGTGAGTCTGGGATCTGGTGTTGATGCTTGGAGTGAGCCCGAGAGGTTTCCAGTAGCTCTGGGGGGGTTCCAGGTGCTCAGTACCAGAGCTTGGAGCCTCTTCTGGGCGTCCTTGGTGGGTTCCTGGTGCTCGGTCCTGGAGCCTGGAGCCTGGTCGGGGGGTTCTGGTGTCCAGTCCTGGAGCTCGCAGCTTGTGCTGGCCACTTGGTGAGGGAAAGATTTGGGGTCCTCGGAATGCCCTGGAGTGGGAAAGGGCCAGATTTAGGATCCTCACATGAGGAGAAGGGGAAATTTAGAGTCCCCAAAATCCCCTGGAAAAGCCGAGGGCGGAGCAGGGGGGGATTAGAATCCTCAGGTGAGGGAGGGTCAAATTTTGGGGTCCCCAAAGTCCCCTGAGATAGGAAGGGGGCCAGATTTAGGGTTCCCAGGTGAAAGGGGGGAGGCCACAATTTGTGCTGTCCCCAGGAGTGTCCCCAAATCTCCAACACCCCCTGGGGCAGCCAATGGGGAGTTGCCCCTTTCTCCCCCCCCCAGCTGGGGACATTCTGAGGTGTCACCCCCTTTTGTCCTCCCCCATCCTGACCCCACTATTGGTGCCACGGGAGTGCTGATCCTGTTAATAGCCTTTGCTCAGCTGGGGGAGGTGACACCATGGCCACCCGCCTGCTGCACACTGCCCTTGTCACCAGCTGCTCCTTGGACATCAGCCTGGCCCGGGCCATGCAGCCCGCCAGGGACCCCCAGAAGCGATACCTGGGGAGAGGGGTGTCCCCAAATGTCCCCAAGGCAGGGAGGGTGAGGGGAGAAACACAGGGCGGAGTGAGGGAACACGCCGAGATTGTCCCCAGCTGATTAAGGGACACCCCAGCATGTCCCCAAGGAGGGAGGGAGAAGGGGGACATGCTGGGAAGGTGAGGGCGGGCATCCCCAAATGTCCCCAAGGAAGAAGGGGACATGAGAAATACCAAGAGGGGAGTGGGGGGACGGACACATCCCAGGATTATAATCAACATGGATTTCTGGGATCCCTGATGAAGTTTTTTAAGGGTTTTGGAATCTTCAGTCCTGGCCATCAAGTGGGACATGTCACAGGGGATTCCCTTTGGGAAATTTTGGGGGGTTTTGGGGTGGTTTGATGTGGGACCCAAAATGGAGGGGGAAGGACCCAAAGTCAGAGGACAAAGGGTGTGTGTCGTGGGATGTCACAGAGTGTCACAGGTTTTCATGGCCTATCCCCTGCCTGTGCCAGGCTGGGCACAGATGCTCAGCGCCAGGAGCTGCCGCGGGAACATCCTGAGGGACACGGTGATGCCTTGAGGGACATGGGCCCTGCGGGACACAGGGACACCCTGAAGGACACAGCCCGGGACCTCAGAGAATTTGGGCCTGCTGGGGGCAGGGGACAGAGACATAGGAGGAGGCAGGGGGACAGATGGAAGGGGACGGGGACACAGAGGGGAGATGGGGACAGGGAGTCACGTTGGAGACAGAGACCCACGGGGCAGGACAGGGATGCACTGAGGGGTCACAGGGAGCCACAGCGGGGGATAGGGACATATGACGGGGAGGGGACACGATGGCAGCAGGACACTCATCAGGGGACAATGTTGCCACACCGGTGAGGACACTGCCCCCAGGACGCCTCCGGTGACACTGAGCGTGGGGGCCACATGACCCCGTGGGTGACACTGACCCTTGCCCTGTCCCCAGCCTGTCTCAAGGGGTGGTTGGGGTCCCCAGAGTGGGGGACCTGACACCCTGGTGGCTGTCACTCACTTCTGGGCCACTTGTCACCAGCTGAACAAGTTCCCCTCCTGCCCTGATAGGGGGGTGACATTTGGATAGGACACCTCAGTGGTGACAGTGGAGACAGGGTGGCAGGAGCTGCATTGGACAGCGCTTGGCCGTGGCTGAGATGACAGTACTTGTGGCACTGTGGAGGCACAGGTGGTGGCACTGATGATGTCCCAGTTCGTGTCCACATCCGTGTTCCCCACATCCTCATCCATGGCCATGTCTCACTTGGCCATGTCCCCCCCATGTCCCCATCCATGTCATTGTCCCCCACAGGTCCCCATCTATGCCTTAGTTCAACACCTTTATTTCTACCCCACTTTCGGGGCTTTCAAAGGGAAACCTTTTCATTTCAAGACCAAAACAAAAGGATTTATGAGTCCTTCCAGCAGAGCATCCACATGCGTGGGTGGGTGGGAAGAACCTTTATTGGAGAGGTTCCCACCCCACCGTCTCCATAATTGTGAGTTTTGCCCCAGTCCATCCCCATTGGGCTGTGGAAGATGCCCGTGGACCCGACAGAATTAAAAGGATGGAGTTATGTTGGAGACGAGCTCCAAGGCCACCCAGTGTTCCTTGATGACACCAGAAGATGCAAAAATTGAGATTTTTCTTGGGTCAGGCGTCAACAAATCCAGTCTCCACAACGGATTCCTGATGTTGGTCTGTGGATGTGTCCAGGTGCCCAGGGGGAGTCAGGAGGATGTGGAGCCCCCCAGGCAGGTGTCTTCCCAACATGGATCACCAGCACCATGGATCACCAGGTCTATGTTCACCGGGGGTCACTGGGGTTCATTCAGCAGGGATCCCATGGGGGATGGAGCTGGAGGAGTGCATGAAACTCTCCCTGCACGCGGGGCATTTGCAGGGCTTCCCTTAGTGGTGGCTCCGTTGGTGTCTGGTCAAGTTACTCCTCTGGGAGAAGGTCTTCCCACACTCTGGACACTGGAAGAGCCTCTCCCCGGTGTGGATACACTGGTGGGTCACGAGGGTGGAGTTGTGCTTGAAGGCCTTCCCGCAGTCAGGGCAGAGAAAGGGCCGCTCCTCCATGTGAATCCGCAGGTGCCTGAGAAGATGAGAGCTGGTCTGAAACCTCTTCTTGCATTGCTCACACTCATAGGGCCTCTCCCCGTGTGGCTCCTCAGGTGGTAGACCAGGTGGGAGCGCTGGCAGAAGCCTCTCCCACACTCCCCACACTCATAGGGACGCTCCCCGGTGTGGAGTCTCCTGTGGCAGATTAGGTGGGAGCTCCGGCTGAAGCTCTTCCCACACTCGGGACACACATAGGGCCTCTCCTGGGTGTGCATGTGCTGGTGGGTGATGAGGGCAGAGTTGTTCTTGAAGCCCTTCCCGCAGTCGGGGCAGCGGAAGGGCCTCTCCTCAGTGTGCGTGCGCTGGTGCCTGAGGAGATCAGAGCTGGTCTGGAACCTCTTCCTGCACTGATCACACTCATACGGCCTCTCCCCGGTGTGCCTCCTCAGGTGGACAATCAGGCAGAAGGTCCGGCTGAAGCTCTTCCCACACACCCCACACTCGTAGGGCCGTTCCCCGGTGTGGCTCCTCAGGTGGACAGCCAAGTTGGAGCTCTGGCTGAAGCTCTTCCCGCACTCCCCACACTCGTAGGGCCGTTCCCCGGTGTGGATTCTCATGTGGCAGATCAGGTCACATCTCCGGCTGAAGCTCTTCCCACATTTCGAGCACTTGTGGGGCTTCTCCCCATTATGAAGCGGCTCATGGACACCCAGCTCCAGGCTCTGGCTTCCTCCCCGTCCCAGGGTGGGTCTTTCCTCCTCAGATCCCCGCGCTCTGCGTTTGCAGCCCCTCCTCATGTGGGATCTCCGGGGCATTTCCTCCCCGCTGGATTCCTGCGCTGTGGAGCCGCTCAAAACGGCCTCTGCCATGAGATTCTGCTGTGGGGATTCATCCTCCCTGGTCTCCGGCCTCAGCTCCCTCCCTGGAGGAGGAAGGACAAGGACAGGATGGGATTTGCCTCCGTGCCACAGGGCAGGGCAAGGAGATCCCCGCAGTGCATCCCCTGCAGGACGGTGTCCCCAGTGGGGCTGTCCTGCAGCTGGGGACTGTGCTGGGCTGGGAGATGGAGCAGGAGAGAGGAGGAAAGGACCAGTGACTTCCTCCTCACCTGCCTGGTCCTCCCGGGCCATCTTCCTCTTCCTCATGGCCTTCTCCTCCTGCATCATGCCAAGGTTTGGAAATGGGAAATCCTGGTTTTGGGGGAAAACAGGGGCTGGGCGCGTTGGGTTTGATGGTCGCGCTGCCTGTCTTGGTTTGAAAAGACAGGTGTCTGCTAAGGAAGGCAGAGCCTCCCTTAAAATTGAAAATGTAAACCCCCTCCCTCCAAATTGTTATAATTTTGAAATTAAGGGGCTCTCGGGGAAAGATATGGAAATAGGAATTACCCTTCCTTACTAGGAAAAATAAAAGGAGCAATGCAGTAGTACCAAGAAAACACTGACAGCGTCAGAATCCAACCTGACAGCCTCTTGGCCGGGGAGTTTGTAGCAGTCCGATGAAATGGTGGCTGCAGTCCTCCTGGAGTGACAGCTGTGGTTCTCCTGAAGCAGTGGCCCTTTAGAAGGGTGTAGTTTTCCTCCAAAGCTCCAGTGGTGCTGTAGATAGGTCTGGTCTTCCTCTGGGAATCCAGTGGAGAAGAAAAGCTGCTCCTCTGGGAATCCAGTTGGAAAAGCCTGACTGTGGTGTTCCAAATCTCAGGTTATATCCAGTTGGGAATGCTTGGCTCCTCCCCATGGGTGGAGCATCTCACAATGGGATGATGGCATTTTTATCAGTCAGGCAGTGAGGCTCAATGGCCCATTAACAGCAGAAATCTCCCGAGAGAGGATGTGGTGGTGGAAGAGATAAAGAAAACTGCCCAATTAACAGAAGATAACTGCCCCACCTCCAGCAGATGGCAATAGAACACACACCCCCACCCACATCTTGCCTTTCCAACCTAAGACACTCTCCCGTGCTCTCAGGAGCCCAAAGTGGGATCCCAGCTGCTCCCTTTCAGCAGCAGTATGATCCCAGGAACCTCCAGTATGATCCCAGTCATGTACCAGCATTCCCAGTATGCTCCTAGGATAATCCCAGTTGCTGCCAATCCATCCCAGTATGGTCCCAGCTGCCTCCAGCTAGATCAACACAATCAGTCCCAGTATGATGCCATTTGCTGCCAGCATGCTCCCAGGTGCTTCACAGCAGCTCCCACTGACTCTCAGAATGATCCCAGCCATTCCCAGTATATCACATCAGCCGGAGACATGGTCTCAATTGGCCAGGCTGGTTCCTACTGTTATGAATGAAGTCAAAATTCATAAGAAAATAAATGATATAGTGAATGTAATATAGTTATAAATGTGGGAATAATATAAATAAGTTAGTTACAAGTTTTAGAAAGTTATGTTTTAACACAAGGGAGCTTGTCCAGGCAGGTTTTCAGAAGCTAAGAAAAGCAACTCACAAGATTGGGGAACGGGCTGACACACACACACACACCACATAATGGGACTACATTTACATGTAAAGTAAAAAAAGCAGCACAGAGTTTTGGAGGTTTTAGGTGGGTAAAGAATTACGCCATCAGCAGCTCACCTGGTTGCTGACGGCCGGAGGGGGGGAAACAACGTCTGATGAAAATCCATTCTGGCTCGTAATCTGCTTCTGGGAGGTCCCTTAAATGTGTAAGAGATTTCCAGTAAGAGACTGTTTGACTTGTATATCTCCCCAGGCATGAGTTCTGTGTACTGCGAGAGCAGTTTTTTAGTTCTGTCTAGCGCAAGAAAAGGAGTCGATGAATTATTCCCAAGACATCGAGAGCTGGACCATCTTTCATCAGATAGCATTATCCTGGACCGGAGAAGTCTTCGGGACTCACTAGACTAAGAAAAGGACAAAGGACATCCTGGCCCGCAGCACGAAAAAGAGTATAAGAACTGAACTCAAACTCATATTGGTGTGCCTCTCCAGTGTGAGGCAGCAGGGGCCCAGAACTGTGCAGCGCGTCACCCAGAGCCTAGTCCCCGGCTAGACTCTGTCTGATTCGTGGCTGACCCAGATTTTGTCATTCGATCGCAAAAGAAATTTTATACTTTGTTATTTTATAATAATTTGGCTCTCGCAAATTATTGATTCGATTTGATTGGCAATTTCATACATAACACTACTCACTTCCAAAATGATCCTACTATGATCCTAGGGACAGCCCAGTCACTCCCAGGGATGCCACTCCTGGGCTCCCCCAGCCCTCTCTGCGTTCCCCCCTCCCGCATCGCCCGACAGGAGCCCCAAGGGCTGGCAGTGCCCAGCCAGGGTGCCCAGCAAGCCCCAGTGTGGATCTGCAGCCCCCAGTTTTCCCAGTTTGCCTCTCCTTCTGCCCGTGCCGAGCTGTCCCGGCTCCATCCCCGCTCCTGCCGCGGCTGCGAGGGCTCCGGGAACGGGGCTGGAGGAATGGGGATGGTGGAGCGGGGATGGAGAAGCAGCGGGACAAGGGCTGCAGGGATTAAGAGAAGGGGCAGGAGGACACGTGCAGGAGGAGCGGGAGGAAGAGCTGGGATAGAGGAGGAGGAGGAGGAGGAGCAGGAAGTGAAAGCAGGGGGACCACGCGGTCCAAGCCCTTGCCGTGTCCGCAGCACTCTCGCCTCCTGAGGCATTGCCCCCAACATGTTGCAGGTGACCACGGAGGGGGAGCTCATCCAAATATCCTGGGGGCTCCGTGGGAGGGCATTTGGGCTGAGGCACAGGGGGGAGAGAAAGGGGAGATTTTTAGAGCTCGAGGGACTGCAAAGCTCAGCCGCAAATGGCCTTTGCGGAGATTTTGGGGGTGTCCCAGGAGGTTGTTTTTTCGCGGGGGAGGGCAGGAGAGGGGAGAACATTGGGACACCGAAGTGTGCAGCCCAGAGAGAGAGGAGACCCCCAGGATTCAGCCCGGAGAGGGGAACAGCCAGGCGAGGGGGAAGCCCTGGAGCTGCCCGCAGCCTGGAGCAGAGTCAGGGGAAACGGGAGCGCTGGGAGCCCAAGAGCCCCGGCAGCGCTGAGTGGGAGCCCAGAGAGGGGGAGCCAGGGAGCCCCTGGGGTTGTAGGGAACCCCCAGCAGCAGAGAGAAGGGGGAGCCCCAGAAGGCCAAGGTGGGAAGAACAGAGAGGGGGGACTCCAGACTGCAAAAATTTAGTTGGAAAAAACCCTCAAAAATACCATCACTAAGCCTTCCAAGACTTGAGTGTCTCATGATTATTCCAAAAAAGAGCTTCCCATGAGTTCCCCCTCTCTGGTCTCTCCCCTTTGGACTTCTGGGAGTCCTGCGTGGATTGAGGGTTCTCCTCTCTGGGGTCCCCACCCTCTCCAGGCTGTCTTGGGTCCCAGGAATCCCTGGGGTCCCCCCTCTCTGCTCTTCCCACCTTGGCCTTCTGGGGCTCCCCCTTCTCTCTGCTGCTGGGGGTTCCCTACAACCCCAGGGGCTCCCTGGCTCCCCCTCTCTGGGCTCCCACTCAGCGCTGCCGGGGCTCTTGGGCTCCCAGCGCTCCCGTTTCCCCTGACTCTGCTCCAGGCTGCGGGCAGCTCCAGGGCTTCCCCCTCGCCTGGCTGTTCCCCTCTCCGGGCTGAATCCTGGGGGTCTCCTCTCTCTGGGCTGCACACTTCGGTGTCCCAGTGTTTCACCCTCTCCTGCCCTCCCCCGCGAAAAAAACAACCTCCCGGGACACCCCCAAAATCTCCCCAAAGGCCATTTGCGGCTTAGCTTTGCGGTCCCTCAAGCTCCAAAAATCCACTCGAACCCCTAAAAGTACCCTCCCAGGGAGCCACCAGGATATTTGGATGAGCTCCCCCTCTGCGGTCACTTGCAACATGTTGGGGGCAATGCCTCAGGAGGCGAGAGTGCTGCGGACACGGCAAGGGCTTGGACCGCGTGGTCCCCCTGCTTTCACTTCCTGCTCCGCTTCCTCCTCTTCCTCTATCCCAGCTCTTCCTCCCACTCCTCCTGCATGTGTCCTCCTGGCCCTTCTCTTAATCCCTGCAGCCCTTGTCCCGCTGCTTCTCCATCCCCACTCCACCATCCCCATTCCTCCTGCCCCGTTCCCGGAGCCCTCGCAGCCGCGGCAGGAGCGGGGATGGAGCCGGGACAGCTCGGCACGGGCAGAAGGAGAGGCAAACTGGGAAAACTGGGGGCTGCAGATCCACACTGGGGCTTGCTGGGCACCCTGGCTGGGCACTGCCAGCCCTTGGGGCTCCTGTCGGGCGATGCGGGGAGGGGGGAACGCAGAGAGGGCTGGGGGAGCCCAGGAGTGGCATCCCTGGGAGTGACTGGGCTGTCCTGAGATCACAGTGGGATCATTTTGGAAGTGAGTAGGAACCTGCCGGGCCAGTTGAGACCATGTCTCCGGCTGATGTGATATACTGGTGTTATGAATGGAATTGCAAATCAAATCGAATCAATAATTTGCAAGAGCAAAATTATGAAAAAAAAAAAAAAAAAATATTTTTTTTTGCGATCGAATGACAAAATCTGGGTCAGCCACGAATTGGACAGAGTCTAGCCCGGGAATCGACCCTGGGTGACACGCTGCACAGCTCTGAGCCCTGGTTGCCTCAGAGTGCAGCGGCACCACGCTGCGTTTTTGAGTTCAGTTCTTATACTCTTTTTCTTGCTGCGGGCCAGGATGTTCTTTGTCCTTTTCTTAATCAAGTAAGTCCAAAAAGATTCTCTGGTCCAGGATAATGCTCTCAGAGGAAGGATGGTCCAGCTCTCGATGTCTTGAGAATAATTCATCGACTTCTTGTCTTGTGCTAGACAGAACTCAAAAGAACCGTATTTGCAATACACAAAACTCTATGTCTGGGGAGATATACAAGTCAAACAGTCTCCTACTGGAAATCTCTTACATGTTAAGAGATTTCCCAGAAACAGATTACAAGCCGGAATGGATTTTCCTTTTCAGTATTGTACCCCTCCCTGCGTTCGTCCACAGGCAGGTGTGTTGCTGATGGTGTAATTCTTTACTCAACTAAAAACCTTGAAACTCTGTGCTGATTTTTTTACTTTACATGTAAATGTAGTCTTTCTGTGTGGTATGTGTGTGTCGGCTGGTTTCCCAATCTTGCAGACTGCTTTTCCTTGGCTTCCTTAAAACATGCCCAGACAAGATTCCTCATGGTAAAATTCAACTTCTTAATTCCTGTAAATATTTCTAACTTATTTATATCATACTTCGCACTTATAAATATATTACATTCCCTATAACATTTATTATTTTATCAATTTTTATTCTATTCATAACACTGGGAATGGCTGGGATCATTCTGAGAGTCAGTGGGAGCTGCTGTGAAGCACCTGGGAGCATGCTGGCAGCAAATGGCATCATACTGGGACTGATTGTGTTGATCTAGCTGGAGGCAGCTGGGACCATACTGGGATGGATTGGCAGTAACTGGGATTATCCTAGGAGCATACTGGGAATGCTGGTACATGACTGGGATCATACTGGAGGTTCCTGGGATCATACTGCTGCTGAAAGGGAGCAGCTGGGATCCCACCTTGGGCTCCTGAGAGCAAAGGAGAGTGTCTTAGGTTGGAAAGGCAAGATGTGGGTGGGGGTGTGTGTTCTATTGCCATCTGTTGGAGGTGGGGCAGTTATCTTCTGTTAATTGGGCAGTTTTCTTTATCTCTTCCACCACCAATCCTCTCTCGGGGAGATTTCTGCTGTTAATGGGCCATTGAGCCTCACTGCCTGACTGATAAAAATGCCATCATCCCATTGTGAGATGCTCCACCCATGGGGAGGAGCCAAGCATTCCTAACTGGATATAACCTGACATTTGGAACACCACAGTCAGGCTTTTCCCACTGGATTCCCAGAGGAGCAGCTTTTCTTCTCCACTGGATTCCCAGAGGAAGACCAGACCTATCTACAGCACCACTGGAGCTTTGGAGGAAAACTACACCCTTCTAAAGGGCCACTGCTTCAAGAGAACCACAGCTGTCACTCCAGGAGGACTGCAGCCACCATTTCATCGGAGTGCTACAAACACCCTGGCCAAGAGGCTGTCAGGTTGGATTCTGACGCTGTCAGTGTTTTCTTGGTACTACTGCATTGCTCCTTTTATTTTTCCTAGTAAGGAAGGGTAATTCCTATTTCCATATCTTTCCCCGAGAGCCCCTTAATTTCAAAATAATAACAATTTGGAGGGAGGGGGTTTACATTTTCAATTTTAAGGGAGGCTCTGCCTTCCTTAGCAGACACCTGTCTTTTCAAACCAAGACAGGCAGCGCGACCATCAAACCCAACGCGCCCAGCCCCTGTTTTCCCCCAAAACCAGGATTTCCCATTCCCAAACCTTGGCCCGATGCAGGAGGAGAAGGCCACGAGGAAGAGGAAGATGGCCTGGGAGGACCAGGCAGGTGAGGAAAAAGAAGTCACTGGTCCTTTCCTCCTCTCTCCTGCTCCATCTCCCAGCCCAGCACAGTCCCCAGCTGCAGAACAACCCTGCTGCCGACACTGTGTTGTTGCGGATGCGCTGGGGGGATCTCCTTGCCCTGCCCTGTGGCACGGAGGCAAATCCCATCCTGTCCTTCTCCTTCCTCCCCCAGACAAGGAGCTGAGGCCGGAGACCAGGGAGGACAAATCCCCACAGCAGAATCTCATGGCAGAGGCCGTTTTGAATGGCTCCACAGCGCAGGAATCCAGCGGGGAGGAAATGCCCCGGAGATCCTGCACGAGGAGGGGCTGCAAACGCAGATCACGGAGATCCGAGGTGGAAAGACCCACCCAGGGCCAGGCAGGAGGCCGGAGCTCAGAGCTGGGCGTCCATGAGCAGCTCCAGGATGGGGAGAAGCCCCACAAGTGCTCAGAATGTGGGAAGAGCTTCCGCCGGAGATCTGACCTGATCTGCCACATGAGAATCCACACAGGGGAACAGCCATACAAGTGTGGGGAGTGTGGGAAGAGCTTCAGGACGAGCTCTGAACTGACCAGACACCGGAGAAGTCACACAGGAGAACGGCCTTATGAGTGTGCCGAGTGTGGGAAGAGCTTCTGCGAGCGTTCCGACCTGATCAAACACCTGAGGAGCCACATGGGGGAACGGCCTTACATGTGTGGGGAGTGTGGGAAGAGCTTTATCCAGAGCTCCCACCTGTTGGTCCACATGCGGAGTCACAATGGGGAGAGGCCTTACAAGTGTGGGCAGTGTGGGAAGAGCTTCCGCCACAGCTCCAGCCTGATTGACCACCTGAGAAGCCACACCGGGGAGAGGCCCTATGAGTGTGAGCAGTGCAGGAAGAGATTTCTGAGCCGCGCCCATCTCCTCAAGCACCAGCGGATTCACTCCGAGGAGAGGCTCTTCTGCTGCGCTGCCTGTGGGAAGAGCTTCAAGCACAACTCCAACCTCATCAGGCATCATCGCATCCACGCCGGGGAGAGGCCCTACGAGTGTCCCGAGTGTGGGAAGAGCTTCTCCCAGAGGGGTAACTTGACCAGACACCAACGGAGCCACCACTAAGGGAAGCCCTGCGAGTGCCCCCAGTGCAGGAAGAGCTCTGTGTGCTGCTCCAGCTCCATCCCCCACCGGACGTTCTGTCTGGAATATCCCCAGTAACTTGTGAGGGGCAGAGCCCCGGTGATCCATTGTGCCAGTGATCTGTGTTTGGAAGACACCTGCCTGGGGGTTCCACATCCTCCTGGCTCCCCGAGGTCACCTGAACTCATCCACAGCCCAACATCAAAAATCTATTGTGAAAAGCTGATTTGTCGATTTCTCACCCCAGAAAAATCTCCATTTTTGCATCTTCTGGTGTCATCAGGCAATACTGGATAGCCTTGGAGGTCTTCTCCAACATAAATCCATCGTTTTGATTCCCTCTGGTCCACGGGAATCTTCAACAGCCCAATGGGGATGGACTGGGGCAAAACCCACAATTTTGGAGACAGTTGGGTGGAAACCCATCCAAAAAAGGTTCTTCCCTTCCACCCAAGCACATGAATACTCTGCTGGCTGGGACGCATCAATTATTCTGTTTATCCTTGAATTGAAAAGGTTTCTGTTGATCCCTCTGAGAGCCCTGAAACTGGGGTTAAAATAAAGGCATTGGACTAAGGCATGGATGGGGGCATGTGGGGGACAATGACATGTGTAGGGCTGTGGGGGGACAGGGACATGGGGGGACATGGACATGGGAAACACAGACATGGACGGGTAAATGTGGGGACACATGGGGACACAGTCCTGGGTAAGGACATGAGGGGTCATGGACATGGATGGGAACATGGGAAACATGAATGGGGACATCAACTGGGACAGCATCAGTGCCACCACAGTGCCACCAGCACCTTCATCTTGGCCATGTCCCTGATGCAGTTCTTGTCACCTCGTCCACACTGTCGCCACCACGGTGTCCCAGCCAAATGTCACAACCCACCAGGGCAGGACGGGGACCTTGTTCATCTGGTGACAAGTGGCCCGGAAGGGAGTGACAGGCACCAGGGTGTGCCAGGGCCATTGCACTCAGGGGACACCAACCACCCCTGAGGACAGACTGGGGACAGGGTAAGACTCAGTGTGGGAGTCACTTGGCCCTATGCTGGGTGTCCCTGGAGGCGCCCTGGTGGCAGTGTCCCCACACTTGTGGTGACATTGTCCCCTAATGCGTGTACTGGTGGCACAAATTAGGGGACAATGTTTGTCCCTATACCCCCCTCTGTTTGTCCCTATACCCTGCCGTGGCTCCCTGTCACCCCTCTGTGTTTCCCTGGCTGCCCCATGTGTTCCTGTCACCCCTCTGTGAGTCCCTGTCCCCATCTCCCCCATTGTGTCCCTGATGTTGGAGACAGGCACGCGACAGAACACACCGAGGTTCTTGCAACAACAGCCAACTTTTATTGAGTGCTTTTCTGAGTTAGTTTTGAAGGTCTCTGCAATTAGTCGAAATTGGCTGAACTAGAGTCCACCCGGCCAACCAGCCAATAGCTAGCTGTGTCTCCAGAGACCCAAACCTGCTCCCCAATGGTCCAGACTGGTCCAGTTATATAGTGGAGCTACTTATATAATTAGTTATATCATTAGTTCTATTTCATTTCTAATTTTAGGATTATTTCTAACTTTGAGGTCTTCAAGCCAGCTGTTAGGCACCGCAGTTCCCCCTTTTTGTTTTTAAATACAAAAGCATTATCTGCCATCCTCTGCAGGGCTTGCAGACAGGATGACAACAAGTTCTCTCCTGGATGGTACGCCTCAAAGTTTTTCGTAGATTAAAAAATTGTGCATTGTCAATTTCTTTTAACAGGGCTCCATCTAATCTCTGTGTGATGTCAGCAACGTAGGCAGAGTCAGTTACACTATTTAAAGGAATGTGGGGAAAATGTTGAAAGGCCATGGCTACAGCACGTACCTCCACCTGCTGAGGTGATTCATTCTCACAACCTTCCAATGTTTTCATTTTTGCTTTCAGTGTTTTAATTTTCCTCTCTCCACATTACAGTGGCTTTTCCCATTTGCCCAGAACCAACAGTAAATACTGTAACACCTTTCAGGGGTGTGCAGCTCTTCAGTGGTTTTAGGGATAGTTCAGTGGTCCCACTCAACTGCAGCACGTTATGACTTGGTAGATGGTAAGTAATCTGTCCCGAGAAATTTTGCAAGGCACATTGTAAAGCTGTGCTGTTGGCAAAGCACCATTCAAATTGTTCTTGCGGCACAGATATAATAAATCTGGAAGGATCTCTTGCATTTAATTGTAAACATTTCTGATGGCATTTGATGATTAATTGTGCAATCATCTCAAAGATGATAGGTGCTGTCTTTTTAGGTTGGTGAAGTAGGAACATCCACTCTGAAACAAGCAAAGGGTCAGACCACTGAGTATCCAACTGTCCAATAACCCCAATAGGATAAAAATTGACTATGCAAAAAAATAGAGCAATGCACACCTCTGGGCATATCTGCTGGATTTGTTTGTGATAGCCTGCTTTATGCTTTATTATTTCAAGAGTGATTTTTGCCTCTGGGGTTAATTTTCTGGGAGAACTGAGATCAGGAACATCTTTTAGCATGTTAAATAAGGGTGCCAATTCCGAGGTGGTCAGTCATGGATAGAGTCTGAGCCCTTGTGGCCACAATGAAGGTCGAGTGTTGGCAGAGATGATAGTGATGTCTTCCCCGTGTCAATCATCCCACTGACCTTGATTTGTGAGGGGTTTGCCCAAGGCATTGTGATAGTACACACCATATTAGGTCTTTGATCTCTGTCTTAGCTTGAAAGATTTAGCTGGGGCTGTGTATCCTATTTGCTGTCTGTTATCTTCCGTTAATTGGGGAGGTTTCTTGATCTCTTCCACAAAACAATCTGTCCTTGGAGAAGATATCTTCTGTTATTAGCCCATTGAGTCTCACTGATAAAATTACATCACCCTATTGTGAAATGCTCTGCCCAGAGGGAGGAGCCGAGTTACAGAGGGTCCAAAGCCAACTGGACTCCCCCAGAGAAGGAAACCTTGGCCGCCTATGAAGGAGTTCAAGCTGCCTCAGAGGTGGCTGGCACGGAAGCACAACTCTTCCTGCTACCCCAAGGACCGGTCCTGGCGTGGATGTTTAAAGGAAAAGTTCCCACTACCCACCACACCTCTGACACCTCATGGAGCAAATGGATTGCCCTCATCACACAGCGCATCCATGTTAGAAACCCGAATTGCCCTGGAATTTTGGAAGTAATTACAAACTGGCCAGAAGGTGAAAACTTTGGTCTCACTGATGAAGAGGAGCAGGAACACGCGACAAGGACTGAAGAAGCTCCACCATACAACCAACTTGCGGCAGAGGAAACACAATACGCTCTTGGTACACTGATGGCTCCTGTTGCACTGTAGGGATGAACCAGAAGTGGAAAGCAGCCGTATGGAGACCCACACGAGAGGTTGCACAAGCCACCGAAGGAGAAGGTGGATCAAGCCAACTTGCTGAACTCAAGGCCATTCAGCTGGCCCTGGACATTGCTGAAAGCTCTACCTTTACACTGATTCCTGGGTGGGAGCCAATGCTCTGTGGGGTTGTCTGGAAAGGTGGGAAAAGGCCAACTGGCAGCGTAGAGGAAAGTCAGTCTGGGCTGCCCATGAGTGGAAAGACATTACCTCTCCGGTAGAAAAATCTGTCTGCCAAAGTCCATCATATAGATGCCCATGTCCCCAAGAGCCAGGCTAATGAGCAGAAACAACAAGCAGGTAGACTGAGCTGCAAAGATAGGAAGTGTCCAAGATAGACTTAGATTGGCAATGCAAGGGGGAGTTGTTCCTGCCTCGATGGGACCACGACGCCTCAGGTCATCAGGGCAGAGATGCCACCTCTAAGTGGCCATGAGACCAAGGGTGGATCTAACCACAGACAGTATTTTGGAGGTTATCCACGACTGTGAGACAAGTGCAGAGATCAAGCAGGCCAAGCGGGGGAAGCCCCTATGGTAGGGCAGGTGCTGGTCCAAAGGTAAATGGGGGGAGTGAAACATCAACTTTAAAGAACTTAGAGATTTCGAAGGGGCTAAGATTTTAGTTAGAGATAAGCTTTATTGGAGCTAATTAAAATAAATAGGTAGGTCTTGATGAATTTAAGAGTTAGTAGTTAACTAATAATTGATTGCTTGTAAACACAATGTTTGGTTTGCTGGGTTTATAATGAAGAATATAGAAACTGACAAATAGCTTTTAGGAACATAAGACAATTGTGGGCCTCCTCTGCTCTGAAACCAATTGAAGACAAGGAATGGGAGTTCTACCAAGGGTTCATTTGTCACATTTGCATTGAAAAGGTAGAAAGGTCAGAACGAGGAAGACTGCATTTACTTCCTCATTTTGGGACCCCTCCCCATGAAAGGGACCACCGACCCAATTCAAGGAACAAACTATGCATGCTTAATAGCTTTTGAACTTATTTCCATACGAAGCGGGGAATGGGATGTACCAAAATTATGAATATGTATTGGTATTTTGGGTATTCAGTACTTGCATAGATAAAAGGACTCTGTAATCATCTGTAAATTGTGGTGTGTATTTGGGAGCTGTCCCGCACGCTGCCCGGCGTCGCTATAAATATACCCTTTCTAACTTTAAACTGTTAGAGAGTTTTTGACCGTCACAGCTGGATATCGGTACTGGATCAATATCCATATTTTTAATAAATCAGGAGGCCCGGCAGATTGACTACACCACACTGCCCCAGACACGCCAAGGCAAGCACTATGTGCTGACCGCCTGGTGGAAGTTACCACCGGATGGTTGGAGACCTACCCCGTGCCTCATGCTACTGCCTGGAACGCCATCCTGGGCCCGGAAAAGCAACTCCTGCGGAGACACGGTACTCCTGAGAGAATCCGGTCGGACAATGGGACCCATTTCAAGAGTGGCCTCATAAACACCTGGGCCAGAGGTATTGAGGGGATAGACCAAACCCCTTATCAGGCACCGGCTGCCAAGAAAGCTGAACAGGGCGATGGACTGCTTCAGACTACTCTGAAGGCACCTGGCGGGGGAACCTTTAGAAATCGGGAAATGAACTCAGCAAGAGCCACCTGGATGGTCAACACCTGAGGGTCCATCAATCGAGCTGGTCCTGCCCGTTCTGAGCCCTTGCACACAGCGCATGGAGATAAAGTCCCTGTGGTGCACATGGAAGGGATTTTAGGAAAGACTGTTTGGATTAGTCCCACCTCAGGAAAAGACAAACCTCTCCGTGGGATTGTTTTCTTTATCTCTTCCACAAACCAATCCACCCTCTGGGGAGACATCTGCTGTTAATGGGCCACTGAATCCCACTGCATGACTGATAAAATTGTATCATCCCATTGTGAGAAGCTCCAGCCAGGGGGAGAAGCCAAGCATTCCTGGCTGGATATAATCAGAGATCTGGAAGACCCAGCAGCCTTTCCCACTGGATTCCCAGAGGAGCAGCCCTTTCCCACTGGCTTCCTAGAGGAAGACCAGGCCCATCTACAGCACCACCAGACCTTCCGAGGAAAACGACACCCTTCTAAAGGGTCACTGCTTCAAGAGAACCACATCTGTCCCTCCAGGAGGACTGCAGCCACAATTCCAATTGGGCTGCGATCAACACCCTGGCCACCAGGGTGTCAGGTCGTATTTTCACTCTGTCAGTGTTGTTTTGTGCTGCTGCATTGTTTATTTTATATTTTCAATTTTCTTCCCTAAGAAAGAGCTGTTATTCCTGCTTCCATATCTTTGCCTGAGAGCCGGCCTCTTAATTTCAAAATTATACCAGTTTGGAGCAGAGGGATTTACATTTTCCATTGCAGGGGAGGCTCCTGCCTTCCTCTGCAGACACCTGTCTTTTCAAACCAAGAGAAGTGGTCTCATTGTCAGTGAGCGGAGGGGATGGGGGGGATCCCCGGCCAGGAAATTGAGTTCCAGGAGGATCCTGTGGCGCAGAAATGGTGGATCGGGGGGTTCCTGGAATGGGTAATGTGGGTTCAGGGAAATCTCCTTCCCAGAAATGGGGGTTCGGAGGGGTCTCAGTGCCCCCAAATGGAGGTTCAGAGAGGTGCTGATGCCCAGAAACGGGGGTTCAGCGATGTACTCGTGCCAGATAAGGAGTAACAGGGGGTCCCGGCACTGGGTGGCGGGGCGCAGTGAGTCATAGTACCCAGGAATGGGGGTTCAGGGGGGTTCAGGGAGGTTGCTGGTGCTGGGGAAGGGGATTCAGGGAGGTCACAGCACCCAGGAATGGGGGTGGATGGTGTTCCAGTGGCGGGAAATGGAAGTTCAGGGGGTTCCCAGAGCCCGGAAATTGCGGATCTGGGGATTCCGGGTGTCGAGGGTCCCCCTCAGCTCCCGCCGCCCCCCCCAAAGCCCACCCAGGAGCGGCCCCAGCCCCAGCGCTGCAGCCAATCCGCTGCGCCGCTGCGGCCCCGGCCCCGCCCCCAGAGCCAATGGTAGACCGAGGATTCCCTGACGTCATCGGTCGCCGGGCAGATCGAGGCCGCACAGAGCGGGGAACGCGGAGCCCAAAGTGCCCGAGGCATCGCGGGCGGAGGCGACAGAAAATTCCAGGGAATTCCCCGCGATCCCCTCCTGGCATTCCCCGGGACCCTCCTCGGCCACGCTGAACTCGCGGGCCCTGCGCTCAAATCTGCCTGGAACCCGCTGGGGTCGGCCCAAAGCGGGGACAGCACCGGCACCCGCGGATCCATCGGCTGCGGGTCCCGCCCCTGGCGGAGCGGGACCGGGCGCTGGGACCCGATCCCCGATTCCCAATCTCCTTCTCTCTCTCCTCTGCTCTCTCCCTTTGCTTCAGGTGATCGTAAACCCCAGAGCAGCTGCAGAGCCCCGTGCCCAGGCCGGGTTTCCCAGCAAAGGGAGGCCTGGGGGTGAGGTGCCCCGGGCTGGCCGGGAATGGGGGTCCGGGGGTCCCCGGGCTCACGGAAACAGGGGATCCAGGGGCTGCCAGAGGAGGAGAGCCGGGAAAGGGGTGCAGGGGGTGTCAGTGCAGGATAAGGGGGTGCAGAGGATCCCGCAGCTGGGGAAGGAGATGCGGGGGCGTCCCCGTGCCCAGGAGTGGGGATTCAAGGAGGTTCCAGGGGGGCTCCCCAAAGCCCCTCCCAGGGGGGAGCAGGAGCTGGGTCAGGGGAGAGAAAAGGGGGCGATGCTGCCATGGGGGGGACACGGGGGAGTCACACGCACTGCCGGGGGGGGACAGGATCCCCGGGGACCCCCCTCACCTTCTCCCAAAGTGGAGGCCAAGCCCCAGCCCAGGCAGACGAAGCCCAACACGAAGCCCCTGAGCCCCGGCAGAATCCTGGGGGGCGTCTGGTGGCAGCTCCAGACGGAGGGGCAGGATCAAGGAAAGGGTGGTGGCTGCCGGGAAGGGACTGGGATGGACTGGGACACACCAGGATACACTGGGATACACCAGGATACACCAGGATATACTGGGATAGATACACTGGGACACATTGGGATACACCAAGACACACTGGGATACACCAGGACAAATTGGGATACACCAGGATACACTGGGATACTCCGTGATACTCCGTGATACACGGGGATACACTAGGATACACTGGGATACACCAGAATATACTGGGATACACCAGGATACACCATGCCCAAGACTGGGACCCACTGGGAGCAGGATCAGGACACACTGGGAACCAGCAGGAGCAGAGATTGAGCAACTGGGATCATAGTGGGACCAACTGGGATGGACTGGTAGTGACTGTGATCGTACTGGTGGAAACTGGAACCTTACTGGGACATGTGGCTGTGACTGGGAATGACTATGAGTATGCTGAGGGCAACTGGGATATACTGGGAGTGTCTGTAACCATACTGGGGGTGACTGGGAACACACTGAGAGCGACTGGCAGTGACTGGGCCTACACTGGGGGCACCTGGGATTGACTGGGACCATGCCCAGGGAGACTGAGATCCCACTGGGATCATACTTGGAATGACTGGGTCTGTGCTAGGGGCAACTGAGAGACACTGAGGTCACACTGGGATCATGCTGGAAGTGACTGGGAGCAGGCTGAGGGCAACTGGGATATACATGGAATGATACAAATCCCACTGGAGGAGGTGACTGGGGTGACTGTGAGCAACTGGAAGCATGCTGGAAGCTACTGGGAGTGAGGGGAGACACACTGGGGGAACTGGGATATACTGGGAGAGACGGGGAGTGACTGGGACCACAGAGGAACCATAAAGGAAGTTACTGGAATAATACTGGGAGTACCTGGGAGTGACTGGGACCATGCTGGGAGGGGCTGGGACTATACTGGGGGTGAATGGGAAGCCCTGGGACCATGCTGGGATCATACTGGGCTGACTGAGAGTCACCTGGGGGGCACTGGCCCAGCTGGGGCTCATGGTTTTTCCCTGAGGGCTGCCCCGGGTGCTGCTGCCAGCCCTGGCCCCACAGAGCTGAGGGACACGGGACAGCTGAGGGACACAGCACAGCCAGGGAACACGGCCTGGCCGAGGGACACGGAGCTGCTGCACTTTGGGCTGCTGTGCCCGGGCTGTGGCCCTTGGGCTCCCAGCACAGGCCAGCGAGGAGAATCCCCTCCAGAAACTGCTCTTTGCTTTGAGCTTTGCTCTGGAACATTCCCCAGGAGCCCCGGCAGCGGCTGCAGCCCGGCCGGGTGCCCGGGGCCACCAAAGCCGCCCCGGCAGTGCCCTCCTGCCCCGGGCAGGGCACGGAACAGCCAAGGAAAGGCTCGGGCTGGGCTCAGGGCAGGGACAGGGCACAGCAGAGCTGGCCTGGGCAAAGGATCGGGATTGATGTCCCATGGAATCCCAGCAGGGATTAGGTCTCATTTCACTGCTCTCATTGGATTGGTCACCAATTCAAATCATTTCCCCACAGAATTCCCATGGCAGTGGGTTGGGAGGGATCCATCCATGGAATTCTCACCTGAGTGGGATCAGAGTGAGATTAGGCCATGGGAATTCCATGGGAATTCCTGCATTCCAAGTCTCCCATTCCTGAATCCCACACTCCCATCGGAATTCCCCTCCCACACCCACCTTTGTGCTCCAGAGCCTCCAACCATTGAGCTCCATCTGGGAGCTCTTCCACACAGGTGTGTCCCAGGTAATGCTTCATTCACTCCATGATGATCCCTTTGCATTCCCAGCACCTCTGGGTGATCCAGGCGGCACCGTCAGACCCTGCAAAGCTCCCGGGTTCCAGCTGGAAGGAGATGGAATCCCACCCCTCCTAGCCATACCAGTGGGATCCATGGATGCTCCATGGGAGAGGAGGTCACAGCTGGAAACCACCTGCACTGTGTGGAGACTTGGGAATGAGGAGAGACCTGACCCATGTGTGGTAGATAGGGACAGGCAGCAGCAGGATTCCTTTTCCCCTTAATCCCCTGAGATAAGCGATCACCCTAGGAATGTAACCCCCCCACTCTAGTAACTTTCTACTCCTTACTTAACCATAGATGGTACTGCAGACCCCCTCTGACGTAGTGAAGCCCCCTAGGCTATTTAACCCCACGAGATAAAACCATAAACGCCATTGACCGTCCACCACATTGGTGTCAGCGTGCGTCTTTGGCCCGAGTGACCCATGGTGAGTTTGGGTCGCCTTGCCTTATAGCAGAAGGCAACATATCCGGTGCCGAAACCCGGGAATCGCTCGGGTAACGAGGATCGCCCGGACGAGAGACAGCGGCTGCAGCGGCGGGTCCGGCTGCAGCGAGGGGGGACGCCCCCGGGACCAGCGATCCTCATGGAGGCCATGGCGAAAGTCGTAAGTTTGGTTCATGAGCAGTGGGGAATTAAGTGTAAGCTCAGGGATTTTAATCTTGCTATCGCAAGGCTGCTAGAGCTGGGGGCGATTGAACGTCCCGTAGAAATATTACACTCGGAGGTGTGGGAGAGATGCACTGCCGCCTTAGCAGAGCATACTAAATCCTCAGGCAGTGGCAAAAGCCTCAAAGCGTGGGGGAAAGTAGAAGAGGCCCTACGCGGGGCATTGGAAGAACGGGAGACGTGGAAAGCCGCGCGTACATGTTTATTAGCTACACCAAAGCCGGGGATAGCAGCGGCGACACAAACCGCCTCTGAGGGCGATCCGATTGAAGGCGGGAATACGCGGGGGCCAAGCGCGTTCCACCCCTCCCCGAGCCCGGGCCCAAACCCCCCGGAGCCTCCAGGGGACCCCCCGACCCTCCCGCGGAGCCCGCCGGGTCCCGGCCCCCCCGCGGAACCTTGCGAAAGATCCGCGGTGTCGCTCTCCGTCCCTCCGCCGCCGCCGTACGCGGCCCAACATGGCGCCGGGGAGCCGGGGGGTGGGCGGGGCGCGCGAGCCCGCGGCGGGAAAAGCCCGGCGGCGCGAGTATCTGCTGATGCGCATGCGCGGGGGAGCGGCAGAGAGCGCATGCTCGATCGGGATATGCGCTCAATGCTGCTGCCATATAAGGGAGAGACCCCGCCCTGCGGGAGGCGGGGCGAGCCCAGGGGGCGGGAGAGGCTCCGCCCCCGAGGGGAGGAGCGAGGTCGGAGCCGCACAAAACGGCGCGGAGGACCGGAAGTGCACCGGCAGTCAACTTCCGGCTCCGAGTCGAGCAACAGCAGCTCGGACAGCTCGGAAGAGCTGACCGAGTCTGACTGGGAATCGGAGGCGGAGAGAGCGGAATTAATGCGGTTTCAAGCGAAACCGAATAAAGGTTTAAGCAACATCGGGAGACAATCGCAACACAAACTCACCGACTGGGGAAAAATAAAAATAGCTTGTGCGGACTGGGCGCCCGCAGCCAGAATACATCCTTTACCGGTGGGAATCACCGGACTGCGGGGGAATCAACAAAGGACATATACCCCGCTAAACCCCAAAGATGTCCAAGCGATTGTCAAAGCGATTTCAGAAAAAGGGATCAACTCAGCTGTAGTCTCCACTCTTGTGGATGGCCTTTTTAGCAATGAAGATCTGCTTCCCTTTGATATTATACAACTAAGTCGCATGCTTTTTGACGGGGCGGGGCTGATTGTATTTAAGCAGGAATGGAAGGATAACTGCACAACCGCACTAGCCCAGGCTTCTGGGGAAGGGCAGCAACTGCACAGCTCGAGCCTGTCCAGACTGCTAGGGAAACATGACCAGGTGATCACACCACAGCAACAAGCCGCACAATTGCGGGCTGAGGAAGTCAGGGCAACAACTCGAGCTGCCAGAGAGGCCATACATGCCGCCTCTCGGGTGGTAGCCAAGCCATCAGTGTGGTCCACCATAAAGCAGGGAGAGAGCGAAAGCTTCACGCAGTTCGTGGATCGCCTGCAAGCAGCCGTAGACTCCTCCACCCTGCCTGCGGTGGCAACGGGCCCCGTGGTGGCCGACTGCCTGCGCCAGCAGTGTAATTCTGTCACCAAAGATATCTTGCGCTCCCTGCCGACCGGGGCCAGCTTGGCCGACATGATTAAACATGTTGTAAGAGAAGAACAACTGACACCCATTCAAGCAGCCGTCCGCACCCTAACCAGTGCAATGGCATGCCTTAAATGTGGTCAGGCAGGCCACGTGGCAGTGAGCTGTCCCCAGCCGGCACAGCTTTCCCTGGCGGCACCCCCGCTCCAAGCACGCCCGAGAGGGACCTGTTGGAGCTGCGGGAAGAGAGGCCACCTCGCTAGGAACTGTAGATCCCGGCCCCAGGGAAACGGGAGAGGGAGGGGGTGCGCGGGCCATACTCAGCCTCCTCCTGCTGCAAATGCAAGACGGCCCATCTATGCCAACCCCCAGTGGGGCAGGGGACCCTCATACCCCATGCCCCCACAGGAGGCAGTCAGTTTCGCACCCCCGCCAGCAGCACACTGGCAGAGTTGCGCAGCACCGCCAGCGGTACTTTCGCATCCACCACCACCACAAGCCGCGCCGGTGCCACAGGGCCAGCAGGGGACGCCCCAAAGCGGGACCCCTGGGTGGCCTTGGCCATGAAAATAGGGAAAGAGCGCCTGATGGTGTGGGGGACATGCCGCCTTTATGGCAGTCAGGATCCCCACGTCACAGAGCTTCAGTTTTGGGCGGACACGGGATCAGACTGCACGATTTTTCCCCAAGTGCATTTGCCCAGGCATTGGCAATTCAAAGAAGTCCCTCCAGTGAGTGGAGTGGGAGGGCAATCCCGGGCGTGGAAAAGCACCCAGCTGGTGGCTATAACACTTCACATGAAAAAGGGACCAGAACAGACAGTAGCAATCTACCCCTACATTTTGCAAAGTTCTCCACCCCTGATAGGAAGGGACGTCCTTGCTATGCTAGGAGTCAGGATCACAAATTTATCATGAGGGCCACTGCTGTACACCCTCCGCTGCCGATCAAATTGACTTGGAAATCATCAGACCCCGTATGGGTCGAGCAGTGGCCCCTGTCAGAGCCTCGAGTGGCAGCCTTGCTGGAACTGGTCGACCGCGAACTGGAAAAGGGCCACATAGAACCCTCCATCAGCCCATGGAACACCCCTGTATTTGTGATCCCCAAAAGGTCTGGAGAAGGTTATCGCCTCATCCACGACCTGAGAGAAGTGAACAAGACAATCCGACCCATGGGTCCAGTTCAGACACTGCTACCCATGAACTCGGCCATCCCCGAAGGGCAGCCATGCGCAGTGCTGGACATCAAAGACTGCTTCTTTTCGATACCTCTGCACCCTGAGGACAGAGAACGATTCGCCTTTTCCTTTGTGTTCCCAAACCGCAAGTGGCCCAACCTCCGCTTCCAATGGAGAGTATTACCACAAGGTTTACTAGACAGCCCGACCATATGCCAAGTGACCGTGGACAGAGCGCTGATGCCAGTCCAACACTCCTGCCCCACCGCGACCATCATTCAATACATGGACGACATCCTAGTCGCTGCACCATCGGCAAGCCAAGTAGATCACCTGGTGTCCACAATCACGGAAACTCTTCAGGCCAACGGCTTCGAGATCGCGAGCGCAAAGATCAAGAGATTACCCTGCGTGACCTTCCTGGGAGTGGGGATCACAAGCTCCTACGTGACCCCCCCCAAGGTGAAGGTCCGCCGAGACATCAAGACGCTCCATGGCGTGCGACGCCTGGTGGGATCGCTGCAGTGGCTTTGCAACGTCGTCCTAATTCCCCCCGAGGTCATGGACCCTTTGTATGACCTCCTGAAAGGAAAGCGCCCCTGGGAACCCAAGGAGCTGACACCGCAAGCAACGAGCTCCCTCGACTTCATCGAACGCCAGATATCCACTGGCACACTTGCCAGGTGAAACCCAGCCATGCTGCTGGACCTATACGTCCACTTTATGCCGAAGGGAGGAGTGGGAGCCCTGGCCCAAGGATCTTCCGAAAAGTCCTGACCGATCCAATGGGTGGTCCTCTGAAGACCCGCTCGTGCATTTTCCCCGGGAATCGAATGCATCGCCAACCTCTTCATGAAAGGCAGGAAACTCGCCTTGAAACACCTAGGAACCGAGCCGACAAGAATCCACCTTCCTTTCCGCAAGCATCCGACCACGGAGTCAACCACAATATCGGAGCACCTGGGCCTTGCTCTCACCTGCTTCGGAGGAGAAATCTCCTACTCCGCCAGACCACCCTGGACTCAGGTGCTGACCATTGTCGACATGGACATGCCGCCAAAGGTCATGGACTGACCGCAGCCAGGACCAACGGTCTTCACAGATGCTTCCTCCATGACTTCTACCGCAACAGCAGTGTGGCAGGCAGGAGAACAATGGCATTGCGTCAAAGCATGTGACCCCACACTGTCAGTGCAACAACTGGAGGCAGCAGCAGTGGTCTTAGCGTGCGGACTCTTCCAAGATGAACACCTCAACATTGTAACAGACTCTATATTCGTGGCAAGGCTCTGCCTAGCCATGGCAGGACCGGGTGTGTCAATATCTGCAGCAGCCCTAATGCTGGAAGAAGCGCTCTCCTCGCGACAGGGCACCGTGTCCGTCATTCACATCAACAGCCACAACCCAGTCAAAGGTTACTTCCAGACCGGCAACGACAAAGCGGACGCCGCAGCAAAAGGCGTGTGGACGTTGCAGGAAGCTCGTCAACTGCACGAGTCGCTCCACATCGGAGACAAAGCACTGGCAAAGAGATGTGAGATCTCGACAGCGGACGCAAAACATGTAGTGGCCACCTGCCCTCATTGCCAGAAGTCACCCCTATGGACCAGTGGGGTCAACCCGAGAGGTCTCAAGCCTTCAGAGATCTGGCAGTCGGACTTCACATTGTGTTAACTGCTGAAGCCCCGAGCATGGCTTGCAGTGACAGTGGACACTCACAGCGGAACGATCGTAGCCACCCAGCACCACAAAACTAACTCCAAAGCCACAATTCAGCACTGGCTGACAGCCATGGCATGGCTTGGTATCCCCAAGCAGATCAAAACTGACAACGGTTCCAATTTCACCTCCAAACCAGCCCAAGAATTCGCCTCAAAGTGGGGCATCACATTAGTGCAAGGTATCCCGTATAACAGTACCGGGCAGGCCATAGTTGAGCGAGCAAATCAGACCCTGAAAACCAGGCTAGAAGCGTTGGCAAAAGCAGAGGGCTTTGCCAATTCCATTCCCCCAGGAGACCAGGCGCCTATACTGGCAACCGCTTTGCTAGCACTGAATCAATTCCCTAGGGGAGATGAAACAAACAGTCCCGTTCAAAAACACTGGGCCACCCGAGCGCTAGAGGAGGGCCCGCAGGTTGTGATTAGAAATGAGCTAGGCGAATGGGAACGGGGCTGGAGGTTGATGCTCACGGGGCGAGGGTATGCAGCTGTCAAAAAGGACGGCAAAATCAGGTGGTGTCCACTTAATCAAGCCCGACCTTCACAATGAGCAGAATGAGACTAATGAGAGTTGCGAGTTTCTGTTTACAGGACATGCTCGTGGAGGCAAGGACTGGACCTCCTGCTCATGCAACAAGGAGGCCTGTGTGCCGCCTTGAAAGAGGAGTGCTGCTTCTACGCGGACCACACGGGAGTCGTCAGAGACTGCATGGCAGAACTCCGAAACAGACTGGCTCAAAGACAGAAAGACAGGGAAGCCCAACAGGGTTGGTTCGAGTCCTGGTTCAATCAATCACCATGGCTAGCCACCCTAATTTCTACCTTCATAGGTCCATTAGCAATGCTACTTTTAGCTATTACCTTCAGACCATGCCTGCTGAACAAGCTAGTCTCATTCGTTCAGACCCGCCTGGAACGGGCCAACATCCTGTTCATAGGCCGGCAACAAATGCTGTGAATTCAACCAAGAACACTGCCAGTCACAAGACTTTCTAAACTTGCCTGGCAAAAACCTACTCAGGTTTACCAAACCCCTTTCCCTTGTCAAATTACAACCTTATACCTCATTTCAGTGCCTATGTCTATGACTACCTCATTCATTTATGAAAAAGGGGGGGGGAGATGTGGTAGATAGGGACAGGCGAACGGAAGATCACGCGATGTGACGGAAAGCAGCAGGATTCCTTTTCCCCTTAATCCCCTGAGATAAGCCATCACCCTAGGAATGTAACCCCCCTAACTCTAGTAACTTTCCACCCCTTACTAACCATAGATGGTACTGCAGACCCCCTCTGACATAGTGAAGCCCCCTAGACTATTTAACCCCATGAGATGAGACAATAAACGCCTTTGACCGTCCACCACATTGGTGTCAGCGTGCGTCTTTGGCCCGAGTGACCCTGGTGAGTTTGGGTTGCCGTGCTGCTCCTTGAAACCAGGTCGCCTTGCCTTATAGCAGAAGGCAACACCCATGAAGTCGTGTCCCAGCCCCACAGAGCCCCTTGGAGCTCCCTGGACTCCCATCCCAGCCCCACAGGTCCCATCCCATTCCCAGAGATTCCCCCAGACCCACGGATCCCAGCCCAGCCCCACAGATCCCCCCACTGCTCCCCGCTCTGGTTGTACCGGCCCCGTCTCCAGGTCACTGTCGGCCACGGGCCAGTTCCTGTCCTTGAGCTGGGGCTGCCTATCCCAATATCCCGGCTCTGGCTATCCCAATATCCCAGCTCTGGCTATCCCAACATCCCGGCTCTGGCTATCCCAACATCCCAGCTCTGGCTATCCCAATATCCCGGCTCTGGCTATCCCAATATCCCAGCTCTGGCTATCCCAATATCCCGGCTCTGGCTATCCCAACATCCCGGCTCTGGCTATCCCAATATCCCAGCTCTGGCTATCCCAATATCCCAGCCCTGGCTATCCCAATATCCCAGCCCTGGCTATCCCAATATCCCAGCTCTGCCTATCCCAGTATCCCAGCTCTGGCTATCCCAATATCCTGGGTCTGGCTATCCCAGTATCCCGGCTCTGGCTATCCCAATATCCCAGCTCAGCTCCCTCCACCATCCCCGCTGTCTGTGGCTCCATCCGGCCCCGCTCGCTGCCGCAGCGCTCCCAGGGGGTCCCGTCCATGTCCCCCACAATCAAGGACTGGGGACCCCTGGGCCGGGCTCCGACAGCTCAGCTCCCAGGTACTGCAGGGAGTGAAGAACTGGGGGGACTCCGAGATTTGGGGGAGCTGGGGGGCTGAAAGTGAGAGTTTGGGGATCCAGAGGGCTCACCTGGTCAAGCAAAGAAGCACTGGGAGAGCGGAGAAGGAGGTTCAGGGGCTCAGAGTCAAGGAAAGGGGGTGCAGGGACTGGGAGGGGTGGGATGGGCTGTGCTGTGCCCAGGAAAGGGGGTGCGAGGGCTCCTCAGTGTGAGGAAAGGAGGGGCAGGCACTGGGAAAGGCAGGAATGGGGGCTCAGGGGTCCCAGGGCCAAGGAAAAGTGTGGGGCTGGGGGCTGGGAGAGGCAGGGGGGCTGGAAAAGGTTGTGTTGGTGCCGGATAAGGGGGTGCAGGGGGGTCTCAGGGCCAGGCAAAGGAGTAAAAGGGCATCTCTGTTCTCAGGAATGGGGGCTCAGGGGCCCTCTGAGGGTCAAGGAAATGGGGGGCAGGGGCTTGGTGAGGTAGAAGGGAGTTCCAGGGGGTCCTTGAGCCCAGGAAAGGGGAGTAACAGGGTGGGGCACCCAGGATGTTCGGGAAGGGGGAGTCCAGGGGGTCTCTGGTTTTGCAGAAAGGTGGGGCTGGAGGCTGGGAAAGGCAGGAATGGGGGTCCAGGGCATTCCAGAGTGTCCCAGGGTCAATGACACGGGAAGTCGGGAGTCTGGGAGCCATGGGATGGCCAGGAAAAGGGGAGCAGGGGGTCCTGCTGTCCTGAAATAGGGGATTCAGGGGGGTCCCTGTGCAGGAAAAGGGGAGCAGGGGGGTCCCAGTGCTGGTAAGGGTGGTTCAGGGTCCCACTGCCGGGGGTCCCACTCCCCCCCGGCCCCCCCAGGAGCGCCCCCAGCCCCAGCGCTGGAGGTTGGGAGATGTGACAGTGCCTGAGGGAGGGCTGGGGGGAACGGGGGGATCCCTTCCAGTTGTCCCCAGTGGAGGCTCTGTGAATCCCAGTGAATCCCAGTCACCCCCAGTGTGTTCCCGGTCACCCCAGTATGCTCACAGACACTCCCAGTACATCCCAGTGGTAACCAGCACGCATCCTATAATTCCTGGCTCCTCCCAGTGCGTGCGCAGCTGGCTCCCAGCGTAGGCCTGGTAGCTCCCAGTAACCCCCAGTCAGGGTCCACTGACACCCACTGTAGTCCCATTCTGCTGTTAATGGGCTATTGAATGTCACTGCATGAATGAGAAAAATTACAGCATCCCATTGTGAGATGCTCCCCCAGAGGAAGGAGCCAAGCATTCCTCACTGGATGTAATCTGAGATTTTCGGACACCAGAAGAGCCACTGGGTTCCCAGAGGAGCAGCTGCCTTTTCCACTGGATCTGCAGAGGAAGACTGCACCCTTCTCCAGGATCACTGCTCCAACAGAACGACATCTGTCCCTCCAGGAGGACTGCAGCCACCATTTCACTTGGGCTCCTACCAACAGGGTGCCAGGTCGCATTCTGACTCTGTCAGTGTTGTTTTGTATTACTGCATTGTTTATTTTAATCTTTTTTTTATTTTCTTCCCTAAGGATAACTGTTATTCCTGCTTCCATATCTTTGCCTGAGAGGCCTCCCCTTAATTTCAAAATTTTAACAATTCACAGGGAAGGGATTTACAGTTTCTGGTTTACGGGGAGCTCCTGCCTTCCTCAGCAGACACCTGTCTTTTCAAACCAAGACAGGGGGACAGTTGGGGACACAGCTGGGGACACGCCTGGGGGTGGGGGGGGGTGAAGGGGGGTTAAGGGTTGGAGAGGGGGTTGGAGGGTGGGATGCACCCAAAAATTTGCCAAAGTCAACGGGGAGGGTGCCCAAAACTGAGGGAAAGGTTGGAAGAGGGGGAAAGGGTCAAAATAGGGGGGAACAGATCCAAAATAGGGGGGAAGTGACCCAAAATGGGGAAAGGACCTCAAACAGGGAGGAGAAGACACAAAACAGGGAGAAGGGACCAAAAAGAGAGGGAAAGGATACAAAAGAGGGAAAAGGTCCCAAAGTAGGGGGGGAGGACCCAAAATCAGAGGACAAAGGGTGTTGTCAGATGTCCTTGGGTATTACAGGATGTCACAGGGTGTTGTGGCATGTCCCTGCCTGTGCCGGGGCGGATGCAGATGCTCAGTGCCAGGAGCAGCCATGGGAACATCCTGAGGGACACAGAGACACCTTGATGGCCCCGGGACCTTGGGGACTTTGGGCCCACCAGGGATGGGGCACAGGGACATCGGGGGAGGCTCAGGGACACACAGAAGGGTGGAGGGTGACATAGGAGAGATGGGGACAGCGACTCACAGGGAGGACAGGGACACTGAGAGGGGTGACAGGGAGCCACGGTGGGGAATGGGGACAAACAGAGGACACAATACCACCAGGACACACATCAGGGAACAATGTCACCACGCCTGTGGGGACGCTGCCACCAGGACACCTCCGGTGACACCCAGCACGGGGCCACGTGACTCCGCATGTTGCAGTTGTATTAGGGACAGCTGAATGAAGCGACACATAGACTCCAGGTCTTCAGGAGGCAATGCAAATTTTATTAGAAAACCACATTCCCTTTACAGATAGTTACGACAGAGTTTGACCTAACTGGTCATTAATCAACACCCCTCACCCACTGGCTAATTACAAACCACCCTTCTTGTAAACATTGCAGTGGTGACAGTGGGGACATGGTGGCAGGAACTGCACCAAGCAGCGCATGGCCATGGCCGAGATGAAGGTGCTGGTGGCACTGTGGTGGCACAGGGGGTGGCCCTGATGCTGTCCTAGTTCATGTCCCGATCCACATTTCCCGTGTCCTCACATGTCCCCATCCATGCCTTAGTTCAATGTCGTTATTTTTACCTCAGTTTCAGGGCTTTGAAAGGGATGAACAGAAACCTTTTTGTTTCAAGGCCAAAACAAAATGATTTATGTGTCCCTGCCAGCAGAGCATCCACATGCTCGGGTGGATGGGAAGAACCTTTTTTGGAGGGTTTCCACCCAACTGTCTCCAAAATCAGGGGTTTTGCCCCAAGTCCCTCCCAGGAACCCTCAACTCCCTTGGATCCACATCCCCCACATTCCCTGGAAGATCCCTCCCATGTCTCCATCCTTGTCTTTGTTCAACATCTCTATTTGTAACCCCGAATTTGGGTGTTTGGATAGGACAAAGAGAAATGAAAACAAAATCCAGGCCATGGGGAGCCAGGAGGATGTGGAGCCCCCAGGCAGTGTCTTCCCAATAGGGATCACCGGCACCATGGATCACTGGGGCTCTGCCCACTGGGTCTCCCTGGGGACCATCCAGTGTGGATCCTCCCGTGGGGGATGGAGCTGGAGCAGCGCACGAAGCTCTTCCCGCACTGGGGCACTCACAGGGCTGCCCTTAGTGCTGCCTGCATTGGTGTTGGGTCAAGGTAGAGCTCTGGGAGAAGCTCTTCCCACATTGCTCACACTTGTACGGCCTCTCCCCGGTGTGGATGCGCCGGTGGATAACAAGTGCATGGTTGCGCCTGAAGCCCTTCCCACAGTCGGGGCAGTGGAAAGGCCTCTCGTCTGTATGAATGCGCTGGTGCTTGAGGAGATCAGACGTGGTGTGAAACCTCTTCTTGCATTGCTCACACTCGTAGGGCCTCTCCCCGGTGTGGATGCGCCGGTGCTTGACAAGGGTGGACTTCTCCCTGAAGCCCTTCCCGCAGTCAGGGCAGTGGAAGGGCCGCTCCCCTGTGTGAATGCGCTGGTGCACGACGAGAGAGGAGCTGGTCAAGAACCTCTTCTTGCATTGATTACACTCGTGTGGCCTCTCCTCCGTGTGGATCATCACGTGCGTGATCAGGTAGGAGCTTTTGCTGAAGCTCTTCCCACACTCCCCACACTCGTAGGGCCGTTCCCCAGTGTGGCTCCTCTGGTGGACAGTCAGGCTAGAGCTATCTCTGAAGCTCTTCCCACACTGCCCACACTCATAGGGCCGTTCTCCTGTGTGGCTCCGCTGGTGGAGAATCAGGCTGGAGCTCTCTCTGAAGCGCTTCCCACACTGCCCACACTCGTAGGGCCGTTCCCCGGTGTGGATGCGCCGGTGCTTCACGAGGGTGGAATTTTCCCTGAAGCCCATCCCACAGTCGGGGCAGCAGAACGGCCTCTCCTCTGTGTGAATGCGCTGGTGCACGAGGAGTGTGGAGCTGGTGTGAAACTTCTTCTTGCACTGATCGCACTCGTAGGGCCTCTCCCCGGTGTGGATGCGCCGGTGGTTGATGAGGGTGGATTTCTCCCTGAAGCCCTTCCCACAGTCGGGGCAGTGAAGGGGCCGCTCGTCTCTGTGAATGCGCTGGTGCACGAGGAGAGTGGAGCTGGTGTAAAACCGTTTATTGCATTGATCACACCCGTAGGGCCTCTCCCCGGTGTGGATGCGCCTGTGGACGATCAGGTGGGAATTCCTCGTGAAGCTCGTCCCACAGTCCCCACACATGTAGGGCCTCTCCCCCGTGTGGCTCCTCTGGTGCTCGATCAGGTGGGAACTTATCGTGAAGCCCTTACCACATCGGGGGCACTCAAAGGGCCGTTCCCCGGTGTGGCTCCTCTGGTGGACAATCAGGTGGGAGCTGCGGCTGAAGCTCTTCCCGCACTCCCCACATTCGTAGGGCCTCTCCCCCGTGTGGATTCTGCAGTGGCGGATCAGGGAAGATCTCCACCTGAAGCTCTTCTCACATTCCAAGCACTTGTGGGGCTTCTCCCCATCCTGGAGCTGCTGATGGAGCCCCAGCTCCAAGCTCCGGCCACTTCCCCGGCCCAGGGTGGGTCTTTCCTCCCCAGATCCCCGTGCTCTGCGTTTGCAGCCCCTCCTCGTGCGAGATCTCTGGGGCTTTTCCTCCCTGTTGCCTTCCTGCGCTGTGGAGCCGCTCAGAACGGCCTCTTCCATCAGGTTCTGCTGCGGGGATTTGTCCTCCCTGCTCTCCATGCTCAGCTCCTGCTCTGGGGGAGGAAGGACAAGGACAGGATGGGATTTGCCTCCGTGCCACAGCCAAGGGCAAGGAGATCCCCCCAGCAGGACGGCATCCCCAGCGGGGTTGTCCTGCAGCCGGGGGCTGTGCTGGGTTGGGAGATGGAGCAGGAGAGAGAGAGAAATGGGAACTGACTTCCTCCTCACATACCTGGGGCTCCTGGGCCATCTTCCTCTTCCTCGTGGCCTCCTCCTCCTCCATCGGGCCGAGGTTTGGGAAAGGGAAATCCTGGTGTGGGGGAGAACAAGGGCTGAGCGCGTTGTCTTTGATGGTGCCGCTGCCCGAGGGCGGCTGGAGAAGTCAGAGCCCCTTTCAGCCTCGGGGGGCCCGGAACCCGCTCATCCCCGGCCTCCCCCACCCCTCCAGGCTGCTGGCGGTGCCCGGGCTCCGGGATCGCCCCTTTGCGCTCTCCCCGCTCTGGGGCTCCCGCCTTCCCCCCCGGCTCCCCCAGGGATCCCCAAAGCCGAGATCGCCCCTGTGCCCGCCCGTACCGGCGACTGCCGTGTGGGACACGCCAAGATCCTTCCAGGGCCATTTCCGCCTCGGTTTTGGCGTCCTGCACGATCCAGACATCCCCTGCCCCGTAAAAAAACCCTCCGGGACACCCTCCCCGATGGATTTGGGCCGAGCTGCCCCTCCCCGCTCACCTGCGGGTTCCGGGGGAGCGATGCCCGCGGATCCGGGGGAGCCGCGAGCGGAGCGGGGGAACCGCGTGGGGTCGGGGCTGCTCCTCCTCCCGCTCCTCCTCTTCTTTTGTCCCTCCTGTCCCCCTTCCTCCTCCTGTGTCCCTCCTCTTCCTCCCACTCCTCCTCCGCTCCCAGCGCGGCCCGGGCAGTTCCGACAGCCAAAAGCAGCCGCGCTCTGCCCCGGGCAGGTTCTGAAGCGGCCCCGGCCCGCGCGGCACTGGGAGCGCTACTGGGAGCACTGGGAGCGCTACTGGGAGCACTGTGAAGGAGGCGGAGAGCAGCGGCAGCGATGCTGGCAGCAGCGGGCGGCAACTGGGAGCGCTGGGAGGGAACTGGGAGCGCTCTGGCTGCCAGCGCCGCTCTGACTGGGAGCGCTGGGAGGGAACTGGGAGCGAGCAGCGCCCGGACGCGGCGGCGGGCGGGGCCAGTCCCTGAGGGGCGTGGTTATGCAAATCAGGGAGCGATGGCTCGCTGGGATTGGTGGGTGGGAGCTATGGGCGGGGTTTGCCCGGTGACGTCAGGGCCGGAGCGATGGCGGCGGCGTCCAGTGAGAGGGGACAGGGACCGGGAATGGGGACAGGGACCGGGAATAAGGAACGGGAATGGGGATCGGAAATGGGGACCGGGATTGGGGACAGGAATGGGAATGGGGACAGGGATCGGGAATGGGTATTGGACTGGAAATAACGGACAGGGACCAGGACTACGGGTCTGGAACAGTGAATTTGGAACCTGGTCTGGGTCTGGGAATTGGGCTGAAAATACGAGACAGAGATTGGGAATGGGACCGGGAATACAGGACAGGGAATACAGGAGAGGAACCTGGAGTGGGACCAGGGATGGCAATACTGGAATGGGACAAGGAATATGGAAACAGCACCCAGAGTGAGATTATGGGATGGGCATTTGGAAGATGGGACTGGGATCGGAAATGAGACTGTGACTGGGAACAGGGAAATGGGAACGGGACAGGGAATATGGAAATGGAAATGCAGGACTGGCAGTGCGACTGGGAATAGGAGAACAGAAACAGGACAGGGAATATGGGACTGGGAATATGGGAACAGCAACCAGACAGAGAATACAAGACAAGAAATGAGGCAGGGAATGGGATCTGGACTGAGATAGCAGCAGGACCGGAACGGGAGTGAGGTGATACAAGAATGGGGGAGGGGGGGGAAGGGGCAGACAGCAGGAAGAGAGGGATCCTGGAGAGGGGACAGCAGGAACCAGGACAGGAGGACATGGGAACACTTCCAGAGCTGGGGGTCCATATTCAGCTGCCCCAGAGCCTCCAGCAGGGCCTGCCAGCATGGCCAGAGCTGCTGGACATGGGGTGACCAAAGCCCTGAGCTACCCCAAAATCTATCCCAGGAGCCTAGGACTCCCTCGGACCCAGCATTCCTCACATGTTCCCCTGGAACATCTGCCTATGTGCCCATCCTTGTCTCAGGATGTCTTTATTTTCAATCCCCAGATCTGGGTGTTAGGAAAGGATAAAGAGAAATAAAAAGAATATCCAGGCCACGGGGAGCCAGTAGGATGTGGAACCCCCAGGCAGTGTCTTCCCAACAGGGATCTCTGGCACCACGGATCACTGGGGGTCACTGGGGATCATCCAGTGCGGATCCTCCCGTGGGGGATGGAGCTGGAGCAGCGCAGGAAGCTCTTCCTGCACTGGGGGCACTCAGAGAGCTTCCCTTAGTGGCATCTCTGCTGGTGTCTGGTCAAGGTAGAGCTCTGGGAGAAGCTCTTATCACACTGCCCACACTCGTAGGGCCTCTCCCCGGTGTGGATGCGCCGGTGGCTGATGAGAGCCGCGTTCTGCTTGAAGCCCTTCCCGCAGTCGGGGCAGCGGAAGGGCTTCTCGTCTGTGTGAATGCGCTGGTGCAGGAGAAGGGAGGAGGTTGTCTGAAACCTCTTCTTGCATTGATCACACTCGTAGGGCCTCTCCCCGGTGTGAACGCGCTGGTGGACGATCAGGCTGGAGCTTGTGCTGAAGCTCTTCCCACACTCCCCACACTCATAGGGTCTCTCCCCGGTGTGGCTCCTCAGGTGAACGATCAGGCTGGAGCTCTCACTGAAGCTCTTCCCACACTGCCCACATTCATATGGTTTTTCCCCCCTGTGTGTCCTCAGGTGGACAATCAGTTGGCAGCTCCTGGAGAAGCTCTTCCCACACTGCCCACACTCGTAGGGACTCTTCCCAGAGTGGATGCGCCGGTGCCTGACGAGGGTGCAGTTTTGCTTGAAGTCCATCCCACAGTCGGGGCAGCGGAAGGGCCTCTCCTCTGTGTGTGAGCGTTGGTGCACGAGGAGAAGGGAGTTGGTCTGGAACCTCTTCTTGCACTGATCACACTCGTAGGGCCTCTCCCCCGTGTGGCTCCTCTGGTGGGAAATAAGGTGGGATCTCCTGCTGAAGCTCTTCCCACACTGCCCACACTCGTAGGGCCTCTCCCCGGTGTGGATGCGCCGGTGGACAATCAGATGAGAGCTCAGCATGAAGCTCTTCCTGCACTGGGAACACTGGTATGGCCTCTCTCCGCTATGCATTCTCTCGTGGACAATCAGGTAGGACCTGGTGTTGAAGCTCTTCCCACACTTCCCACACTCGTAGGGCCTCTCCCCTGTGTGGATTCTGCAGTGGCGGATCAGGGAGGATCCCCACCTGAAGCTCTTCCCACATTCCGAGCACTTGTGGGGCTTCTTCCCATCCTGGGGCTGCTGATGGAGCCCCAGCTCCGAGCTCTGGCCGCCTCCCTGGCCCAGGGTGGGTCTTTCCTCCTCGGATTCCCGTGCTCTGCGTTTGCAGCCCCTCCTGGTGAGGGATCTCTGGGGCTTTTCCTCCCCGCTGGATTCCTGCGCTGTGGAGCCGCTCAGAATGGCCTCTTCCACCAGGTTCTGCTGTGGGGATCTGTCCTCCCTGCTCTCCATGCTCGGCTCCTGCTCCGAGGGAGGAAGGACAAAGACAGGATAGCATTTGCCTCCGTGCCACAATCCAGACATCCCCTGCCCCCCAAAAAAACCCTCCCGGAGACCCACCCCCCGATAGATTTCGGGCGATCTCCCCCTCTCCGCTCACCTGCGGGTTCCGGGGGGGCGATGCCGGTGGATCCGGGGGAGCCGCGGCCGGAGCGGCGTTGGTGCGGCTCCTCCTCCCGCTCCTCCTTTTCCTTTGTCCCTCCTCTTCCTATTCCTTTTCCTCTTCCTCCTGCTCCTGCCTTTACTTTTCCTTTTCTTCCTCCTCTCTTCCTCCTCTTCCTCCCGCTCCTGCTCCGCTCCCAGCCCGGCCCGGGCAGTTCCGACACCCAAAAGCAGCCGCGCTCTGCCCTGGGCGGGTTCCCCAGCGGCCCCGGCCCGCGCGGCACTGGGGGTGATACTGGGAGCACTGGGAAGGAGGCGGAGAGCAGCGGCAGCGACGGCGGCAGCAGCGGGCGGCAACTGGGAGCGCTGTCGCTGCCAGCGCCGCTCTGACTGGGAGCGCTGGGAGAGAACTGGGAGCGCTCTGGCTGCCAGCGCCGCTCTGACTGGGAGCGCTGGGAGGGAACTGGGAGCGCTCTGGCTGCCAGCGCCGCTCTGACTGGGAGCGCTGGGAGGGAACTGGGAGCGCTCTGGCTGCCAGCGCCGCTCTGACTGGGAGCGCTGGGAGGGAACTGGGAGCGCTGGGAGGGAACTGGGAGCGCTCTGGCTGCCAGCGCCGCTCTGACTGGGAGCGCTGGGAGGGAACTGGGAGCGCTCTGGCTGCCAGCGCCGCTCTGACTGGGAGCGCTGGGAGGGAACTGGGAGCGCTGGGAGGGAATTGGGAGCGAACAGCGCCCGGCGCTGGGCGGGGCCAGCCCTTGAGGGGCGTGGTTATGCAAATTCGGGAGCGATGGCTCGCTGGGATTGGCGGGCGGGAGCTATGGGCGGGGTTTGCTCGGTGACGTCAGGGCTGGGGGGACCGTAGCGATGGCGCCGGCGTCCGGTGAGAGGGGACAGGGACCGGGAATGGGGAGCGGGAATGGGGACAGGGAATGGGAATAGGGACAGGGAATGGGGACAGGGACCGGGAATGGGGACAGGGAGCGGGAATGGAGACAGGGAATGGGAATGGGGACATGGAATGGGGACAGGGACCGGGAATATGGAAACACCCCCTGGAGCGGGAGTATGTGATGGGGATTAGGAAGATGGGATCGCGACTGGAAACGGGAATAGAGGAGCGAGACTGGGAATGGGGCTATGGGAACGAGACAAAGAATATAGAAATGAAAATAGGGGACCAGAAATATGGGAACGGGAACAGGGCAGGGAATATGGGAATGGGAATACGGGAATAGCAGCCAGACACAGAATGCAGGGTAGGGACTGGAAATGAGACTGGGAATGGGATTGCGACTGGGATGGGAGCGGGATGGGAGCAGGATGAGACTGGGAATGGAGTGAAGGGGGAACAGGCAGGGTGCAAGGAGGGTGACAGCAGGGAGAGAGGGATATTAGAAACTGGACACGAGGAACCCAGATGGGGGACATGAGGACAGCTCCACATCAGGAGGTCCTTAAGCAGTTGCCCCAGAACCTCTGCCAGGGTCTCCCAGCACAGCTGAAGCTGCTGGACATGGGGTGACCAAAGCTATGAGGAGCCTCCAAGCCCCTTCCAGGAACCCTCAACTCCCTTGGATGCAGCATCCCCTTCCTCCCCTGCCAGATCCCCCCATGTCTCCATCCTTGTCTTAGTTCAACATCTTTATTTTTGACCAGGGTTTTTGGTGTTTGGAAATAACAAAGAGAAATAAAAAGAATATCCAGGCTACGGGGAGCCAGGAGGATGTGGAACCCCCAGGCAGTGTCTTCCCAACAGGGATCACCGGCACCACGGATCACTGGGGCTCTGCCCACCAGGGCTCCCTGGGGATCATCCAGCGCGGATCCTCCCATGGGGGATGGAGCTGGAGCAGCGCATGAAGCTCTTCCTGTACTGGGGCACTCACAGGGCTGCCCTTAGTGCTGCCTGCGTAGGTGTCTGGTCAGGGTAGAGCTCTGGGAGAAGCTCTTATCACACTGCCCACACTCGTAGGGCCTCATCCCCGTGTGGATTCTGCAATGCTCAATCAGCTTGCATCTCCTCCTGAAGCTCTTCTCACATTCCAAGCACTTGTGAGGCTTCTCCCCATCCTGGAGCTGCTCATGGAGCCCCAGCTTCGAGCTCCGGCTGCCTCCCCGGCCCAGGGTGGGTCTTTCCTCCCCAGGTCCCCGTGCTCTGCGTTTGCAGCCCCTCCTCGTGCGGGATCTCTGGGGCTTTTCCTCCCTGTTGCCTTCCTGCACTGTGGAGCCGCTCAGAACGGCCTCTTCCACCAGGTTCTGCTGTGGGGATTTGTCCTCCCTGCTCTCCATGCTCGGCTCCTGCTCTGGGGGAGGAAGGACAAAGACAGGATAGCATTTGCCTCCGTGCCACAGCCAAGGGCAAGGAGATCCCCCCAGCAGGATGGCGTCCCCAGCGGGGTTGTCCTGCAGCCGGGAGCCGTGCTGGGCTGGGAGATGGAGCAGGAGAGAGGGGGAAAGGGGCACTGACTTCCTTCTCACCTGCCTGGGGGGCTCCCAGGCCATCTTCCTCTTCCTCACAGCCTCCTCCTCCTCTTCCTCCTCCATCGGGGCAAGGTTTGGGAAGGGGAAAATCCTGGTGTGGGGGAGAACAAGGGCTGAGCGCGTTGTCTTTGATGGTGCTGCTGCCCGAGATCAGCTGGGGAATTCAGCGCCCCTTTCAGCCTCCCCCACCCCTCCAGGCTGCCGGTGGTGCCCGGGCTCCGGGATCGCCCCTTTGCGCTCTCCCCGCTCCGAGGCTCCCGGCTTCCTCCCCCGTCTCTCCTGGGGATCCCCAAAGCTGTCAGGAGGGGCTGCTCGGGCCAGCTGGGGGCCTCTGAGAAATGCCCGAAGCCTTGTGCTCTCTGCAGCCGGCCAGGGACAGCAGCAGGGCTGAACGGTTCCTGTGGCACAGCCAGCCCGAGCGGCGGAGCCCTCAGGGCCCCATGCGAGAGGCGGCCCTCGGGAATGGGACCGGGAATGGCGACAGGACCGGGAATGGGACAGGGAATATGGGAAGGGGAATATGGGACTGGGTAATGCAAACAAGACAGAGAATACAGAACAGGGACAGGGAATGACACTGAGAATGGGATCTGGAGAGGGCGGCCCTCGGGAATGGGACTGGGAATGGGATTGGAAATGTGGGACAGGACCCGGGAATGAGTCTGGAATTATGGGACAGGGACTGGGATAGGGACCAGGAATGCGGGACTGGGTCTGGGACTGGGAATGGGACAAGGAATAGGAACTTGGACCTGGAATGGGACCGTGGATCTGTACATGGGAACAGGAGAGGGAATATTGGGTGGGGATTAGGAAGATGCAACCAGGATCACAAACAGGAATACAGGAATAGGACTGGAAATGGGAATATGGGAACAGGACAGCAAGTACAGAAATGGAAATGCGGGACCTGCAGCAAGACCTGGAACACGAGAACGGGATTAAGGCAGGGAATATGGGACTGGGAATATGGGAACAGCAACCAGGCAGAGAGTATAGGATAGGGACAGGGAATGAGACTGGAAATTGGATCTGGACTGGATCAGGAGTGGGGTGACATGGGAATGGGTGATGGACAAGCGCGGTGACAGCAGGGACAGGGTAGACTCCAGAACCAAGCTCCAAATCCCTTTAAAGGTATTGGTGCCATGGGGATGTTTGGACCTTGCAGGGCTCCAACTGTGAGTCACAAATGCCCCTTGAAGGAATACTGGGGAGTCCCTGGAATGCGGGTTTTTTGGGGGAGCCCAGTGGCAGCTGCCAGGAGAAATGGGATAGGATGGGATGGGATGGGGCCTTGGAAGGGTGGGATGTGGATTGGGGTGTGGGATGAAGTCTGAGGGAGAGGGATAGATGGGAGGGGGCCTGGGACCTGGGATGAGGCAGCTGAAGGTTCGGGATAGTGAGGCTGGGGGACCCCACTCCTTATGGGCTTGCAGGGTATCCACCACCTCTGAGGAGTTTCAGGGTACTGCCTAATCCTGAGGGGAGTCGTACTGGCAGCAGGGGACACATGGCTCTGGCACCTCTGGGTCCCACCTGCATCCCTCCTTCCCAGTGTCCCCTGGAAGCGGAATTTGGGGAGAGGTGAGGGGTGCCCAGACTGGGCCCCCCCCGCGCTGTCCCGGCCCTGCCTGGACACTGCTGGTGCCACCCAGCCATGCTCCGCACTGGTCCGGACCGGTGCTCCCAGTGCCACGTGGGGCAGGGCTGCTTTGGGGAGCCCCCCAGGGCACCGCGCAGCTGCTTCGGGGCTGCTGGCACCACCCAGCGCTGGGCATGGGGGGACAACTGGGGCCATACTGGTGACACTGGTGGTGCTCGGAGCTCCCCTGGCCGAGGGGTAATGTGTGAGATAGGGGGAGGGTTTGGGACCCCAAATTGAGCGAAAAGTGGAATGGGACCCCCAAATTGACCAGGAAGGGCCTGGAACCCCCAAAACAAAGCATGGAGAAGGGGGTTGGGGATTGAGGGGATGGAACAGTGGAGGAAGAGTGGGGTATGGGACACCCAAATTGAGTTGGGAGGTGTCTGCGAATTGGGGGAACACAGAGAGGAGAGGGGAGGGGAAGGTGTAGCTGGGACAGAGGAAGAGTGGCTCCATGGGGGTTCAGCCCTGTCCCCTAGCGCTTGACCCCTGGAGTGATTCCCTGGGGCTCTAAGAAGAGGGGGAGATGGATCTCCACGGCGGGGGGGGGGGGGGTCCCTAAGCCCCCTGCCCATACCTGGGGGCTGATCAGGGGGCTCCCCCCACCCAGCAGCTGGTGCTGTGGCAGCCAATGGGCAGAGGGGGGTGGGAACAGGGGGGCTGTGGTGGGAGAGGAAGAGAAGTGGGAGGAAGAGGAGGGAGAGAGGAGGAGCAGGAGCTGGAGAACCACAAGTTCCACCACCCACCCTCTGTGTCTGCAGCACCCCCAGCCCTGGCAGCATTTACTCCCTGCACCTCAACCTGCAGGTGACTGGGGAGGGGGAGCTCACCCCAAATTTATCAGGGGTCACCAGGAGCTGTTTATTTTGGAGGGGTGTTTGGAGCTTGCAGATTCTGGAATTGAGCCCCAACTATCTTTGCTCATTCTTGGGAGGGATATTTTGGGCCAGAGGGGATATCTGGATTTTGCAGGTGAGGAGGAAGTCAGTGCCCCTTTCCCTCTCTCTCCTGCTCCATCTCCCAGCCCAGCACGGCCCCTGGCTGCAGGACAGCCCTGCTGCTGATGCCATCCTGCCAGGGACACACTGAGGGGATCTCCTTGCCCTTGGCTGTGGCACGGAGGCAAATCCCATTCTCTCCTTCTCCTTCCTCCCCCAGGGAAGGAGCTGAGGATGGAGACCAGGGAGAACAAATCCCCACAGCAGAACCTTGTGGAAGAGGCCGTTTTGAGTGTTTCCATGGCGCAGGAATCCAATGGGTAGGAAAAGCCCTGGAGATCCCGCATGAGGAGGGGCTGCAAACACAGCCCAGGGTGTTCCGAGGAAGAAAGACCCACCCTGGGCCGGGAAGGTAGTTGGAGATCCAGTCTGGTGGTTCATGAGCAGCATCAAAGCGGGGAGAAGCCCTGCAAATGTGGTGAATGTGGGAGGAGCTGCAGAGACAGCTCCGAACTGATCTGCCGCCAGAGGATCCACAATGGGGAGAGGCCCTAGGAGTGCTTGGAATGTGGGAAGAGCTTCAGCCAGAGGTCCAGCCTGACTGCCCACCAGAGGTTGCATACTGGGGAGAGGCCCTGTGAGTGTCCTGATTGTGGGAAGAGATTTCAGACCGGCTCCAATCTCCTTCTGCACCAGCGTACGCACACGGAGGAGAGGCCCTTCTGCTGCCCAAACTGCGGAAAGGGCTTCAACCTCAACTCCACCCTTGTTGGGCAGAGGTGCATCCACACCAGGGAGAGGCCCTACCAGTGTCCCCAGTGTAAGAAGAGGTTTCAGAGCAGCTCAGATCTCGTCAGGCACTGGCGCATCCATGCTGGGGACAGGCCCTATGAATGTCCCCAGTGTAGGAAGAGCTTCACACAGAGCTCGAACTTTACCAGACACTAACAAAGGCACCAGTAAGGGAAGCCCTGTGAGTGCCCCAAGTGCAGGAAGATCTACATCTGTGTCTCCGACTTCATCCTTGGTCAGAGGACCTACATTGGGCAGAGCCCTGGTGACCCACATTCCTTGTGATCCACACTGGGAAGGCACCTGTCCCTTTCCCTGCCCCTGCCAGTGATGTGAGGTGGGATCAAAGAACATGAGTGTCTGCCATGCCCCCATCATTATATTCGATCCCACCTCAAGTCATTGCTTGGAACAGGGAAAGGCACTCTCTCTCCTGAGGAGAAGGGTGTCTTTTCTATTCGGGAGAAAATACGTAGTCAGGAAGAGCTGCTTGGTGCTGTTGCAGTTTTCCCTGTAAATAAAGTCTTTGTCTTATCCTTCCTGTTATCAGTAGTGTTGCTGTTCCTGTTTGTTCCTTATCCCGTTGCTGTTCCCAGTAAATTGTTCTTATCCCAGCCTGGGGTCTTTGCCTTTTGTGTTTTCCAAGGGAGGTGGGAGGGCAGCGAGTGGCAGCACGGTTTTAGCAGGAACAGGAAATTGGGGAATGCCATTCCTGAACCCCGGCCTGTGGAAACAGAGCATCCCAGCTGGTCCCAGCCCTGGTGGCCATGGCAACAGCCTTGGGATCGAGTCCCTGTCTGGGGCTGTGGGAACCTCTTCCCTCTGGTGCCCGGGGACAGCACTGGAGGGAACGGCTGCAGCTGAGTCGGGGCAGGCTTAGGTTGGGTCACAGGAAAAGGTTTTTCCCCAGAGGCTGCTGGGGCCCTGCCCAGGCTCCCCAGGGAAGGGTCACAGCTCCAGGGCTCTCTGAGCTCCAGCAGCGTTTGGACACCGCTGCCAGGCCAGGCTGGGATTGTTGGGGTGTCCTGGGCAGGGCCAGCAGTTGGACTCGAGGATCCTGAGGGGTCCCTCCCAGCTCAGCCAATTCTGTGGATCTGGGATCCCGTGACCCTGGGGATGGGACTGCCCATGGTTGCCATGGCAACAGACACTGGCTGCAGGCCTGAGCTGGTGTCCATGGCAACCACCCCTGGCATGGGGTCTCCATGGAGCTGCCAGTGGACTGACCATAGCAACAGGGGGCTGGTGATGGTTGCCATGGAAACTGACCATAGCAACAGGGGCTGGTGATGGTTGCCATGGAAACTGACCATAGCAACAGAGTGCTGGTGATGGTTGCCATGGAAACTGACCATGGCAACAGGGGGCTGGTGATGGTTGCCATGGAAACTGACCATGGCAACAGGGGGCTGGTGATGGTTGCCATGGAAACTGACCATGGCAACAGGGGGCTGGCGATGGTTGCCATGGAAACTGACCATGGCAACAGGGGGCTGGTGATGGTTGCCATGGAAACTGACCATGGCAACAGGGGGCTGGTGATGGTTGCCATGGAAACTGATGATAGCAACAGGGGGCAGGTGATGGTTGCCATGGAAACTGACGATGGCAACAGGGGGCTGGTGATGGTTGCCATGGAAACTGACCATGGCAACAGGGGGCTGGTGATGGTTGCCTGCTAAGGAGCCGATTTGTCACAAGCACTCAGAGGGCTTCCATGGGGACATTCCAAGAGTCTCCAAGATGTTCAAGAGCTGGAATGTCACAGGCAGAGACAGGGGGTCCATGGGGACCTCCCTTGGGGGTTCAGGGGATGATAAAGAGCCGAGTGGTCAGAGGCAGTCACGGCCATTCCATGGTGACTTCCCAGGGGACTTTGGCCTGCTCAGGCATTGGTCTGTCACAGGCACTCACGGGGGCTCCACGGTGACATCCCAGGAGTCCCCAGGCTGCCAAAGAGCCGAGATGTCCCAGACACTCACAGGGGTTCCTGACATGGACAGAGCGGGAGCTTCAGGCAAAGTTTATTAGAGAAGCTCCTGTTGGGTCACAAGGTGCAGAAAGGACCCAAAACACCCCCCGTAGACCCCAAATCCCCTCCAGGACCTCCAAGCTTTCTAGACTTCTGTGAAAGGAGGCTGGGAGTGGCTGGATCCAGTCCCAGCCCCAGACTTTGTCAAGGGTTTATGTGTAAAGGATTAGAGAGGTGTAGTTGAACCTTTATGGAATTTGTCCCAGAGGATTACCAATGGAACACCAGATATATCTGTAGAAATATAGATACAAATGATTATGATTATGACTAGACAAAAAGACCTTATTCAGAAATATTTACTCCACTGTATAGGAGCTGTAACAACAATTATATGTAGCGGTCTAGGAAGCAATTTTGAAGCACTTGTATTAAAGCAAAACCAGTTGTTAAGCAGAGATTGATGTCGCTCCCCCAGACCAACGGCCATGGGCAAATCTCTGGCTCAGCCTCGAGCAGTGACCTTGAGGGGCGTCCCCACTCCAGGGAGGAATGTCCACGCCCCTCAAGAAGGGAAATGTCAGGAGATGCTGCCATTAAAATCTGGGATGGGGCTTTTCTAGTCTGAAGTGCTGCCCCATCAGTGAGATGTGGGAACCCAGGACATCCCTCTGGGTGCCCTGGATGGCCAGAGCCGCTGGCAGGGGGCTCTGAGACCCTGGCATGCAGCCAAAGACATGTGGGGTTTTGATCTTAGCCCGTGGAGCAAATTACCAACTCTGTATGAAGAATTACAAGCCACACACAGAAGTTTAGGTATTGTAGTAGAAGTAGTCACGAAGTGAAAGGAAGGATTTTTGAGTGCTGTACAGGGGGGTTTAAGCCTTGTACGCAGGGGTCCAAGTTTTGTACATGGGGGTCAGGGGTTCTAAGATGGAGGGATTTGGGTGTGCCCTGTCCTCTTTCTTTCTCCTTCCTAGCCTCCATGTCTTTGGTGATGTTGGCACTCACAGATTGGTTTAGAGTAGAAAGTCACCATTCAATATAGATAGTAGGCATTGGGGAAAAAGTATAAACATGTAACACGGAATGTGTGATATAAAAGATGGCAGCAGCCCCTGGGAGGGCAGTGTGCCTTTGTCTGACCGGCTGAACGGGCCACAGCAGCTCAGGAGAAGAATCTTTTAGATAACCAACAATAAACAACCTTGAGACCGGACAACAGAAGACTACTGAGTCTTTCTTCGAAGGCACAGGTTGGAGGAGAGACTTTTCCATCTTTTGGGGTCACCCCAATCCGGGGCACGAGACCCCCACAGTCAGATGTGCCCAGGCTGTGCCAGCTCAGCAGCTCTGCAGAAGCTCTCAGTGGTGTCACTTGGTTGTTCCTTTCTCTGGGGATTTTTCCAGCTTTGCCAAAGCTTCAGCTCCCTCTCAGGATGTGGAACTTTGGGATGGAGGAGTCAGGCTGGTTTCAGCATTATCCACCCCAAAAACAGCGTGACTCCCCTCCCTTCATTTCCCACTGGGGGCTTTGCAAACAGAGCCTTGCTGGAGTTGTTGGAGCCCATTGCAGACAGCGCCTCCTGCTCCAGCAGGATCTGCCTTTCCTGTGCCATGAGCAGGGCAGGTCCCGCTGCAGGAAAAGCCCCAGGCCAGCCCCAGCACAGGGAAGGCCTCGGGCACGAGGGCAGAGTGCCGTGCTGGGAGCTGTGCCAGGGAGAGCCTGAGGCACCAAAGGCACCTTGGCAGCAGCAGCTGCTTGCAGGGCATGGCCAGAAGCCTCCCTTGGCAGCCCGGCCTGCTGGCCACCACTGCAGAGCTGCGGCTTCGGAGCTCATTTCTGGCTGGGCTCTGAAAAGCCCCGTGTGCTCCAGGAGCCTGCCTGGGAAGCCATTGGCCCCAGCACCATGGGTACAAGATATTAATGACAAAACTCTTCATCCCAGCATGGACAGGACAGGGACAGAAGAAAGAGGAGAGCCAGGCCCAGGGCACAGGGCTGCCATGGTGATGGCTGTGAGGTCACTGCCCCTGCAGCAGCCTGGCTGCCCTCAGCAGACATTGTGGCCAGAAGCACTGTGAGGGCACCCAGCACATCAGAGAACCCACACAACAGGAATTCCTTCCTTGGGGAGGGAGTTTCACTGTGACAGGTTGCACAAAGCTCCTGAACTCGGGTAATTGCTGGGATGAGGCATTCACTTCTTTGGAAAAAACAGTTGCAGTTTTGTGCCACTCTCATTGTAAAATGTTTCCTTCTTCCAACAAATGTAAATCCACCCTCATTCAGTTTAAAGATATTGACCCTTGTTCTGTCACTGCAAGATTTGGGAGAAAATAACACTCAATTTTTCTTGCACTTTGACCACTATGTTTCTTTTTTCACGGACCTTGCAGAGGCCCCAAAATCTCCCAAGATTTTGTTTAGGGTTTGGAGGCCTTGTCAGATAGCCAGCAGGAGGAGGCTGAGGGCACTGGGCTCAGTTGTGTAGAGACTGAGGACAGAACAGCAATGGCCTGAGAGGGATTGAAGGGAGGTTCCACAGGTGCTGGAGCTTTTTTTTTCATTGATTAAACAGCCTGAAAAAGAATTAATGACACCAAGGACAGCTGGGGAGGTCCAGACCTGACACAAGGAGAAAGGAATTTCCCTGCCAGGGCAGGGCTGTGGTGCAGCACGTGCCCCAGAAGGAGCCTGGAGCAGCCCAAGGCTTTGTGTGGGCAGGCAGAGGCAGGCAGGAGGCAGAGCTGTCAGCAAAGGAAGGGGCCAGCCAGGTGGGGCAGCCGGGGCATGATGACAGCCTGCAGGGACAGAGGCACAGGGCAGGGACACCGTGGGACAGCCTGGGCTGCACAGGGCACAGGGATGGGCAGCAGCTGCAAGGCCCTGACAGAGCCAACTCCTGCAGCACTTGGGCCATGGCTGCTGGCCCTGGGCCTGAGGCCAGCAGGGGACAAGTGACCCTTGCAGCCCTGGGGCCTCATTGCCTCCTTGTCCCTGCTCAGCAGCCTGGCAGGGGCCGCCCCATGCTCCTGCCCTTGGCATTGCACATCCCCACATGCCAGTGCCCATCCCGGGAAGAGCCCTGAGCAAGGAGGGAGGGACAGCATCTGCCTGGCCAGGGGCTGGGGCTCAGGCCTTGGCCCTTTGCATTCCTGAAACACATCCAGCTTTGCTCAGCACCAGGGACACATTTCCCTTGCTTGTCCCCAGCTGTCATCACTGCCTCCAGTGTTCTGCTCTAACTGGAACCTGGGGACACTTTCTCAGTCCGGTCCCTCACAGGGATCTATTTAAAGTCTGAGAAACTTCAGTGTTTCGACCTCACTTTGAGTTCTTGAGAAGTTTTTTGAGCACATTCTGAAGGACTGAATGTGATGCAAACAGCACCAAAGCCCGAGAGGGTCATCAAAGTCTTTGTGCTGTGTCTGTGCTGCTGGGCTGGGCCGGGCTCCTGGCAAGGGCAGCGCTGCAGAGAGACAGCTCTGGCCAGGAGCAGCTCCTGTGCACAGCCCAGCAGGGCTGGGGCACAGCCAGGGCAGCTCAGGGACACGAGCAGGGCACAGACAGAGCTCACAGGGGCTCAGCACTGGCAGGGGCTGTGGCATGTCCCAGAGGGGGCTGTGGCTGTGTCACAGTGGCACCTCTGTGCCTGTGTCATAGAGACCCAGAGCAGAGCAGCTGTGATGTCAGAAAGGGGCTGTGTGACAGCACAGAGTGGGTGGGTGAGGTCACAGATTGGGCTATGACATCACAGAGTTTGCTGCGTGAGGTTACCGAGCAGCTACAGCATCAATGAGGGGACTGTGTGACATCACAGAGCAGGCTGTGACATCATTGAGTGGGCTGTGACAGCACTGGTTGGTTGTGTGACATCATAGAGCAGGCTGTCACACACAGTGTGTTGTGACATCACAGAGTAGGGGGTGAGGTCACAGAGCAGACTGCCATCACAGAGGTGGCTCTGTGATATCAGTCAGCAGGCTGTGACATCACAGAGCAGCTGTATGATGTCACAGAGAAAGTTGTGGCATCAAAGAGTGTGTTCTGCCATCACAGGGTGGCTGTGTGACATCACAGAGGGGCTGCAGCGTCACAGAATGGTGTTGTCACATCCTGGAGCTGGGCATCCTATCCTGTGACATCACAGAATAGCCATGTGACAACCCAGTGCAGATTGTGTGATGTCACAGCACCAACTGTAACATCATAGAGTGTGCTGTGACATCACAGGGCAGCTGTGCGTCATCACAGGTGACTGTGTGACATCACAGGGGCTGTGTGACATCACAGGGGCTGTGTGAGGTCACTGGGGAGGTCACTCTGCCCTGGTCCCCCCCTCACAGCTCCCCCAGAGCAGTCCAATGCTGCTCGTGCACAGCAGGGTCCCCTGTCCCCCCGGGTCCCCCCGCAGCCTCCCCCAGAGGATGTTCCATGAGATCGACCCCAGAGTCTGACACGGGGACGGGGGGCCAGGGCCATGGGGGGTGGGACAGGGGGACAGGGACCCTCCCGCAGTGTCCCAGTGTCCCTCAGGGCCAGAGCTTGGGCCAGGGCTCCTTCACCCTGTTACGAATGAGGGGTTGAGAGCATTAAAAAAATCCCCAGCAAGGGATCAGCAAAAACCAGATTTAATATTAAGCGACGGCACCACAAAGTTCCTTGGCAAGAGTCACTCTGCTCCTGACTGGACACTTCAGGCACATCAAGGAAACAAAGCACAGACAGTCCAGTTCTGAACAGGACAAACCAGTCCCAGCAGTGAGCGGGGGCCATTGTTTCAGGACTGGTTCCCATGGGAAACCAGTCTTGGTCCAGCGAACACACCTCAGGGAACACATGGCAGGCAGACATCCCGCTCCAGTCAGCAAAGCGCCCCTGTGTTAGAATTTTAGGGTCTCAGTCTCAGTCCTTGGGATGAGGCTTAAATCTCCGTCCTTGACGGCAGTCGTGAGGCAGACGGGGGATCTTCCGTGGGGGATCATCAAAGCTAAATTGAATGGCATCTGCCCTAGAGGTGGGAAATTCATGGGCTATTGTGATGAGCGGGGATGCCAGTCCCTGCTCAAAGCAGTGTACTGTGGAGGCACGACAAGCACACCTGCAAACAATCCCTTGGCAAGCATCCACCTCAACCAGGCCAGAACTGCGGTCAAGATCTTCAGGGTCTTGGTCTCTGTCCTTGTGATGATCGTGAGGCAAATGAGGGAAACTTTGGACCATTTCCTACAAGCTCACAGCCAAGACTCTTCCAACCACTCCCTGCCATATAAATAGCCCCAAAGACCACGAAAACCCTTTCCTTCTCCTCCAAGACCCACCCAAATTCTCCCCAAGCCACGCAGCCCAGCCAGGACCTCAAACCTCCCTCACAGAGCTCACCAAGCCCCCTCCAAGCACCACAAATGCCCTCAAGAGTGTCAGAAGCCCCTCCCAGTCCCCCCAGGAACCCCTAAACCCCCCCCCCCCCACCCCAACCCCCCATGGCACTGACCAGGAGAGGTTGGTGGACAGGAACATCCACAACCATGAGCAATTCAGGCACTTCAGCAGCAATTTGGGCACTTCGGGAGGAACAGCCCAAATGGGGAGACCCAGGCCAGGGACTGGGATAGACAACCGGAATTCCTGGAGAACAGATGGGCTCAGGTGGACACATTCTGCTGGCACACCTATGAGATTGTGGCCACATCCTCCCGGTCTGGAGAGCCCCAGAACACCCAAATCCTTCTGAATATTCCATTCAACCAATCCCAAATTCACCCTCAAATCCAGGTAAATAGTGCAGCTTCAGATCTCTTATTTATTTTTATTTTTGCCCCAATTTTTGGTTGATTTGATGGAATGAAGATGGAAATTATTTAGGTTGGAAAAGATCTCCAAGATCATCCAGGGCTACTTGATGCCTCCAGAAGAAACAATTGGAAAGAGCATGTGAGGTTTTCTGGGGTGTAAAGCCAACAAATCAGTTCTACCCAATGAATTTCCAGTTTCTGATGGATGTTCCTTCTCCTGTGTTCAACCAGGTGCCTATGGGATCCAGGAGGACATGAAGACCATCAGCCAGCTGTCTTCTCAGCATGGATCACTGGGAATGTGGGTCACCAGGGCTCTTCCCCACGTGGGTCCTCTGATGGGGGATGAAGCTGGAGCAGCAAACAAAGCTCTTCCCGCGGTCAGGGCACTCGCAGAGAGCTTCCCTTACCAGTGGCTCCATTAGTGTTTAGTCAAGTGAGAGCTCCTGGAGAAGCTCCTCCCACACTCAGGACACTTGTGGGGCTTCTCCCCAGTGTGGATGTGCCAGTGGGGTGGGAGTTTTGCTTGAAGCCCATCCTGCAATTGGGGGCAGTAGAAGGGCCTCTTCTCTGTGTGAATCTGCTGATGCTTGAGGAGATGGGAGCTGAAATGAAGCCTCTTCCCACACTTGGGACATTTGTAGGGCTTCTCCCTGGTGTGGATCCACTGGTGGACAATCAGGTTGGAGCTGTGGTTGGAGCTCTTCCCACATTTTAAGCACTCATGGAGCCATTCCCCAGTGTGAATGTGATGGTGGCAGATCAAGTCGGAGCTGTCTCTTCCCACATTCCCCGCACTTGTAGGGCTTATCCCCAGTGTAAAGCTGCTCATGAGCCACCAAGTTTGAGCTCTGGCTAAAGCTCTGGCTGCCTTCCCAGGAAAGGGAGGGTCTCCCCTCCTCAGAGCACCACGGGCTGCGTTTGCAGCCCCTCCTCATGCAGGATCTCTAGGGCTTTTCCTCCCCGTTGTATTCCTGCTCTGTGGAGCCGCTCAAAATGGCCTCTGCCATGAGATTCTGCTGCGGGGATTTGTCCTCCCTGGTCTCTGTCTTCAGCTCCTTGTCTGGGGGAGGAAGGAGAAGGAGAGGATGGGATTTGCCTCTGTGCCACAGGGAAGGAGAAGGAGATCCCCGCATTGAGAGGGGGAAAGGGGCAGTGACTTCCTCCTCACTTGCCTGGGTGTCCTGGGACATCTTCCTTGCGGTTTCCTCCTCCATTTGGCTGAGGCCTGGGAATAGCAAATCCAGATTTGCAGGAAAACAAGGGCTGAGCATGTTGGGTTTGACAGTCCTGCTGTCCAAGTGTGGGTGGAGAAGTCAGCACCCCTTTCAGCCTCAGGGGGATCTGTGGAGGCTGACAATCTGGCCAAGGAAAACCCTACTGCACTCCCCTGGAGGACCAACCCCTAAGCCACAACCCTTGTGGTTGTGGCGAGCAAAAAGATCACTCCCAGCATCCTTTGTTGTTTTATGTTGATTTTTTGCACCCCATTGGTTCTTCCCTTTTGCTCCGCCCCATGCCCTTACCCCATTCGCTCCCGTGTACTGTCCCACCCCCCGCCTTTCCCATATAAACCCTGCTTTCCCCTGACTCTCTGGACCCCTTGTCCCTGGCACACTTTACAGATTGTCCTCACTTATAATAAAGGCTTGATCTCCATGGAACACCATGCAAAGCTCTCATCCCTTTCTTCATGTCCCCTGAAGCCCCAAAGAGCTGAAGATCACTCGCTGGGCTGAGCAAAGGATGTTGAGGCACCCTTAACACTGCTCCATCTGCTGCGGCAGGGATGGGTGCCTGCTCATCTCCAGTCTCCCCCGCCCCTCCAGACTGCCGGGGCTCCCTGGCTCCAGTGAGGCAAGGGAGTTGGGAGTTAAAGAGTGAGTGATTAGGGGTAGCTGACTGGACAATGTGTATTGTTTAACATTTACTGTGCTGGCGAAAGCAGGATGAGAGAATGCAAGGCTATTGTAATGAGGAAGAATGTTTGGAGCCCTAAACCGGCCAAAACCAGTCTTGTGGTTTGAACTGCAACCAAGAGACCAGGGAGCATGAGCAAGAAAGCAAAACGAAAAGTTCACCTCTGAAGAAGACTTAGAAAGGCTCATTTACTTCCTCCACCATACGTATAACCACCATACGACAACCAGAGAGGGGTGCACAAGCACAGAAGGACTTGGAACTAGTTATAATATGAAGCGAGGATAGGCCGAGTTAGGAAATGAATATGTATTAGGCATATTGTGCAATTTTATGCATATGGCGACTTTAGAGAATAAATAGAGGAATAGGCGCTGCTGATGGCGCACATGTCTTTGAGAGGCTATCCCACATGCATCTCAGCGCTGAATAAACACACACCTACTTTACAACTTTTATGAGTTGTAGAGTTTTTCCGCGTATCACCAGGATCACCACTCTGCGCTCTCCCCACTCTGGGGCTCCCGCGTCCCACTCAGCTTTCCTGGGTATCCCCAAACCCGATATCCCGATATCACCCCTGCCTCCCAGCTGGTGCTGGACGATCGCAATGTGAGACCCGCCATGATCCATCCAGGGGCATTTCTGGCTCAGCTTTGGGGTCCTGCAAGATCCAAACATCCCCCGCCCCGTGAAAATACCCTCCCAAAGACCCCCCCCCCAATGGATTTGGGACCAGCTCCCCCTCCCTGCTCACCTATGGGTTTCGGGTGCAGGGTGATGCCAGTGGAGCCGGGGGAGCTGCGGCCTGAGCAGTGGAACAAGGCTCTACTGCTGCTGCTGGTGCTCTTCCTCCCGCTCCTCCTCCTCCTCTGTCCCTCCTTTTTCTGCTTCTCCTCCTGCTCCTCCTCCTCCTCTTGCTCCTCTCTTTCTCTTTCCTTTTCCTCCTCCTGTGTCCCTCCTCTTCCTCCTGCTCCTCCTCTGCTCCCAGCCTGGCCCGGGCAGTGCTGACACCCAAAAGCAGCCGCGCTCTGCCCTGGGGGGTTCCAAAGTGGCCCCGGCCCACGCGGCACTGGGGATGATACTGGGAGCACTGGGGGTGATAGTGGGAGTACCGGGAGCGATTCTGAGAGCACCAGTGTAATAAATGTGTCAAATAAATATATTTGTGCTTAGGGAAACATATATATTGAATCACGCTTTAGAGTATGTTACAGAAAGCACCCAGGCTTTTAGAAATCTCACACAAGAGTTGAGAAACCGGTTACCTCCCTAGATTGTAGCACTCACAGGTGTTCACTGAATAGAAATCCGAATTAGCAAGTGCAGGGGGAATAGCTCCTGCGGAAATTCTGAGCAGTCCCGGAGCGCCCAAGCCATCATTGGCCAATAACGACCGTAGATAACCGAGGACAGCTCAGTTCCTGTAACTCAACTAGCAAGTGAATGCTGGGTTCCAGTAACTTGGCTAGCATGTGAATGCTCAGTTCCTGTAATTTGTATTTTACATGTATCTGTTCCCAGACATGTGTTGTTTGTCCCAAGGCAGCTTTGTCCAAGCAGGAGTCAGAATTCCTCCAACACCCCACGGAGGACAGGGAACTACATGAATATTCGAATGCTTCCCCGGACACTGTTCTGTCTACTCTGAGATAGAATCCTTCTAACACCAGACAGGGGATGAGGACTCCATGAATATTCAGAGAAAGAGAAAGAAACAAAAGAAACCTAGCTCCAGGCAAGAAAAATAGTGTAAAACCGGGGCTCACCAGACCGACTTTTTGAACTCACCAGCTCTGATGCGAGAGAGGGTCAGAACTGCATTCACCCAGCGTCGAGTCCTGGGCTCGGCCCTGTTCCTTTCTTTTGTGGCTGGCATAGATTGTAATCCGATTCGCAAAATAAAATCTATTTCCTTTTTGTTAACTTTTAATTTGGCTTTCTCAAATTATTGATTTGGCCTAATCTAGTTGTTACATATAACACCGGGAAGGAATGGGGAGCGCTTTTCCTGCCAGTGCCTTCTGGGAGCACTGGGAGCGTGCGTATCCCAAGGGCTGGGCGTGGTAATGCAAACAACGTGCCAATACCACACGGTGATTATTTGGCATTATACGGAGCCTGCACAGTCGTTCTTGTGCAAATTTAGGCGTGGCTATGCAAATGTTTTCTTTCGAGGGTGTTCTGGAATCTTGAGGGCGGGGTTATGCAAATAATTCAGCAGTTTTTGCACAGTGCTTTGTGGGAAGCAAAAGGATTTAGGTGTCCCTGCCAGCAGAGCATCCACATGCTTGGGTGGGTGGGAAGAACCTTTATTGGAAGGGCTTCCACCCCACTGCCTCCAAAACTGTGGGTTTTGCCCCAGTCCCTCCCATTTGGCTGCAGAAGATGTCTGTGGGCCAGACAGAATTAGAAGGATGGATTTATGTTGGAGACAACCTTCAAGGCCACCCAGTGTTGCTTGATGACACCAGAAAATGCAAAAAGTGAGAATTTCTGGGGTCAGAAGTCCACAAATCTGCTCTCCACAATGGATTTCTGATGTTGGTCTGTGGATGTCTACAGGTGCCCCACAGGGAGCTAGGAGGATGTGGAGGCCCACAGGCAGGTGTCTTCCCAACACGGATCACTGACACCATGGATCACCGGGGCTCTGCCCACCAGGAGTCACTGGGGTTCATCCAGGGTGGATCCTCCTGTGGGGGATGGAGCTGGAGCAGCACACAAAGCTCTTCCTGCACTCAGGGCACTCGCAGGGCTGTGGGGCTGGGAGGGGGTTTTAGGGCAGTCATGACCCCCAGACCCCCAGAGCTGCCACGAGACGCTGCCCACAAGGTGCTGCTGGGGGACAGGGGCTCCATGTAGGGGTTTGTCTTCCTGGCGTACCAAGGAACGCCATAACTGCGCGTGATCCAAAGACAAAGTTGAAAAGTTCATATGTGAAGAAGACCTTGGAAGCCTTCATCACAGACCCCTGGCGACCCCCACACTGGGAAGGTGCAAGGGTGGTGCAGAAGAACTATCTAATAACCATGAGCTTATACAGTGTGAGTCCCAGCACGTATGTGGTGATGCTGCGGTGAGACAGACTGAGCAACACTTACTGTGTAAATACACCAAGGCACATGACAAAGGTGGGTGAGTTAGGTGCAGAAACCCCCTCACCAGCAGCGCTGCGATGAACAAATACCTGCTCCATAGACACCGGTCTGTGGGGATTTATTTCCAGCCTGTCTTTTGGGCATCAGCCCAAAGGGATGGAGTTTCCCACCCAGGTTCCCCAGCAAACCCCAGCGTGGATCTGCAGCTGCCAGTTTTCCCAGTTTGCCTCTCCTTCTGCCCGGGCCGGGCTCCCCCCGCCCATGCTGCCCGTGCCGAGCTGTCCCGGCTCCATCCCTGCTCCTGCAGGGCTGCGAGGGCTCCGGGAACGGGGCAGGAGCGGGAGGAAGTGTGAGATACAAAGCTGTGTTTCGTGTCAGGTACATACAGGCAGCATGTGTGCTTGTGATTGTGATATGTGTGGAAACTGATCATGGGACAATTAAAGGACGAATTCTAAAAAATAACTGAGGGAGTAAAGCATGGAAGAAGGCCTTTGAACTTATCCTTTGTTTGCAATTAACCTTTATAGCATCTGAATTAAAGCTTTAAGGATGTTGCTGCTGGACAGGAACTTTTTGCACGTAGCTAAGCACTAAACAGCTTTGCAATAAGAACCTTTTGAAGAATAATTTTAGAATATTGCTTGTAGTAAGGAGCTTTGAAAATATAAGTTTAGAATATATGTAAAGGAAATATGCTTATCTCAACACCTTAGCAAAATAGTAAAAAGCAGCTTGAGAAAGGAAGATGAACATCACCCCAAGGATTGATGGCTTCGACCAAGGGAAGCTGGACATCACTGCTATGAGATTTATAGTCTTTGCAATTAAAAGGTGGGCCCACATCTGGAGTCTGGACCACACCAGCTGGGAAGCTTCTTTCTTCTTTCGGAAGTCGGACCCCACCATCTGGGAATACTCCTTCTGGGGTATATCCTGAGAAAAACTAAATCACAATAGTGTATAGAATTGTGACGTAAAAATTTGGACTAGAAACTGCTGAGAAAAGCTTATGTGCACCCCTATAAATATCTGTATGCCACAACCACTTGTGTGCAGCTGGAGGGAAAACTTCCCCCAATCTACCCAGCTCTGTTTTGCTCATACTTTACCACATTAATTAATAAATGGATTGCTGCTTGAATATTGGCCTAGTCAAGCTTCTTCTTTATAAGAGAAGGGAGGAAGAGGCGGAGCTGCAGCAGGAAGCAGGAGGAAGGGAGAAGGAATCGCGCTCTCTGATCTCGCAGCCCCACCGGGACCATCGCCTTCCATCCCGCAGGTGCCCAGGGATGGGGAGCTCCCCCCAAATATCTCGGAGGTCTCTGGGTTTGGGGTTTTTTAGGGGGGATGTTTGGAGCTTGCAGGGCTCCAAAGCCGAGCCGCAGATGGCCCTCCGGGGGTCCCCGGGAGGTGTTTTTGGGGTTCCCGGTGTGGGGGGGCGGCGGAGCCCCGGCGGAGGCCGGGGGGATGCGGGTCCCCCCGCGGTGGGGGTTGGGCTGCCCGGGCCGGGCCCTCCGAGCTCTGCTGGGGCCACGTGGGGACCGCGCGGGAGCGGCGGGATCAGCGGGGAGACACCGGATTTGGGGAGCCCCGGGAGAGCCGCAGCTTCCCTGAGCGGGAGCCCAGAGAGAGGAGAGCCCCAGAAGCCCAGGGTGGGGGACCCCAAGGTGGTGGACCCTTGGGATTGCCGGGACCCCGGCGGGGCGTGCTGGGGCTGGAGGGGCGGGATGCCCGGGAAAGGGGTTCGGGGTTCCCGGGGCCAGCAGGAGCTGCTCCCAGTATGAGCCCAGTCACTCCCAGCATGATCCTGGTCACTTTATCTCACTCCTTGCATGATCCCTGTTGCTCCCAGTATGAGCCTAGTCTCTCCCAGCCATTCCCTATTATGATGTAATTTGCCCCCAGCATGGTCCCAGTTGCTCCCAGTTCCTCCCACTTTCATTCAGTGTGTTCCCAGTTCTCCCAGTTGCCGGTAATATTGTCCCAGTCACTCCCAGTATGATCTCTGTCTTTCCCAGCAGGGCCCCAGTCACTCACACTTGTCCCCAGTTGCCCCCAGCATGGTCCCAGTTCCCCCCAGCACCTTACTAATCGCTCCCAGTCTGGTCCCAGTCACCACCCACATGGTCTCAGATACTCCCAGTATATCTCCATTGTCCTGAACATCCTTGTAGTCATTCCTAGGCACTCCCAGTTACCTCAGCATGGTTCAGTTGCCCCCCAGGATTATCCCAATCCCTCTCAGTATAACCCAGCTGTCACCAGCATGTAGCCTATAATTGCCAGTTGCTCCCAGTTCCTCCGAGTGTGTGTGCAGTTGGCTCCCAGCATGGGCCTGGTAGCTCCCAGTAACCCCCAGTCAGGATCCATGGACACCCACTATAATCCCAGTGTGATTGTAGCCACTCCCAGTATGGTCCCAATCCCTCCCAATATGATCCCAGTCACTTGCAGTCTAATCCCAGTATCCTGGTTTAGGGTCAATTTGGGAGAAAACCTCTAAAGAGGTTCCTCTAGGAAGCAGATTTCCCCCCACTGGTTTGGGAAAATATTTCCTTGCAGAACAGTGGAAAAAAAACCCCAGTTTATTTAACAGGCAAAGCATTGACCAGCACAAAAAAAAAAAAAAAAAAAAGAAAAAAAAAAAGAAAAAAAAGAAAAAAAAAGAACAATATTAAACAATAAAACGTCTTGCTGCTCCAAAAGAGATGACCAACTCAGAAAGTCCCCTTTGTGGGCTGTGGCTTGGCTTACTCAGTCCCTCCTTTATCAGTCCCTCCAGTGCTGGAAATGCCACGGCCCAGACCACGCCTGGTGGGCCACAGGTGTGAGCTGCTGGTGCTCCCCTGGGTGTTCAGTCCAGAGCAGGTTTAAACAGTTCCAAGGAAAAGAGAAAACACAGTCTGGGGAACTTCTCTGCCCCAGCTAGCTAAAAACTAACTAAAAGCAAAGGAGAGCTCTGTCCCACTGTCTGTTCTGTTTGTGCTGCAGACAACAGAGTCCAGGAGCCAGAATGTGGAGGAGTGAGTGCAGTGTCTGAAAACTGCACACTTCTTCTCTCCCCCTTTGCTCTCAGAACCAATCTTAAAGGTGCACAACTTATTTCTGGGATAAACAGGTGAATGGGGATACAATTCAGCATCATAAAGTCACCCCAGGACACCCAGTCACTCCCAGTAGGATGCCAGTGGCCCCTAGCGTGATCCCAGTTCCCTGTCAATGCCAGCACGACCCCAGTAGCTTCCAGTATGATCACAGTGACTCCCTGTCTCTCCCAGTGTATCCTTGTCACTATCTCCCAGTTCCATTCAGCATGATTCCAGTTGCTCACAGCCAATCATATTCAGTCCCAGTATGATTCCGGTCACCCTCAGTGTGATCTCAGTATGATCCCAGTTGCTGCCAAAATAGTTCTGGTTCTTCCCAGTTCCTACCCATATGATCCCAGTTGTCCCAAGAATGGCCCCAGTCCCTCTCTGCGTGGTCCCACTCACTCCCAGTTGTCCCCAGCATGATTCCAGCTGTTCCCAGTGTGGTTTCAGTCCCCCCCAGTATGGTTACAGACACTCCCAGTATATCCCAGTTGGCTCAGTAAGGTTCTAGTTACCTGAGAATGATCCCAGTCATTCCCAGTTACTCCCAGTTGCCTCCAGCATGATCCCAGTTTCTGGCAGTTGCCCAAAGTATAGTCCTGGTTGCTCCCGGTATGATCCCAGTTCTGGTCTCAGTCCCTTCAGCATGGTTCCAGCACCTTCCAGTTGATCCCAGTTGCTCCCAGTGTGTCCACAATTTCCTCCCAACATGGGCCCAGTAGCTCCCAGTAACCCCCAGTCAGGTTCCATTCACACCCATTGTAATCCCAGTAGCTCCCAGGGTGGACCCAGTAGGACCCATAGTCACTGCCAGTATGGTTCCACTCACTTCCAGTATGATCCCAGTCACTTCCAGTATATTTACTGTCAGCCCCAGTATGACTCCAGTCTCTTCCAGATACTCCCAGTATTATTCCAGTCGTGCCCCCAGTGATTCTCTGTCACTCTCAGTGTGGGCCCAGTTGCTCCCCATCACCTCCAGGATGGTTCCAGTCATAGTGAGCACCTTTCCAGTCACTCCCAGTCAGATTCCAGCAGGATTCCAGTCACTCTCAGATACTCCCAGTACAATTCCAGTCACTCCCAGTGTGATCCCAGCCAGTTCCAGCAGGATCCCTGGCATGGGCACAGCTGCTCCCATTATCATCCAGTGTAGTTCCATTTGCTCCCATTTACCCCCAGTATGGGGGTCTCTCCCAGTATATCCCAGTTGCTTCCAGCGTGTTCCCAGTCATTCCCAGTTGTCCGCAGTTGCTTTTTAGCCTGATCCCAGTTGCTCACTCCCAGTCACCCTCAGTGCAGTTCCAGTTGCTGCCAGTATGGCAGCTGTCCCGGCTCCATCCCTGCTCCTGCAGGGCTGCGAGGGCTCCGGGAACGGGGCACCAAGGGTGTCACTGCTCCTGGGGGTGGAGGAGGAGGGATGAAGAAGAAGCATCAGAAGGGATGGAAGTAGGAGAAGGAGGTGGGTTTATGTAGGAGAAAGAGGAGGAGGGATGGAAGAGGAGGAGCAAAGCAGGATCAAGAAAAGTAGAAGAAACTGTGACATTGAGCACACTCTGAATTCAGTCCCCCCACCCTTGGGAGCATCAGCCAGCCCCCCCCCATCCCACAGGTGACCGGGAAGGGGGAGCTGTGCCCAGACATCCTGGGGGTTCCTTGGGTTTGGTTTTTTGAGGGGGGAATGAAGAACTCCAAAGCTGGTTGGAAAATGCCCCATGGGGGGACATTGGAGGGTCCTGGTGGCGGCTGCTGGCAGAGGCACCCTGGAGGAGCAGACCCCTGTGTCCTCCAGGACCCCAAAGGGGAGAGCCCAGAGAAGGGTGAGTGCTGCAATTTGCAAGACCCTCAACAGCCTGGAGAGGGGCAGCGGGGGACTCCTTGGACCCCCTGCACCCCAAAGAAGAGAATAAGGAGAGAAGGGACCCTGGGACCCCAAAAACCCCGGAGCATCCCTAAGTAGGGAGACTAAAGAGGGAGGAGTGACTGCCCCTTTCCCCCTCTCTCCTGCTCCATCTCGCAGCCCAGCATGGCCCCCGGCTGCAGGACAACCCCACTGCCAATGCTGTCCTGCCAGGGATGCATTGGGGGTGTCATTGCAACAGGCCCCCAGCCAGGCAAGAACTAGCATTTGACTCCATGATTCACAGAAGGCTGATCAATCTCTTTATTATATATCTCATTATTTAGAAACCCATTGCTTTTATAGACAATTACGATACGCCTGGACCTAATTTGTCCTCCAATCCAATGGTGACCATTGTCTAATTAAGAAACCACCCTTTGGTGAACAAATCTCCATAACACATTCCAAATGCTCACAATAACAGGTGCAGAAAGCTAAGATAAGAATTGGTTCTCATTCTTTTCTCGGATCTTCTCACAGCCTTCCCCAGAAAGGCCTGGGAAAGTTATGTATTGCTCTCTGTGGCCAGAGAGCTGCTGCCACACTGGGGGATCTCCTTCCCCTTCCTAGTGGCACAGAGGCAAATCCCATGCTCTCCTTCTCCTTCCTCCCCCAGAGCAGGAGTTGGGGATGGAGACCAGGGAGGACAAATCCCCACGGCAGAACCTCATGGAAGAGGCCATTTTGAGCAGCTCCATGGCTCAGGAATCCAATGGGGAGGAAAAGCCTGAGAGATGCCGCACGAGGAAGGGCTCCAAACACAGATCGCAGGGATCCGAGGAGGAAGGACCCAGCCTGGGCTTGGGTGGCGGCAGGAGCTTCAGCTGGATCTCCAACCTGGTAGTCCATCAGCAGCTTCACACCAGGGAGCGGCCCTACAGGTGCTTGGAGTGTGGGAGGAGCTTCAGCCACACTTCCAATCTCTTCGTCCACCATTGCGTGCGCACGGGGCAGAAGCCATACAAGTGCCTGGAATGTGGGAAGAGCTTCAGGTGGAGCTCCAGCCTCATCAAGCACCAGCACCTGCACACCGGGGAACAGCCCTGTGAGTGTGGGGAATGTGGGAAGAGCTTCAGCCAGAGCTCATTACTAGTCGAGCACCAGAAGATCCACGCTGTGGAGAGGCCCTATGATTGTCCTGACTGTGGGAAGAGGTTTCAAAGCAGCTCCAGACTCCTCATGCATCAGCGGACACACACGGGCGAGAGGCCCTTCCGCTGCCCTGAGTGTGGGAAGGGCTTCAATCAAAACTGCCACCTCATTAGGCACCGGCACATCCATACCGGGGAGGAGCCCTGCAAGCGTGAGGAAGGTGGGATGAGCTTCAACCAGAGCTTCAGTCTGACCTCGCACCGGATGATCCACACTGGGGAGAGGCCCTTCCATTGCCCTGAGTGCGGGAAGGGCTTCAGCCACAACTGCAACCTCGTCAGGCACCGGCGCATCCACACCGGGGAGAGGCCCTATGAGTGTCCCCAGTGTGGGAAGAGCTTCACCCAGAGCTGTCACTTGACCAGACACCAACGGTGCCACCAATAAGGGAAGCCCTATGAATGCCCCAACTACGGGGAGAGCTTTGTGCACTGCTCCAACTTCATCCGCCACCGGAGGATCCATGTTGGATGATCCACAGTGACCCACATTGGGCAGAGACCTGGTGACCCCCATTTCAGATGATCCCCCTTGGAGTGGGGGGAAGGTGTTTGAGAGATTTCACTTCTTCTTCTCCTGCTCTGATTTTGTTGGTAATAAATGCAGTCCCCAGGCTGGGTGTTTTTCCTGTGCTGGTGATCAAGGCAGGATCTCTCCCAGGCCCTGTCTCAATGCCTGGGCCTTTTCTCAGCCAGTCAGAAAAGTCACTAAACGATTTTTAGCCAAGCAGAGCTTTTCTCACTGGTACCCAGCAGAGCCACAGTGCCCAGCGCTCCCCACCTGGACCCCACCTGGGAGCCGAATTTAGGGAGGGGAGAGGTTTCAGCACCTGGTGGGACATCTGGGGGCAGCTGGGGCTGTACTGGTGGTGGTACTTGGAGCCACCCCAACTGTGGTGCAGAGCTGTCAGGTGAGTAGAAGGAGTGGGAAGAGGAGCCAGGGTATGGTGGGAAAGGTAGGGAGGGGAGGGGAAATGGGTGGGTGGGACCCACAAAATGAGTTGGCAGGGTGAAGGGAGTGGGACCTCCCCCAAAGCAAGAATGGGAAGGGAGCTGAGGACTGCTGGATGACAGCAAAGGGGTGGGAGAGGTTAGAAGAGGGTTGGGAAAAGGAAGGATGGCATCCTAAAACTGAGTGGGCAGGGGCTGGGGATTGGGGGGTGTTGTGTGAAAAGGGTTGGGAAAGGGGCAAAAAGCGGCATCTAGTGTTGGGACGGATGAAAGTTTGACAAGAATGTCTCACAGATAGCGTGCTTGGCAGAAAGATTTTTGAATATAGAATCTGAAGAAAGAACAGAGATGAAAGCAAGTTTTGATATAGAAGAAAAGAATTGCTGAGCCAGTCTTACTGGATAACTAAGAAGGCAATGGGTATGTTAGTTAGAGGGGTTTTCTATGGCTTAGAGCAGAGGATAAACCCGCCTCAAACAAGAAGATGTTTTGTCGTGGTTTGAGAGGAAATGAGTTTTTGGGAGGTGGTGGTGGTCAAACCAATAGGTGCTCAGATGTGGATATTGACACCTGGTTTGACCATTGAGGATATGGATACGCCTCTGAGAACACAGGGGTTAAAAGCGAAGAACTCCCAGGGGAAGTTGGTTCCGGTGGATGGAAGAGTTCAGACCTCCCCTGCCCGGCTTCGGGCTGGGCGGAGGAGGGGAAATCCATGCGGCCGAGAGAGGTAGGCCGGAGCCTTGGGCAGAGGACGGGAGGCGATGGTTCGGACAAGAGTGAGTTCCCCACAGAGATGGAAGGGTGGAAGAACTCAGAGAGGCAGCGGGCAGCCCCCCTTTCTCAGGAGAGAGAGAGAAGGAGAGAGGTGCCAGTGCTATCTTGAATTTGATAAGCACTGGCCTGGCCGAGGAAGAGAAGGGGGGGGCCGACAAGGGAAGAGTGCGGAGCGGTGTGGGAGTTCGAGATGAGCAGAGACTGTGATTTTAACCCTTCTGTGGGACGATGGAAACCTGGCAAATGCTGATCCTCTGGGAGTCGAAGGAGGAGAGAAACGGATAAGAGGAAATGTGCAAGTGTGATGAGAGTTGTGCAAGTGAAGAAGGACTGAGAGATGTTGAGAAAATCCTAGGTGGAGGAGATGATGGAGTGGCTTTTGGCTGGACTTTTCTTGTATAGCCATGGACAGAACCTTTTCCTGTAATACAGAGACTGCATTTTAGGGGGAGGCGGTGCCAAAGGAGCGATGTGAGCGGAGACGACAGGTGATGAGTGATGGTGAGACCCCTCGGCCCCAGGGGGTGAAATATTGGGGGGGACTGGTGTCCCGAAAAGAGGTGAGAGACTGTCGTTCTCTTCTGGAACTGGGCAAGGCATCCTTGAAAAGGGAACCCTAAAAGCAGCTCTGGTCCATGTGCAGTGGTGAGAGCACTGGAAGGAAGAAGTCACGAAGGTGGTGCTGAGTGACGTGGAAACACAACTGGATTCGGCTGTGTTTCCAGGGGAAGCCTGTGGCGCAAGAGGGACTCCTCTCTCCTTGATGAAATGAGAGGTGATTGTCGGAAGGGTGGAGATGGACTAAGAGTTGATTATTTGAAGGGTGATGGACTGGATAAAGATCTAAGGTTTTGGTTCATGCTGTGGGAAATTGAGTGGGGGGAGGAGAAATGTTTGAAAGGTTTCCATTTTGCTCTGTGTGTTCATTTTACTATAGGTGTAAGATAATAAAGTTGTTTTTTTTCCTTTGTTCACAAGTGGAGGCTTGCTTTGCTCTGTTTCTGATCGCATCTCACAGTCGATACCAGGGAGAATAGGTTTTCATGGGGGCACTGGCATTGGGCCAGTGCCAAACCATGACAGTGCCACAGTGGCCCCTCGAGAAACAGAAGCTACATGCCCTCAAATCTTTGGTGCAGGAACAACTGTCTCAAGTGCACATAGAGCCATCCATAAGCCCTTGCAACACCCCTGTGTTTGTTATAAAAAAGAAATCTGGAAAATGGAGGCGGCTCCATGATTTAAGAAAAATCAATGCAGTCATGGAGAGCATGGGAGCCTTACAGCCAGGTATGCCATCTCCCACAATGATTCCTTCCAATTGGGATATCTTAACTGTGGATCTGAAAGATTGCTTCTTTACCATTCCACTGCATCCAAATGATAACCCAAAGTTTGCCTTCACCGTGCCTTCCAATAATAACACTGCACTAGTGGAGCGTTATCAATGGAAAGTACTCCCTCAAGGGATGAAGAACAGCCACACAATTTGCCAATTGTATGTTGCACAGACTCTTTCATCAGTAAGGGAAAAATTCCCAGAGGCATACTGTTACCACTATATGGATCGTATTTTAATAGTGACCCCAACTAAAGAAGATCTTTCACTAATTCGGCCAAGCCTGATGTAATAATTAAAATCATTTGGACTGCACCAGAAAAGATTCAGCACCAGAAAAGATTCAGCAGCAACCGCCTTGGAAATACCTTGGACTTAAAATCGTGAATCAGACCATACAGCCCCATGCAATTCAATTTTCAACAAAAATAAAAAATTTAAATGATGCTCAAGAACTTTTGGGTACCATAAACTGGGTCAGACCTTATCTTGGATTGACCACTCAGCCATTAGTACCCTTGTTCAACCTTCTAAAAGGTGATCCTGATTTAATTTCTCCCAGGACACTGACCCCAGAGGCAAAAGCTGCTCTTGAGGTAATAGAGCAGGCTCTAACAAACAGACAGGTCTACCAAGTGTGCCCAGAAGTGTGTATTACTGTGTTTATTTTCAATGCCAATTTACATCCTACTGCTATCACTGGACAATGGGATACCCGGCGGTCTGATCCTTTGCATGTTTTAGAGTGGATGTTCTTGCCTCATCAACCAAAAAAGAAAACCGTTACCATCTATGAATTAATTGCCCAATTAATTATTAAATGCCACCAAAGATGTTTGCAATTGAATGCAAAAGATCCATTTAAAATAATTTTAACATGTAAAGCAAGAGGAATTTGAATGGTGCTATGCCAACAGCACATCCTTACAAAGTGCTTTACAAAATTTCAAAGGGCAAATTGAATACCATTTACCCAGTCATATATTACTGCAAATGGGTAAGACTACTGAGTTATCCCTAAAACCCCTGAACAGTTGAACGCCTTTAAAGGGAATTACTGTATTCACTGATGGATCTGGAAAAACAGGAAAGGCCATTGTAACATGGAAGGAAGGAGATGATTGGCAAATATTGGAAGGACAAGAGAATGGGTCACCTCAGTTAGTACAACTACATGCTGTAATCGTGACTTTTCAGCGTTTTCCCCACACTCCTTTAAATACAGTTACTGACTCTGCATATGTTGCAGATACAACACAAAAAATGGACCGAGCTCCATTAAAGGAAGTTAACAACACACAATTATTTGGCTTGCTAAAAACTTTGTGGCACACCATTCAAGCCAGACCTTGCCCTTATTATATCCTGCATATTAGAAGTCTTACAAATCTCCCAGGTTTTATTTCAGAGGGCAATGCATGAGCAGACCACCTGGCTGGTCCTGCAGCCTGGACAGCACCACAGCCAGATATGCTGGCTCAGGCAAAGGCATCACATGCTTTCTTCCACCAAGGCATTCGAGCCCTACAGAGACAATTTCTGCTTTCCAGCACAGAAGCTCGTAACATTGTAAACACATGTGCTGATTGCCAAGGTCACACTTCTCCATTAGAGATGGGGGTTAATCCCTGAGGATTAAAAGCACTACAAATATGGCGAACTGATGTCACACATATTCAAGAATTTGGAAAATTAAAATATGTGCACGTATCAATTGATACTTTTTCTTCTGCCATATGGGCATCAGTACATTCAAGAGAGAAAGCGCAGGATGCCACTGTACATTGGCAATCAGCCTTTGCTGCTTTGGGTATCCCTTGTAACATAAAAACAGATAATGGACCTGCATATACACTACAAAAAACTAAACAATTTTTATGGGTCTGGGGTGTCGCCCACCAAACTGGTATTCCCCGACAAGCAACTGGAAAGGCCATTGTAGAAAGGACACATAGCACTTTAAAACGTATATTAGAAAAACAGAAAGGGGGAATGTGTGGCGAAACCCCACAAAGCAAAGTGGCCAAGGCTGTTTACACATTAAATAATTTAACAGCACCGGAGGGATCTCAAAATCCAGTAATTTTAAATCGTTTCCTATCATTGCAATAATCTGGTGATGTCCATTCACTCAAAACTAAGGAAATGATAAAGGACATTATGACAAACAAGTGGGAAAGTCCATGGGACCTCATTACATGGGGACGTGGATATGCGTGTGTTTCTACAGACACCAGAACACGGTGGATACCTGCCAGGCATGTCCGTCCTGCTCTATGTCATGCTCAGGATCAGAGACAATATTCTCATGATGATCCTCCAGCAGATGTGGAGGAGCAGTGACTTAAACAATTTGTACATATGCCACACAGGGGACTGGAATTTCTTGAAATGACAAATCTATTCAAGAATTCTATCCATTCAGGAACGTCAAGGTTTGGTATACATATTTGAATGTAAGGATTTGCTTTGGGGATTTTGAGACAGATTGGTTTTCTTGTTAGTTGTTTTTCCCACAGTTCTGAGAATTTAAATGTTTCCTGATTTTAGATTAAGCTGTTTCTTATTTTAGAGTTAAGTTGTAAATTTGTAACTGTTGAGCTGTTTCCTGTTGTTAGAGTTAAGTTGGAAGTTTACAACTGCTAAGCTATAAGCCCGCAGCATGCCATATTGTCCTAGTTTAGGGCAAATTTGGGAGAAAACCTGCAAAAGGAGGCCCCTCCAGAAAGCAAACCCACACAGCCCCTCCCTCCAACCGGTTCGGGAAGGATTCCTCGGAGAGAAGTGGAAAGAACCTGTTTATTTAACAGGCACAGCAGCCCCCAGCACACAGAATGAACAATACCGGATGATAACACTCCTTCACCTCTCTGAAAAGGATGACAAATTCAGAAAGTCTCTTTTGGGGGGTGGTTGCTCTGTTGTCAGTCCCTCCGGCACTGGGGATGGCTGCTGCAAGCCACAGGGTGCAAACTCTCGGTGTTTCCAGGTCCCAGTCCGGAGCAGGTTTGAGTAGTTCAAAAAAGGGAAAGAAAAAAAAACAGTCCAGAGGAAAAAAAATTCGGACTGCTTAGCTAACTAACTAAGGAGCAGAAGCAGAAGCAAAAGCAAGAGTGAAGCAGGAGCAAGCAGAAGCCAGAGCAAGAGCAAAGCAAAAAGCACAGCAAAAAGCAAAAGCCACGCTATGTACTCCCTGTCTCTGTGTCCCGCCAGCCGTGGGGGAGCAGGCTAATAACAAAACCCAAAACAAAACATTCACTCTTCAGAGCCAGTCTTGAAGGCACAGAACATAATATCCAGCATAAACAGAACACACAAATGGGGATACAAGCATCATAACATCACCCTAGGACACATATTGATAACTTGTATTGCTAGTGGTCCCACCTGACGGCTCTCTACATACATCACCAACTAAAAGGAGGCGTGAGCCTATTAAATTGACTTCAAGGCCTCATTCAAGGCGTAGAACTAAGTTTTTACACAAAGCTGTGTCTGTCATATCTGCAAGGGCCATGCAGAGGATGACAGACACTGCTTTTGTACTTAAAAAACAAAAAGGGGGAACTGCGGTGGGCTGCAGCTGGCCTGCAGGCCTCAAAGTATGAATAATTATAAAATTACAACAGAAATAAGTAATCAGTTACATAATTACCTTACTTACCTTAATCATTCGACCAGTAAGAGCAGGCCCAGGCTCTTGGAGACTCAGGCTTCTGTTGGCTGGCTGAGCAGGAAGTAACTGGCTCAGCAATGAGGATTAACTTCATGGGCTCCTGAGGTATCTAAGGGAGCAAGATCTGAATAAAGTGGACTGTTGCTGCATTACCTCAGCGTGTCTTGTCTGTCTCTGAAACTGTGACAGCCACACATTTGAACTGTTAAAAGGTTTGTGGCATACAATCAAAGTCAGAACATGTCCTTATTACATTCTACACATTTGGAGTCATACCAATTTGCCAGGTTTTATAGCAGAGGGTAATTGGCTGATTGGTTAGCTAGCCCTGCCTGGACAGCATGGCAACCAGACATGGTGACACAGGCAAGAGAATCCCATGCCTTTTTTCATCAAGGTGTTAGAGCATTACTAAGACAATTCTTACTGACAAACACAGAAGCATGCAATATCATCAACTTGTGCTGTCAAGACCACACAACACCATTGCAGATGGGGGTAAAACCCCATGGTCTGCAAACCTTTCAAGTCTGGCAGACAGATGTCGCAGTTTTGGGAACAAGCAAGCGACAAGAACACATTGATATCATGCAGCAACAGCCAACATTTATTGATGGGCGCCCCTTTTTCTAAGGGCTTAAAATTTCCCACGCTTACACATATGATTGTTTAAAGATCCTAACTCTGCCCAACTCACTGGCCAATGATATGCATGCATTCCTGGTTCAAAGGGATTGGCTGAGGTCCCTTGTTTGAACTTGAATCTGACCTATCATTATCATGTCTGAGGACTTGTTTACTTCTATGCTCTAATGATCTAGGCTGCTGGAGTTGGTGTCTGTTAGGGCTAATTTTATCTGTGCAGGTACAGACAAGCTATAGCTGTCACAAGATGCCACCCATGTTTCGGAATTTGGATGTTTAAAGTACATGTGTGTTTCGGTGGATGTGGAATCCTCCTCCTCCTCAGGGCAATCACCAGGGCCTTGCCTTGAAAGAATATATCATAGAGTTTTCCCCACCTAGGCTGATAGAGAGGACTTAACCCATGGTGCTCTGCAGCACTACTGCCAATTTACATTAGATTGCCTCCCCCATGGGCCAGTTGACACTGCTCACCCCAATTACTCATCCCTCATCCCCCCTACAGGTTGCTGCCCTTTGCTCTGCCCTTTGCCCACCCCTGTGCCCTCAGGTCACTGGTCACTGACCCATACTTAAGTCATGCAGACCACGTGGTTTTGTCTTTTGTCTCTGATCCCTTTGACGTGGTGGATGCAATAAGCCTTTGCTGGAATATATCATGCAAAGACCCTTCCTGTCTTACCTCCACTGAGCTATCTGTGGTGTGTATGTGTGCGTGGACTTGAAATGGCTGTTCTTGTGGCCTTACTCTGAGCGGCTTCTGAAGGAGACACTTCAAAGAAGGTTGCAACATTTCTACCACCCTGCCATGCTGCAACAAGTGGACAACTTTTCATTGGTCATATGGGCCTCAGTCCACACAGGTGAAAGAAGCCGTGATGTCATCACACATTAGCAATTAGCCTTTGCTGCTCTAGGCATTCCTCGTACAATAAAGGCTAATAATGGTCCAGCATACATTTTACAGAGCACTCGGCACTTTTTACAACTCTGGGGTGTGTTTCACCACACTGGTATTCCTCATTTCCCTACACTACAGGCCATCATTAAGCGTGCCCATGGCATCTTAAAGCATGTGCTTGAAAAACAAAAGGAGGGAATGTGTGGTGAAACCCGACAAAGTAGAGTAACCAAAGCACTATATAATTTAAACCATTTAAGAGTGCTTGCAAATTCTCAGAATCCTGTAATTTTAAATAATTTTCTATCATTGCAATCTTCTAGTGACATTCAGTCACCCAAGCCTAAGGTATTGGTAAAGGACCTCCTCACCAAAAATGAGAAGGTCCCTGGAACCTGACGTCCAGCTCAAGAAGTCAGCACCCCTTTCAGCTTTGGGGGTCTGGAGTCCAATAATCTCCAGCCTTCCCCATTCCTCCAGGCTGCCAGAGGTTCCCCTGCTCTGGGATTGCTCCTCTGCGCTCTCCCTACTTCAGGGCTCCCATGTTTCACCCTGGCTCTCCTGGGGATCCCCAAACCCAATATCACCCCTCTGCCTGCCAGTACCAGGTGATCATGGGACCCCCCCAAGATCCCTTTAGGGACATTTCTGTCTCAGCTTTGGAGTTCTGCAAGATCTAAACATCCCCTGCCCTACCAAAAAGCCCTCCCTGAGACCTCCCCAATGGATTTGGGCAGGGTACCTCTCCTCGCCCACCTGTGGGTTCCAGGTCAGGGTGGTGGGGCCATGCTGCCAGAGCCGGGGGAGCTGTGGCCTGAGCAGGCAGATGGGGGAACTGCATGGTTCTGCTGCTGCTCTTCCTCCCACTCCACTTCTTCCTCCTGTTCCTCCCAGTTGTTTTTCCCATTTCTCTTTCCTCCTCCTCTCTTCTTCCTCTTTCCTTCCTCTTCTTCCTGCTCCTTTTCCCCTCCTGCTCCTTCCCTGCTCCCAGCCCAGCCCGGGCTAGTGCCAGCATGCAATAGCAGCCCTGCTCTGCCCTACGGGAGGTTCCAAAGCAACCACAGCCCATGCGGCGCTGGGAGCAATACTGGGTGCACTGGGAGCAACAGTGAGTGCAGCAGGGGTGATCCTGAAAGCACTGTGAAGGAACTGGGAGCGCTTTCCATCCCAGTGGCGCTTTTACTGGGAGCACTGGGAGGAAACAGCGCCCAGACGGGGCTACCTCCGGTGATGGGCGTGGCCAAGCCAGAGGGCGTGGTTATGCAAATGTAGGCAATATGGCGCACGGTGATGGAGTGGCGTTGTGGAGAGCCCTGTGCAGTCGGTTGTGTGGAACTGTGACCTTGGTTATTGAAATGTTTCGTGTGAGCTTTGGAGTCCTGTGAGCGGGACTATGCAAATGAAATTCCATCCTCTGATGGTTTTTTGGCGGGGTGGGTGGGGTTATGCAAATAACTCCAGGGTTCTTGCATGGTGTTTTGGTGGGAAGCTGCGTGAGCACCCCCATGGATGGGTTGGAGGTTTGAGGACCTGCCCCAATTTCGGGTCCTCTCCTCCCCCAAAGGCCCTGGGAATTGCTCCGGGGCTCAAGTGCTCACCTGGGGCTCCCCTGAAGTTTTGGGAACCCCCCCCCTGAAATTTTGTGATCCCACCCCCAAAATCCCTCAGGATCCTCGAAATCCACCCAGGACCCCCCAGTTCACCCTTGTCAGAAGTCTGTGGGGACCCCGAACCTTCTCCCCACCCTGTGGGGTCTCTTGGGGACCCCAAACTTCCTTCCCTGGGGATAATTTTTGGGGTAAGGCTGGGCGTAGGGATCCCCCCATGGGCGGTCCCCTCTCGGCAGAAGGCTCAAATCGGGGGCGATGAGGTCTAACTCCACCTCCTCCTTATCTTTACATCCACTGCTCAATATCGACTGCCCCTTTTAACTTTTCCCCTCTTTTTTATTTAAAACCAATATATGCTGTTCCTTTTTGCTTGTTGGTGGGCTTTGCTGACATGCTAATACCATAAAAAGCCTAGCATATTCTAACTTGTCAAAATATTTGTCCTCCCATATGTCGGATATTAAAATTAATATTAATTTCTTACCAAAACTACCAAATCCAGGCCACGTCTCATAGTTGTCTAGTTCATACGTTGGCCACATCTTTTCTGAGAGCCTGATAAATCTGGGTTTAAAAAGCAATGACCTGTTAGTTTGTGCTCTGATACCTTCACGACCACAGTTGGGGCACCCTGGAAGTGCTGGCAGGAGGGGGCAGGGTGGGGGGCAGCTAGGTGTTCCTCTGGTCCAGGGGGTTTTCCAGTTGCCTTCTGTCCCTTCATGGGGTGATGCCTATGAGAAGCTGATCTGGAACAGAGTCTAGACAGAGTTAAAGGAATAAAGCAGGTATTTATTAAAAGGCCTTTAAAGGATATACCTTGGGCAGTACAAGAGCCTGGCCAGGGTTCTGCCCAAGATGGACACAAGATGGAACACCAGTCACGAGTTTTCACTTTTATATAGTTTTCACACAAGTGTGAAAAACTTTTATAAGTTTTTTCACACTTTCATAAATAATGGTTTGGAAAATAACTATTTACGTATTGGGATTAGTTGTCCAATTACAGCTTCAGGTTATGAAGTCCCATCCTCCTTGTTTGCTCCCTTCAATTCACTGTTTATACTTTTTGGGCCAGAGGCCACAACAGTTGTCCTTGGTTTCTCAAGCTGGAAAAGGATCATTTTGTCTAACTACCCTGTGAAGAGAACTTACTAACAATTAATATGAAGTTCAGAGTAACACACCAAGACAGTACAGAATCTGAAAAATATGAAAGCTAAAACTTAGGGAATCACCCCCATGTCACTCTCCATGTCCGTGTCCCCCCATGTCCCCACCTATGTCTGTGTCACCCATGTCGCCATCTATTTCCATGTTCCTCCTTGTCCCCACCCATGTCATTGTCCTCCCATGCCCCCATCCATGCCTTAGTTCAATGTCTTTATTTTTACCCCAATTTCAGGAGTTTCAAAAGGATGAACAGAAAGGAAAAGAAAATCAAGGCCAAAACAAAATTATTTACATGTCCCTGCCAGCAGAGCATCGATGTGCTTGGGTGGGTAGGAAGAACCCTTTTTGGAGAGGTTTCTATCCCACTGTCTCCAAAATCAGGGCTTTTACTCCAGTCTGTCCCCATTTGGCTGTGAAAGACAGCCATGGGCCATGGAGAACTAAAACAATGGATTTATGTTGGAGAAGACCAGCAAGGTTGTCCAGTATTGCTTAATGCCACTAGATGACACAAAATGTGAGATTTTTCTGCGGTCAGATGTTGGCAAATCTGCTCTCCACAACAGATTTTGGATGTTGGTCTGTGGATGTGTCCAGGTGCTCACGGGGAGCCAGGGGGACACGGAGCCCCCAGGCAGGTGTCTTCCCAACATGGATCACTGGCACCATGGATCACCGGGGCTCTGCCCACTGGGGATCATCCAGCCAGGATCCTCCCATGGAGGATGGAGCTGGAGCAGCGCACGAAGCTCTTCCTGCACTCGGGGCACTCACAGGGCTTCCTTAGTGGTGCCTCCGTTGGTGTTGGGTCAAGGTAGAGTTCTGTGAGAAGCTCTTCTCACACTCGGGACACTTATAGGGCCCCTCCCTGGTGTGGATGTGCCGGTGCTTGATGAGGGTGCAATTACGGTTGAATGCCTTCCCGCAATCGGGGCAGCGAAAGGGCCTCTCATCTGTGTGAATCCGCTGATGCCTGACAAGAGTGGAGCTGGTCTGAAACCTCTTCCTGCATTTATCACACTCGTAGGGCCTCTCCCCTGTGTGGATTCTCTGGTGGACAATCAGCTTGGACTGCTCGAAAAAGCTCTTTCCACACTCCTCACATTCGTAGGGCCTCTCCCCTGTGTGGATTCTCCAGTGGCGGATCAGAGAGCATCTCTTACTGAAGCTCTTCCCACATTCTGAGCACTCGTGGGGCTGCTCCCCATCATGAAGCTGCTCATTGACACCCAGCTCTGAGCTCCAGCTGCCTCCCTGGCCCAGGGTGGGTCTTTCCTCCTCGGATCCCTGTGATCTGCGTTTGCAGCCCTTCCTCATGTGGGATCTCTGGAGCTTTTCCTCCTTGTTGGATTCCTGTGCTGTGGTGCTGCTCAAAACAGCCTCTTCCATGAGGTTCTGCTGCGGGGATTTGTCCTCCCTGGTCACCAGCCTCAGCTCCCTCCCTGGGGGACAAAGGACAAGGAGAGGATGGGATTTGCTTCTGTGCCACAGGCAAGGGCAAGGACATCTCTCAGATGCATCCCTGGCAGGATGGCATCAGCAGTGGGGTTGTCCTGCTGCTGGAGGCCACACTGGGCTGGGAGATGGAGCAGGAGAGAGGGGGAAAGGGGCACTGACTTCCTCCTCACCTGTCTGGGGCTCCCGGGCCATCTTCCTCTTCCTCACAGCCTTCTCCTCCTGCATTGGGCCAAGGTTTGGGAATGCGAAATCCTGGTTGGGAGGGGAAAACAAGGGCTGAGTGCGTTGGGTTTGATTGTTCCGCTGCCCAAGTCCACCTCAAGCAGCCAGTGCCCCTTTCAGCTTTGGGGTACCTGGACCCCAATCATGCCTAGCCTCCCTCACCCCGCCAGGCTGCCAGAGGTCCACGAGCTCCGGGACTGCCCCTCCGCGCTCTCCCCACTTCGGGGCTTCTGTGTTCCCCCCGGCTCTCCCGGGATCCCCAAACCCGATATCGCTCCTCTGCCCGCCAGTACCGGGGAATCGCCAAATGGGACCCCCAAAATCCCTCCAGGGGCATTTGTGGCTCAGCTTTGGGGTCCTGGAAGATCCAAACATCCCCTGCCCCACAAAAAAACCCTCCCAGAGACCCCCCCCCCGATGGATTTGGGGCGAGCTCCCCCATGCTGCTCACCTGTGGGTTCCGGAGGGGGGCGATGCTGCCGGAGCCGGGGGAGCTGCGGCCTGAGCTGGCGGGCAGGGGTACCGCCTGGTTCTGCTGCTGCTGCTCCTATTCCTCCTGTTCCTGCTCTTCCTCCTCCTCCTCTCTCCCGCCTCTTCCCCCCTCTCCTGCTCCGCTCCCAGCCCTGCCCGGGCAGTTCCGACACCCAAAAGCAGCCGCGCTCTGCCCTGGGCGGGTTCTAAAGCGGCCCCGCCCCGCGCGTCAGTGAGGGTGATACTGGGAACACTGGGCGGGATCCTGAGATCAGCGGGAAGGAACTGGGAGCGCTTTCCCTGCCGGTGCCGCTCTGACTGGGAGCGCTGGGAGGGAACTGGGAGCGAACAGCGCCCGGCGCTGGGCGGGGCCAGCCCCTGAGGGGCGTGGTTATGGAAATCAGGGAGCGATGGCGCGCTGGGATTGGTGGGCGGGAGCAATGGGCGGGGTTTGCTCGGTGACGTCAGGGCCGGGCGGGACCGGAGCGATGGCGGCGGAGTCCGGTGAGAGGGGACAGGGAGCGGGGATGGGGACAGGGACCGGGGATGGGGACAGGGAATACGGGACCGGGAATGCGGAACTGGACCGAGACCGAAAATGGATCGGGACCGGGAATGGGACTGGCAATACGGGAAAGGGACCAGGAACGGGAGTGGGAATGGAACCGGGACAGGAATGGGAAAGGGACAAAGGGGGACACGGACGCAAGGGCGACACCGAACAGGACGTATACGGATCAGGGGGTGACACCAGTACAGGAGAGACACCTGGACAGGGGTGACACCGGGGATGGCAGGCAGGGACAGCGGAGATGGCAAGTGGGGACAGCAGCATGAGGGACTGGGACACCGGAGAGGTGGCACGGGGACATGGGGACACCGGGGAGGGGTCACGGGGACTTAGGGACAGTGTGGACAGTGAGGATGGCAGCACAAAGGGCTGGGACAGCAGGGAGGGGGCACAGGGACACCGGGGAGGGAACATGGGGACATTGGGGAAGAGGTGCCAGGGACAGTGGGGAAGGGCCACAGGGACATGGGGACACTTTGAAAGGGACACTGGAGTGTCCTGGGACAAAGCATGGCAGCATCACCATGATGAGATAGGGGCTGATGGCAGTGGTGGCCTTTGTCCCCAAGCATGGGGTGACACTGTTTTGGAGTGAAACATCACCGTGGTGGGACAGGGGCTGACCCGGGTGGTGGCCTTTATCCCCAAGCTGTGATGGTTTTGGGACAAAATGCACCAGTGTCACCATGATGGGACAGGTCATGACAGAGGTGGTGGCCTTTGTCCCCAGCTGATCCTTTTTGGGCTCAGCAACCAGCTGGTGGTGGCCTTCAAGAAGGATTACACGGTGGCCTTCAAGCACCTGCTCCTCAAGGGCTATGAAGATGGTGCTGATGACACCCAGGCCATCTACATCCACAGGGACCTCCTGGAACACCTGGCCTTTGTCCTCAAGAAGGTGGCATGGGGACACTGGGAAGGGTTGCGTGCATCGGGAGGGGTGGGGGACACTGGGACCTCCTGGAGCACATCGCCTATGCCCTTGAGAAGGTGGCACAGGGACACTGGGGTGGCTGGAGACACCAGAAGGGACTGGGGACATGGGGACCTGCTGGAGCACCTAGTTTACGCCCTCGAGAAGGTGGCATGGGGACACCGGAAGGAGTTGAGGACATCAGGAGGGTTGGAGACACCAGGCGAGGTTTGGGGACATGGGGATTATTTGGGGCCATCAAGGTGCCACCCCCAGCGCTGCTGTCCCTGTCCCTGCAGTACCTGGCTGTCCCCAACAAGACCTTTGGCCACCACACCTAAGGCTGGGGACATGTTTCTGGGACACGGGGATGTTTTGGGGCCACGGGGATGTTTTGGGGTCATGGAGATGTTTTGGGGCCATGGGGTGGTTTGGGGACACTGAGGTGCCTCGGTGCCACCCCCAGCTCTGTGTCCCTGTAGTACCTGGCTGTCCCCAGCAGGACCCTGGGCCACTGTGCCTATGGTGGCACCGGGGGTGGCCCTGAGGGTGGCACCGGGCTCTGGCTGTGTCAGGGCTTCTTCTGCAGGGGGGACATCGACTCCAGCAGTGACACCTTTGACATTGACCCCAGCATCGTCACCACTGGGGACACTCGGGATTTGAGGTTTGGGGTGTGGCTTTGGGATTTGTGGTGCAGGGAGCTAGATTTGAGATTTGGGGTTTGGGGTTTGAGGTTTGGGTTGGTCCCAAGGGGTTTAGGTTTGGGTTTTGGGGTTTAGAGTTTGGGAGTTGGGGTTGAGATTTGGAATTTGGGATGGTCCCAAGGGGTTTGGAGTTTGGGATTTGACATTTGCGTTTTGGGATGGTCCCAGGGTGTTTGGGGTTTGAGATTCAAGGTTTGGGATGGTCTCAGAGGATTTGGGATGGTCCCAAGAGGTTTGGGAGTTGAGATTTTGGGTTGGAGTTTGGGTTTGAGGTGCAGGGTTTGGGATGGTCCCTGGGCATTTGGGAGTTGGGATTTGGATTTTGGGATGGTCCTGGAGCATTCAGAATTGTCCCAGGACATTTGGAATTCTGGACTTGGGAAGTCCCAGGGGCTTTGGGCTCCCAGCATTCCCTGACCCCAATCCCGACCCCACAGAGATCCTGGGAGTGCACCCTGGGGACCCCCAGCTGCTGGCACTGGATGGCACTGATGGCAACTTCATCCTCCAATTCCACAGGTAAATCCCAAAACCCCCCAAGTTCCTGATAATCCCACTTATGGGCGTTTCCCATCCCTAAAATCCTGGTGGGGGATTTGCATTCACTTTTCCCAAATTTCTGCATGGGATTTTGGGGTGGAATTTTCCCTTTGTTGTGGTTTTTTTTTTTTGAAATTTTGTGGCCATGTTTTCCTGGTGCAGAATTTTTCCTTTTCTAGTTTTTTTTTTTTTTCAGCAGTTTGGGAACTCCTGGTTTTTGGTTTTTTGTTTGTTGGTGTTTTTTGGGTTTTTTGGGGTTTTTTTGGGGCTTTCAGGTGGATTATTCCATTCCTGTGAGGTTTTTTTTGGGATTTTCGTGTGAAATTTTCATTTCTGGGGTATTTTAGCATGGAATTTTTCATTTTCCGGGTGTTTTTTTGGGACTTTGAGAACTCATGGGATTTTTTTGGGGGGGGGGGGGGATTTTGGGGCAGATTTCTTCCCTTTCCTGTTGTTTCTTTGGGGATTTGGGGGAGGAATTTTTCTTTTTCATTGGTTTATTTTGGGATTTTGAGGCAGAATTTTTCCTTTTTGGGGGTGATTTCAGGGATGCATGGCATTTTTGGGGGGATTTTGGGGCTTTCTGGAGTATTTTTTGTCCCCTCAGGCTGATCAGTGTCACCGTGGAGTTCCAGCTCAAGCCCATGTACATCCAAACGCTGCTGAACCATGAAATCCCTGACTGCTACACCTTCAGTGTCGCTGTGAGTGTCCCTAAGTGTCCCTTGAGTGTCCCCAAATATCCCAAAGTGTCTCCCAATGTCCCCTGAGAGTCCCCAGTGTCCACTGAGTGTCCTTCCGTATCCTCTCATGTCCCTTTTGTGTCACTCTTGTCTCTCCAGATGTCCCACTCGTGTTCCCCCTCGTGTCCCTCTTGAGTGTCCCTCTCTCCCTCATCCGTCCCTCTGTCCCTTGGCTGTCCCCTGGTCCCTCTGCAGGCCCTAGGGGGCAGCCAGCGAGTGCTGTGACAGTAACAGTGACAGTGATGGTGACAATGACAGTGACAATGCCAATGCCAGTGCTACCCTGTGTCCCTAGGTCACGTTTGACACCTGTCCCCACAGTGGGTGAGTGCGGTTCCACCTGGACACCCACGCATTCATCCGGGAGTGCCACCACCCCTCGCTGCCCAGCAGAGGTGACACTGGGTGACAACGGGTGACAGGACAGGTGGGCAGGGTGCCAGGAGGACACGGCGACAGGGGGACAGGTGCCTCCCCACCCCCACGCCCCAGGCGCAGGTGGGACCGAAGGCATTTCTGTCACGCCCTGACCGCGCTTCCCCTCCCCTCCCTGCTCCCCCCACACCTTGGGGACACCCCTGACTCCCACCTTGACACCCTGGCTGCCCCTCAGTGCCAGAGGATGAGGGGTTGGTGGCACTGCAGGAACCCCTCTCTGTGCCATCCACGAGGTGGCACCTGCACTTTTTGTCACCACCACCCACCAGTGCCCCAAAGCGGGGTGGGGGGGGCCACACATCCTACCGGGGGGGAGGCGGGGGGGTGACAACATTTTTGGGGTCACTCCCTGCCACTTCCACCTCTCCGAATTCCCCCAAGGATGCTGCACAACCCTGCATCCCACACGCTGCCTCGGTGGTAGCATCCCCTGAAGGATCTTTGGGGACTGTCCCCGTGTCCCCCTCCCGTCCCCGCAGTACCTGCACTGCTGTGCCCGTGCTTGGCCCTGTTTCGTGGCTTCCCCATGTGACTGGGCAGGAGTTTCAGTCACACCCTCACCTCCTCCTCCTCCTCCTCTGGGTTTGATGTCACTTCTCCTGCTGGGGACGTGCCTGTGACACCGGGGAGACATCGCGGGTCACCCCTCCAAGGGACTGCATGGTCACAGTGGCTCCTGGAGTCCCCCCAGTGTGACAGCTGGGGGGCCCAGGAGGTTATGATGACAATTTGGGGGGTGGGTGCTCATTTTTGAGTCTCCAGAGTGGTTCCCAAAGTCCCCTCCCATCACCACAAAGTCACCTCCCCAGCCCGTGCCTCAGTTTCCCTGTTGCTCTGCAGGGACCACCCAGAGCTGATGTTCCGGAACTGGGTTTATTTTGGGAGATTTTGGGGTTGGGGCTACTGGGATGGACTAATGGGCCAAGTGGGATGGGCCAGGCTGTGGCCAGGTTGGTGGTCATTTGGGCTGGAGGCTGGCCAGGCTAGGGGGCTGCAGGGCCAGGAGCCATCCAGAGCAGCGTCCAGGTGGGATCCAGGGCTCTGGTGTCCATCCAGAGCAGTGTCCATCCAGAGTGGGATCCATGGTCTGGTGTCCATCCAGAGCAGTGTCCAGGTGGGATCCATGGTCTGGTGTCCATCCAGAGCAGTGTCCATCCAGAGTGGGATCCATGGTCTGGTGTCCATCCAGAGCAGTGTCCAACCTCTCCCACCCCTGTCCATCCCAGACTCCCCAGCCAGGGCCACTCCTCACTGCAGAGTGGACAAGACCCACGGTCAGTCCCAAGATGAGCCCAAACCCCCTCCCACCAACCCCACCAGGCCCAAACCCTGAGCCCTGGGGTCACCGGTGTCCCCTGGAAGCCGGGCCAGCTCTGGATCTCCTGGAAAAGGAAATCAACAGCCCCTGGCTGGGGACTCGAGGGTATCCAGGATGGCGAGCACCAAGTCCATGTGGTCCAGGGGGGACAATTGGGGACACAGGTGGGGAAAAGCCTGGAGGGAGGAGGGTCAGAGGGGTAAGGGGTGGAGAGGGGGTTGGAGGGGAGGATCCACCCAACAGTGTGCCAAAAGCAAGGGGAGGGCTCCTAAATTTGGGGGAAAGAATGGAAAAGAGAGAAAGGATCCAAACCAGGGGGAAAAGGATGCAAAATAGGGGGTAAGGGACCCATAAGAGGGGGAAATGATGCAAAAGAGGGGGAAAGGACCCAAAATGGGGGGGGGGCAACCAAAAATCAGAGGACAAAGGGTATCGTGGCATGTCACAGGGTGTCAGTGGGTGTCATGGCACATCTGTAATGGAGTGGGCGAGTGGGCGCAGACGCTCTGCGCTGGGAGCAGCCACGGGAACATCCTGAGCAGCACAACGACACCTTGAGAGACACGGGGACACCCTGCAGGACACAGCCAGGGACCAGCCGGGATCGGAAACAGGGGCACACAGGGGATATGGGGACAGGGACTCACAAGGGGGGACAAGAAGACACAGAGGGGTGACATGTAGCCACGGCAAGGGATGGGGAGGGGATACGATGCCACCAGGACACACATCGGGACAATGTTGCCACACTTGTGCAGACACTGCCACCAGCATGCCTCTGGTGACACCCAGTGCAGGGTCACATGACCCCCATGGGTGACACTGACTCTTGTACCCAGTTGTTCCCCAGGGGTGGTTGGTGTCCCCTGAGTGCTATGGCCCTGGGACAGCCTGGTGCCTGTCACTCGCTTCTGGGCTACTTGTCACCAGCTGAACAAGGTCCCCGTCCTGCCCTGGTGGGTGGTGACATTTGGCTGGGACACCACAGTGGTGAAATATCCCTATTCATGTCCATGTATCCCTGTGCCCCCATACATGTCCATATCCCCACATGTCCCCACCCATGGCATTGTCCCCCAAATGTCCCCATCCATGCCTTAGTTCAATGTCATTATTTTTACCCCAATTTCAGGAGTTTCAAAGGGATGAACAGAAACCTTTTCGTTTCAAGGCCAAAACAAAATTATTTTTGTGTCTGTGCCAGCAGAGCATCCACGTGCTTGGGTGGGTGGGAAGAACCTTTTTCGGAGGGGTTTCCATCCCACTGTCTCCAAAATCAGGGGGTTTGCCCCACTTTGTCCCCATTTGGCTGTAGAAGATGTCTGTGGGCCAGGGAGAATTAAAACAATGGATTTATGTTGGAGAAGACCTGCAATGTTGTCCAGTATTGCTTAATGCCACTAGGATGACACAAAATGTGAGATTTTTCTGCGGTCAGATGTTGGCAAATCTGCTCTCCACAACGGATTTTGGATGTTGGTCTGTGGATGTGTCCAGGTGCTCACGGGGAGCCAGGGGGACATGGAGCCCCCAGGCAGGTGTCTTCCCAACATGGATCACTGGCACCACGGATCACCGGGGGTCACTGGGGATCATCCAGCCAGGATCCTCCCATGGAGGATGGAGCTGGAGCAGCGCACAAAGCTCTTCCTGCACTCGGGGCACTCACAGGGCTTCCTTAGTGGTGCCTCCGTTGGTGTTGGGTCAAGGCTGAGCCTTGTGGGAAGCTCCTGACACAGTCGGGACAGTCATAGGGCTTTTCTCTGGTGTGGATGTGTCAGTGGCTGACAGGGTGGGAGTTGTGCCTAAAGGCCTTCCCACAGTCAGGTCAGCAGAAGGGCCTCTCCTCTGTGTGAATCCACTAGTAAACAAGGAGGTGAGAGCTGGTCAGAAACCCCTTCCTGCATTCCTCAGACTCGTAGGGCTTTTCCCCCGTGTGGCTCCTCAGGTGGACAGGCAGGTTGGCATGTTTGCAGAAGCTCTTCCCATACTCTCCACACTTGTAGGGCCGTTCCCCAGTGTGCATTCTCCAATGATAGATCAGGAAGGATCTCTTGCTGAAGCTCTTCCCACATTTCGAGCACTTGTGGAGCTTCTCCCCCTCCTGAAGCTGCTCATGGACCCCAAGCTCTGAGCTTTGGCCACCTCCCCGGCCCAGGGTGGGTTTTTCCTCCTCAGATCCCCATCATCTGTGTTTGCAGCCCTTCCTCATGCGGGATCTCTGGGGCTTCCCTCCTTGTTGGATTCCTGCACCATGGAGCCGCTCAAAATGGCCTCTGCCATGAGGTTCTGCCTTGGGGATTTGTCCTCCCTGGTCTCCATCCTCAGCTCCTTGTCTGGGGGAGGAAGGACAAGGAGAGGATGGGATTTGCCTCCGTGCCACGGGGCAGGGGAAGGAGATCCTCCCAGTACGTCACCAGCAGGATGGCGTTGGCAGTGAGGTTGTTCTGCTGCTGGGGGCCATGCTGGGCTGGGAGATGGAGGAGAGAGTGGGAAAGGGGCATTGATTTCCTCCTCACCTGCATGGGTGTCCCAGGGGATCTTCCTCAGAGCCTCTACCTCCATCTGGCCAAGGTTTAGGAATGGGAAATCTTAGTTTCAGAGGGAAAACAAGGGCTGAGTGCATTTGGTTTGATGGTGCTGCTGCCCAAGTCCATCTTGAGAAGTCAGTGCTCCTTTTGGCATCAGGGGGCCCAGACCCCGCTCATCTCAAGCCTCTCTCACCCCTCAAGGCTGCCGGGGATCCCCCCACTCCAGGATCGCCCCTCTGTGCTCTTCCGCCTCCAGGGCTCTCCTGTTTATCCCCGGCTCTCCTGGGGATTCCCAAACCTAATATCACCCCTCTGCCTGGCGTTACCGGGCGATCGCCACGTGGGCCCCCCTGCAAGATCCCTCCAGGGGCATTTGTGGCTCAGCTTTGGGGTCCTGGAAGATCCAAACATCACTTGCCCCACAAAAAAAAAAAAAAAACCCTCCTGGAGATAGCCCTGATTGCTTTGGGGCGAACTCCCCCTCCCCGCTCAGCTGCGGGTTCTGGGGAGGGGCGATGCTGCCGGAGTCGGGGGTGCTGCAGCCTGAGCGGGCGGGCGCTTCGTTCTGCCGCTGCCGCTGCTCCTATTCCTCCTGTTCCTGCTCTTCCTCCTCCTCCTCTCTCCCTCCGCTCCCAGCCCGGCCCGGGCAGTTCCGACACCCAAAAGCAGCCGCGCTCTGCCCTGGGCGGGTTCTGAAGCGGCCCCGCCCCGCGCGGCACTGGGAGCGATACTGGGAGCACCGAGAGCGATCCTGAGAGCACTGGGAGGGAACTGGGAGCGCTCTGGCTGCCAGCGCCGCTCTCACTGGGAGCGCTGGGAGGGAACTGGGAGCGCTCTCGCTGCCAGCGCCGCTGTGACTGGGAGCGCTGGGAGGGAACTGGGAGCGCTCTCGCTGCCAGCGCCGCTGTGACTGGGAGCGCTGGGAGGGAACTGGGAGCGCTGGGAGGGAACTGGGAGCGAACAGCGCCCGGCGCTGGGCGGGGCCAGCCCCTGAGGGGCGTGGTTATGGAAATCAGGGAGCGATGGCGCGCTGGGATTGGTGAGCGGGAGCAATGGGCGGGGTTTGCTCGGTGACGTAAGAACTGGGCGGGGCCGGAGCGATGGCGGCGGAGTCCGGTGAGAGGGGACCGGGAGCGGGAATAGGGACAGGGACCGGGAATGGGGACAGGGAATATGAAAACAGCAACCGGAGAGAGAATATGGGATGGGGATTAGGAAGATGGGACCCGGACCGCAAACGGGAATACAGGAATGGGAATATGGGAATGGGACAGGGAACATAGAGATGGAAATATGGGAACGGAAGCGCAGTCGTCAGCGGGACTGGGAATATGAGAACGGGAACAGGACAGGGAATATGGGATTGGGAATATGCGAACGCAACCAGACAAAGAATACTGGACCGGGATGGGGAATGAGACTAGGAATGGGATCCAGACTGGGATGGGAAAAGGATGGGAAAAGGAGTGCGGTGACATGGGAACGGGTGGGGAGAAAGGAGAGTGACAGCAGGGAGAGGGGGATCATGGACAGGGGACATGGGGAACCAGGACAGGGAGACATGGGGAAAGTTCCAGGGCATGGGGTCCTTGATCAGCTGCTCCAGAAGCTCCACTAGGGTCTCCCAGTGCAGCCGGAGCCACTCAGCCTCGGGTGCCCAAAGCCCTGAGCAACCCCCAAGTCCCACCCAGGAACCCTCAACTCCCTGGAACCCAGCATATCCCACATCCTCTGGAAGACCCCCACACGTCCCCATCCTTGTCTTAGATCAATGTTTTTATTTTTATCCTGGTTTGGGGTGTTTTGAAAGAACAAAGAGAAATGAAAAGATAATCAAGGCCACATGGAGCCATCAAGAGGTGGAGCCCCCCAGGCAGGCATCTTCCCAACATGGATCACCGGCACCATGGATCACCGCGGCACTGCACACTGGGGGTCACTGGGGACTATCCAGCACAAATCCTCCCATGGGGGATGGAGCTGGAGCAGCACACAAAGCTCCTCCCAAACTTGGGACACTCACAGGGCTTTCATAGTGATGCCTCCATTGGTGTTGGGTCAAGGCTGACCTCTGGCTGAATCTCTTCCCACACTGGCGACACTCGTAGGGCCTCTCTCCGGTGTGGATGCGCCGGTGGGTGACAAGGGTGGAGTTGTGCTTGAATCCCTTTCCACAGTCAGGGCAGCGGAAGGGCCTCTCGTCCGTGTGAACCCGCTGATGTACGAGGAGATCTGAGCTGCTCTGAAACCTCTTCCAGCACTCCCCACACTCGTAGGGCCGCTCCCCGGTGTGGCTCCTCTGATGGATCATCAGGTGATCGCTCCGGCTGTAGCTCTTCCCGCAGTCGGGACACTCGTAAGGCCGGTCCCCAGTGTGGATCCTCTGGTGAAGCATCAGTTCAGAGCTCTGGCTGAATCTCTTCCCACATTGCCCACACTCGTAGGGCCTCTCGCCGGTGTGGGTCCTCTTGTGGACAATCAGGTTCGACTTCTGGGTGAATCTCTTCCCACACTCGGGACACTCGTAGGGCCTCTCCCCGGTGTGGATGCGCCGGTGCTTGATGAGGTCGGGGTTATATTTGAAGCCCTTCATGCAGTCGGGGCAGCGGAAGGGCCTCTCCTCAGTGTGAATCCGCTCGTGTGTGAGGAGATGGCAGCTTGTCTGAAACCTCTTCCCACATTTGGGACACTCGTAGGGCCTCTCATCTGTGTGTGTCCGCTGATGCTTCACAAGAGAGGAGCTTCTCTGAAAGCTCTTCCCACATTCCCCACACTCATATGGCCGTTCCCCCGTGTGGCTCCTCTGGTGGTTGGTCAGGTCAAAGTTGTCTCTGCAGCTCTTCCCACACTCCCCACACTCATAGGGCCTTTCTCCAGTGTGGATCCTTTGGTGGCGGACCAGGGCTGAGCTTCGGCTGAAGCCCTTCCCACATTCCCCACACCTGTAGGGCTTCTCCCCATCGCGAAGCTGCTCGGGGACCCCCAGCTCCGAGCTCTGGCTACATCTCCGGCCGCCATCCTGGCCCAGGGTGGGTCTTTCCTGCTCTGACCTCCCTGGGCTACGTTTGCAGCCCCTCCTTGTGCGGGATCTCCGGGGATTTTCCTCCCCGTTGGATTCCTGTGCTGTGGAACCGCTCAAAACAGCCTCTTCCATGAGGTTCTGCTGTGGTGATTCATCCTCCATGGTCTCCTTCTTCAGCTCAGTGCCTGAGGGAGGAAGGACAAGGAGAGAATGGGATTTGGCTCCGTGCCACAGGGAAGGGCAAGGAGATCTCTCAAATGTGTCCCTGGCAGGAAGGCATCAGCAGCAGGGCTGTCCTGCAGCCAGGGGCCATCCTGGGCTGAGAGATGGAGCAGGAGAGAGGGGGAAAGGGGCACTGACTTCCTCCTCACCTGCCTGAAGCTCCCAGGCCATCTTCTTACTCCTAGCCTCCTCTTCCTCCATCCGGCCAAGGTTTAGGAATGGGAAATCCTGCTTTGGGGGGAGAAAACAAGGGCTGATTGCGTTGGGTTTGATGGTCCCACTGCCCAAGTGCAGCTGGAGAAGTCAGTGTCCCTTTCAGGCCCGGGAGTCCGGACCCCGCTCATCTCCGGCCTCCTTTAACCCTCCAGGCTGCCGGGGTTAGTTCCCAGTTCCCTCCCAGCTGCGTGATCGCTCCTCTGCGCTCTCCTCTCTTCGGGGCTCCCGCGTTCCCCCCGCTCTCCCTGGGATCCCCAAAACCGATATCGCCTCTCTGCCCCCAGGTACAGGGCACGTGAGACCCCCCCCAAGGGTTATTTGTGGCTCAGCTTTTGGGTCCTGGAAGATCCAAACATCCCTTGCTCCACAAAAAAATAATAAAAAAAACCCTCCCGGAGACCCTCTCGATGTATTTGGGGCGAGCTCTCGGTCCCCGCTCACCTGCGGATTCCGGAGGCGGGGGCGCGATGCAGCAGGAGCCGGGGGAGCTGCGGCCTGAGGGGGGGAACCGCGTGGTGTTGGTGCTGCTACAGCTCTTCCTCGTCCGTCTCTTTCTCCGGTTCCTGCTCCTCTTCTTCCTTTTCCTCTTTCTCTGTCCCGCCTCTTCCTCCCGCTCCTCCTCCACTCCCAGCCCGGCCCGGGCGGTGCCGACACCCAAAAGCAGCCGCGCTCCGCCCTGGGCGGGTTCTAAAGCGGCCCCGCCCCGCGCGGCTCTGGGGGTGATACTGGGAGCACCGGGAACGATACTGGGAACACTGGGTGGGATCCTGAGATCAGCGGGAAGGAACTGAGAGCGCTCTGGCTGCCAGCGCCGCTCTGACTGGGAGCGCTGGGAGGGAACTGGGAGCGCTCTCGCTGCCAGCGCCGCTCTGACTGGGAGCGCTGGGAGGGAACTGGGAGCGCTCTCGCTGCCAGCGCCGCTCTGACTGGGAGCGCTGGGAGGGAACTGGGAGCGCTGGGAGGGAACTGGGAGCGCTCTCGCTGCCAGCGCCGCTCTGACTGGGAGCGCTGGGAGGGAACTGGGAGCGAACAGCGCCCGGCGCTGGGCGGGGCCAGCCCCAGCGGGCGTGGTTATGCAAATATAAGAGCGATGGCGCGCTGGGATTGGTGGGTGGGAGCTATGGGCGGGGTTTGCTCGGTCGCTGGAGGGGGGGCCGGAGCCATTTACCCCCCATCTACTCTTCACTCCTTTAACAGCTTCCCATAACTGAACATCCCAATTTCCCTCTTGTGGCTTCAGGAGTCATTTAAAAACACCATTGGTCCTTTCTCTGATCCCGTCAGCTTGAGGGTAGTAAGGGGTGTGGAAAGTCCACTTAATTCCCTCACCTTTTGCCAATCCCGTACAACTCTAGCAGTGAAGTGGGACCTAATGTCAGGTTGAATTTCCTGTGGTTTTGGGAAAGTTCCAAACCACCCCTGCAAAGCTTTAACCTTATTATCACCTGCAACTCTTTTAAAAGCATCAGCTTGCACCAACCCAGATACAATTTCTACTCCTACTAGCACAAAATGTTTACCTCCTGACTTCTTAAAGGGGCCGATATAATCTACCTGCCATGCATCCCATAGTCCTTTACCCTTTCTGAAATGCAGAGGGTCATCTTCTAAAGGATGTGTCTCCAGTCATCTGCGACATTGCTCACAGGCTGGTATACATGTTTTACACATTTCCCTGGTGACAGGCCACCCACGAGCATGAGCCTCCTTGTACAAATCTTTTGCACCTGTGTGCTGTCTTTTTGCATACAGCCATTCCAATCGTTGATCCCAGTCCTCAGGAATTAGCTCCTTTTTCAGGGGGCTGAGCCTTGCTAGTTCATCAGCTCTGTTATTCCACTCTCCTGCTGGATTTCCATCTGTTTGGTGAGAAGCTACCCAACCAACAGCAAAATTTCCTTGACTTGCAATATCTAAAATTTCCTGCCACTTCTCCTTTTGCCATGCTGAGATTCTGTTAACTTCCCCGTCATTTTGCTGCCAGAAAGGAAGCCGCTCGGTACAACCTTTGCACACTGCATAAGAGTCAGTGTAAATGCAGATAAGAGAAGTGTTCTGTGCCTCACGTCCGAAGACTCTGCAAAGTGCTATGAGTTCTCCGACCTGAGCGCTGCTCTCTCCTTCGGTAATGATTCTTTCACCAGATGAAATGTTTAAGGCAGCTGCTGTATATTTCCATACCTTCCCTTCCTGTGTCGCAGGGGCATCTGTGAACCAAGAACTTGCTGCTGGTTTGGGGGAGAAGGGAGGGTGTCCTAGGGTGACGTTATGATGCTTGTATCCCCATCTGTGTGTTCTGTTTATGCTGGATATTATGTTCTGTGCCTTCAAGACTGGCTCTGAAGAGTGAATGTTTTGGGTTTTGTTATCAGCCCGCTCCCCCACGGCTGGCGGGACACAGAGACAGGGTGTGCATAGTGCGGCTTTTGCTTTTTGCTGTGATTTTTGCTTTGCTCTTGCTCTGGCTTCTGCTTGCTCCTGCTTCGCTCTTGCTTCTGCTTTTGCTTCTGCTCCTTAGCTAGTTTAGCTAAGCAGTCCAATTTTTTTTTCTCTGGACTGTTTTTTTTTTCTTTTTTTTTTTTTTTTTTTCCCTTTTTTTTTTTTCCTTTTCCCTTTTTGGAATTACTCGAACCTGCTCTGGACTGGGACCTGGAAACACCGAGAGCTTGCACCTCGTGGCTTGCAGCAGCCATCCCCAGCGCCGGAGGGACTGACAACAGAGCAACCACCCCCCAAGAGAGACTTTCTGAATTTGTCATCCTTTTCAGAGTGGTGAAGGAGTGTTATCATCCGGTATTGTTCATTCTGTGTGCTGGGGGTGCTGTGCCTGTTAAATAAACAGGTTCTTTCCACTTCTCTCCGAGGAATCCTGCCCGAACCGGTTGGAGGGAGGGGCTGTGTGGGTTTGCTTTCTGGAGGGGCCTCCTTTTGCAGATTTTCTCCCAAATTTGCCCTAAACTAGGACAACTGTGAACATCCCCAAGACTGTTGACACAAGGCAATTATAAATTAGAGTATGTGTTTTGAAATAATCCTCAATTTTCTTTTGTGATTTTGTGAAAATTACTTTTGATTTTTGGTGAATTGTTTTGAAAAAAAATACTTTAAATTAATACTTATTGTATTTGTTTATTGCTTTAATGCCTTTGATTATTTGTGGTTTGTTTGGATAATTTGAAAAAATGGTTTTAAAACGATATTGTTTTAATTATTGTTAATTATATTTATTGTTTCCCTTTTCCCCTTTTATCTTTTCTTTTCCTTCTTTTCTCTCTCTCTCTCTCCATACTGTCTCTGTTTTCTGGGATATGCTACCAACATGACAAGTCCTGAAGACTTCACAATGATACTACGGAACCCTGCTGATGAAAACCCTTTGAAGACTGTTGGGAGTCACCGGGTGGTGTGAAAGACGATCAGAAGTTCCCCCTCATTTGCCTCACAACCTGTGGGGTTTCACCCCCGGATTGGGATGACCCCGAAAGATGGAAAAGTCCCTCCTCCAACCCGTGCCTTCGAAGAAAGACTCAGTAGTCTTCTGTTGTCTGTTCTCAAGGTTGTTTATCGTTGGTTATCTACAAGATTCTTCTCCTGAGCTGCTGTGGCCCGTTCAGCAGCTCAGACAAAGGCACACTGCCCTCCCAGGGGGCTGGTGCTATCTTTTATATCATATATTACGTACTACATGTTTATACTTTTTCCCCAATGCCTACTATCTATATTGAATGGTGACTTTCTACTCTAAACCAATCTGTGAGTGCCAACATCACCAAAGACATGGAGGTTAGGAAGGAGAAAGAAAGAGGACAGGGCACACCCAAATCCCTCCATCTTAGAATCCCTGACCCCCATGTACAAAACTTGGACCCCTGCGTACAAGGCTTAAAACCCCCCTGTACAGCACTCAGAAATCCTTCCTTTCACTTTGTGATTATCTCTACTATGCTATCTAAACTTGTGTGTGTGTGGCTTGTAATTCTTCCTACAGAGTTAGTAACTTGCTCCATGGGCTAAGATCAAAACCCCAAGAGTGTCTTTGGCTGCATGCCAGGGTCTCAGAGCCCCCTGCCTGCAGCTCTGGCCATCCAGGGCACCCAGAGGAGAATCCTGGGTTCCGACAACAACCGTCCCAAGGACAGACGTCGGGACCCTGAGGACCCCGATTGGAATTCTGGCCTGCCGGTGGTGGATACACGCCAAGATCCTGAGGCCCATGAGCAGAGCTCTGGCCTGCAGAGTGATTGTTCGCAGGTGTGTCTATTGTGACTGCTTCTAGCAGGGCCTGCCAAGGGGTGACGTGCCCTATATGCTTGCACCTGCTTTGTGACAGTAGCCCAGAAATTTTCCCACCTCTTGGCCAGATGGACTTGCTGGGGTAACTTTGGTAGCCCCCCATGGAAAATCCTTCATCTGCTGCACTACCAATGTGACGGATGGAGATTGAAGCCTGCCTCCCAAGGACTGAGACCCCTATAATCATGATACAGGGAGTGCTGGCCTGACTGAATTGGGATGCCTGCTAAGTGTTGCCTGCAGGTGTGTTCACTGGACCTAGACTGGTTTCCCATAGAAACCAGTCCTGAAACAACAGGTCCTGCTCACTGCTGATATTGACTTATCCTGCTGAGAACATGAACTGTCTATACCTATCTTCAATACCTTTTTCCCCCCAGCAATTTCAATACTTTTTTTTTTTGTACCTGTTCCCCCTCAGCAATGGACTACAATACAACCTTGAGTCAACCAGGACTTCTGAGATCTCCCCAATGTGACTAGGTGAACTCCATCGGCTGGACTATGAGGACTTTGTACCTCTGGTAGCTATCCTCCCTCCCTCTCTTCTATCCTTTTCCATTCTTTTCCTTTCCCTAATTCCTTTAACGTATTTGCTGTGCTCATTCAATAAAGGTGCATTGGTTTTGATTGACACTGCAATCCCCTTTCTGTGTTGTGTTTTGCACTCTGAGATCAGTTAAAGAACCATCATGACCCCTGTTCGTAGAGCGGATCGTGACAGGGACGGGTCTAGGAGAGGGGAACTGTAGGAAAGACATTCTGTGCTGTTCTTGTGAGCCATGAAGGCTTCCTAAAGATAAAGAAAGCCCCATATCTCTCCTGAGGAAGACATCAAGGTTGTCAACATGGCAACGTGATGAAGGATGGAAAGTTAAAAGGTACAGACTCTAGCTGGCTCACAGAATGACGTGGCTCCTTGTCCACCCATTGAGGACTTTGTTTCTCTCCTATGACCAATGGGCAACGCGTGTGTCAGTTGGGGAAATGTAAATATCTTGGAGAACTGTAAAAGTAACATGTTACCCGAATAAATTCTCTTATGCACCCTTCTGATGGAGTCGTGGTGCTCTGAGCTGTGTCACCCTGTATAGTGACAGGGAAGGGTCCGTAAGTGGGGCAGGGTCCATTGGGGAGGGGTCCATTCCGGGATTGGGGCGAGGTCTCTCCCCAAGGTCGGGAACTCTTCTTGGGTCGGGGTGTCTCCCCTTCCCAATCCTGATCCTGCTCCCATTCCTGATCCCACCGCTGTTTCCAGGGAATGGCTCCAATCTCAACCCCAACCGCAAACCTGAGGGGGTCAAACACCCTGAATGCTGGGGTCAAACCCCCCTGACCCCAAATCCTGGGGGTTCCAACACTGGGGGGGGGGGGTGTCAAACAGCCCTAAACCAAAACTCTGGGATGTCAACCTCCCCCCATCACCCCAAAACCCAAATTTTAGGATCAAACCCCCCAAATCTCAAATCCTGGGGTATCAAACACTCCCCAGTTCCCAAACGTTTGGGTTGAATCCCCATAACCCCAAATCCTGCAGAAACATCTGGGGTGTCCGCCACCCCCAATTCCCAAAGTCTGGGGTCAAATATCTCCAAATCCTAAATCCTGAGGTGCCAAACACCCTCAATCCCCAAAGTTTGGGGTTAAACCCTCCTCATCCCCAACTTTGGGGTTTGAAATATGTGGGGTGTCCAACCCTCCTCATCCCCAAAGTCTGGGGTCCAATCCACAAATCCTGGCGTCAAACACCCCCAAATCCCGGGATTGTCAAACCCCCCACAAACCCAAATTTTAGGATCAAATCCCCCCATTCCCAAAGTTTGGGGGTCACGCCCCCCCAATCCCCAACACCCCCCCAAAAACAGTCCAGCCCTGGGGGGCACAGTGGGGTTTATTTGGGAAGGCTCCAGGTGCAATGTCTGCAGAGAGACTCTGGGTACAATGCTGGGAAAGACCCCAAAAAAACCCCTTGGGAACAACAAAACCATCTGGAGGAGTGGGAAAAGGGGATTTGGGTTTATCCGGGACGGGGGCAGCTCCAGGTGCAATGTCTGCAGAGAGACCCTGGGTACAATGCTGGGAATAACCCCCAAAACTCCTCAGGAACCCCAAAAGTCCCTGGGGGGCTGAGAAAGTGGATTTGGGGTGGGGATCCAGGGCGAAAGAAGGGGATTTAGGGTGAAAGAAGAAGGATTTGGGGTGAGGAGATTTAGGGAGGAAAGAATAGGATTTAAGACGAAAAAAGGAGATTTTGGGGTGAAAGAAGGAAGATTTGGGATGCACAAAGAAGGATTTGGGATGGAAAAAAAGGAGATTTGGGCGAGAAAAGGGGATTTAGGGTGGGGATTGAGGATTTGGGGGTCAGGATTGTGGTGGGAAAAGGGGATATTGGGATGGAAGAGGATTTTGGGTGGAAAAAAGGGGATTTGGGGTGGAAAAAAAGGATTTAAGATAAAAAAAAGAGAATTGGGGGAAAAAAAGGTATTTTGGGTGGGGAAAGGGGGATTTAGGGTGGGAAGAAGAAAAGGGGGAATTGGGGTGGGAATTGAGGGATTCAGGATGGGGAAAGATTTTGGGTGGAAAAAGAGGATTTAGGGTGGGCAGGGAGCATTTGTGGTGGGAAAAGAAGATTTGGGGTTGAAAAAGGAGATTTTGGGTGGGAAAGAGGGATTTAGGGTGAGCAGGGGAGGATTTGGAGTGGAAAAAGGGGATTTGGGATGCACAAAGGATTTGGAGTGAAAAAAACAGGATTTGGGGTGGGGAATTGGGATGGAAAAGGGGATCTGGGGACCCACAAAGGATTTGAGCTGGAAAAAAAACATAATTTGGGGTGAAAAAAGGAGGATTTCAGATGGGGAAAAGGAGAATTTGGGCCAAGCTGAACTTACCTGGGGGAGTGGGGAAGCATGGGGGGTTTGGAGCAGGGCCAGGACCATTTTTGGAACAGTTTTCTGGGATGTTTGGAGTATTTTACTGGGATTTGGGGGCAGTTTTATGGGATTTAGGGTGTTCTGGGGTGGTTTTGAGGGATTTTAGGGTGTTTCTATGGGATTTTGGGGTGGTTAGGAGGGATTTGGGGTGTTTTGGGGCAGGTTTTGGGTATTTAGGGACGGGTTTGAGGCACTTTTTATGGGTATTTTGGGCCCTTTTTTTTTGGGGGGGGGGGGTTGGGGTATTTTGGTGGGGTTTGGGGTGTTTTGTGTCACTTTTTGGCGAAAGAGATCTTCATGGCGTTGCTCTGGGTGATCTTGAAGCCCTGCAGGGCCTCCCGGGCAGCACCTGCCTGCACCTCGGTGTCAAACTCCACGAAGGCGATGTCATGGCGCCCGGGCACCAGGCGCACCTCCTTGAAGCCTGGGAACCTGGGATGGGGAAATGGGGTCAGGAGAGCCTGAAAAAACCTGGGACTGTTCCCCCCAAGACCTGGGAATGTTGCCCCAGAAATCCAGGAAGGTTCCCCAAAAAATCTGGGAATGTTCCCCCAAAATCACTCCAGAAATGGTCCCCCAAAAATTCAGAAATGTTCTCAAAAAATATCCAGAAATGTTCCCCCCAAAGATCCAGAAGCATCCCCCACAAAAAAAAAAAAGCTGAAACAGCCTCTCTTAGAAATTCAGCACCATTCCCAAATATCCAGCAATGTTCCCCAAAAAATCCAGAAACTTCTCTCAAAAACCCAGAAACATTCGCCAAAAAACCAAAGAACCTAAAAATTTCCCCCAAAAAATCCAGAAGTGTTCCCCCCAAAAAAGTTGGAAACATCCCCAAAAAGATCCAGCTACATCCCCCAAAATCCAGAAACGTTAAAAAAAAAATTTCCAGAAATCCCAATTCCCCATAAAAGTCCAGAAATATTCCCAAAAAATCCAGAATTTCCCCCTCAAATTCCAGACTTTTCCCCCTCAAGAGATCCAGAAATCCAACTGCACCAAATACCCAGAAATGTCCCCAAAAATATCCAGCAACGCTTCCCAAAAACCCAGAAATCTAACTCCAGAAATACTCCCCAAAAATCTGGAACCATTTCCCTCCAAAAAAATCCAGAGACATTCCCCCAAAAATCCAACCCAACCTCCACCTGACTCCTCTTGAAATCTCCCAAAAATCTCAAAATTTCCCCAAATTCCAAGAACGCCCCCAATGTTCAACTCCCCAAAAATCCAACAACCCCAAAAATTCCAAAACGTTTCCAAAAAATCCAACATCCCAAAAATCAAAAACCCAACTCCAAATCCCACCTAAACATTCTCAAAATCCCCCAAACCCCAACACCCCCCAAAATCCAGAAATATCCCACAAAATCCTGAAAAATTCCCCCAAGTCCAGAAACATTCCCCCAAAATCCAACCCCCAAAATCCCACAAAAACCTTCCCAAAATTGTTCAAAACCCCCAAAAGCCAACCTCCCTAAAAATACAGAAACATCCCCCCCCCAAAACTCCCTGAAAAAATCCAGAAAGACTCCCAAAATCCAGAAGTGTTCCCCAAAACATCCAGAAATCCCAAAAGTCCAGAAACATCCCCCCCAAAACCCAAATAAACTCAAAAACTGAGGATCTTCCCCCAAAAAATCCATAACTGTCCCCCTAAAAAGACAGAAGCTTCCCCGCAGAAAATCCTGAAATATTCCAAAATCAAGGAACTTCCTCCCAAAAGCCACAAATATTCCCCCAAAAATCAGGAAACATTCCTCAGGATCTGGAAACTTTCTTAAAAAAACCCAGAAATGTTTCCCCAAAAACTCATAAACCTGTCCCTCCGAGTCCAGAAAGTTTCTCCAAAAAAAATTCTGAAGCATTCCCAAAAATCGAGGAACTTCCCCCAAAAACTCCAGGGCCATTCCGAAATAAACCCAGAAATCCAACTCCCCAAAAATCCAGAAATTTACCCCTAAAAATTCCAGAATTTCCTTCCCCCGCTCCTAAATCCGAGTATTTTCTCCAAAAAACCCAAAAACATTCCTCAAAAAAATCTGGAAACCTTCCTCCAAAAATCCAGAAATCCCCCCCCAAAAACCCAGAAATTTCCACCCAAAAAAATCTAGAAATTGCCTCCCCCAAATCCTGGTATTTTCAAAAAAATATCCAGCCCCAAGCCCTCCTCATCACCTCCTCCAAGCCCCAAAATACCCCAAAATCCCCCAAACCCTGCCCAGAATTCCCAAAATCCCAGGATTTCCCCAGATCTCACTGGTTGAAGAGCATGGACAGCATCAGCTCGTTGGTCTCCTCAGGGAGGTTGGTCAGGAACAGGATGTGGTTCGGGGGGTTTTCTGACAGCTGCAGGGAAATGAGAGAAAAACCCCAAAATCAGGCCCAAAATCTACCTAAAGTCACAACTGTATACACACTAAAAGATCTGCCCAAAAATCCCACCAAAATCCAAAAAAAACTCCCACAAAAATCTGCCCAAAATCCCACCAAAAACCCCAAAAGATCTCTCTAAAAAAATCCCAAAGAAATGTCTCCAAATCTGACCAAAAACTCACCAAAATTCCACCCAAAAGACAACAAAATTCACACCAAAAATCCCCACAAAAAATGTGCCAAAGCCCACAGAAATCCCTCAAAATATCCCATAAAAATCACCCTAAAAATCCCACAGAGAAAATCCTCAAAAAGTTCCAGTAAGTCCCTCTAAAAATCCCACAGAATCCACACAGAATAATCTACACAAAAATCCCCAAATTACACAAAACCCACCCAAAAAATCCCTCAAAACAGTCCAAAATATCCCCACAAAATATCCCACAAAAATTGTCCCAAAAGCCTCAAAATCCACTGCAAATCCATTCCAAAAATCCACACCAAAACCCTCACAAATCCCCCCAAAAATGTCCCCAAGTCCCTTCAAATCCTATCCAAAATCTCATGAAATCCACCCAAAAAATTCCCACAAAAAAATTCCCTCAAAATCCCACCAAAATCCTGCAAAATCTCACAGAATCCACCCCAAAAATCCCCCAAGTCCCCATAATCACTCAGGTCCTGAGGTCACTTACGGGCTGTGGGGTAGGGATTGGGGCCATTCCAGGTTGTGGGGCCATTCCCGGGGGAATTCCTGGATTCGGGGCCATTCCTGGGGCTGGAATCATGCCCGGGGGGGGGATGTAGGGCGGTTGTCCCCCCAGGTGTGGCAGCATCCGGGGCGGCTGCGCCAGTGGTGGCATCCCCTGAGGAGAGATCCCAACGCACCCCAAATCATCCCAAAAGCACCGACAGAATCCCAAAGTTATCCCAAACACATCCCCTGAGGAGAGATCCCAACACACTCCAAATCATCCCAAAAGCACCGACAGAATCCCAAAGTTATCCCAAACACATCCCCTGAGGAGAAAGACCCCAACGCACCCCAAATCATCCCAAAAGCACCGACAGAATCCCAAAGTTATCCCAAACACATCCCCTGAGGAGAGATCCCAACACACTCCAAATCATCCCAAAGGCACCGACAGAATCCCAAAGTTATCCCAAACACATCCCCTGAGGAGAGATCCCAACACACTCCAAATCATCCCAAAGGCACCGACAGAATCCCAAAACATCCCCAAAATTCCCCAGAAACGCCCCAAACTCCCATAAACCGATTCCGAATCCCCCAGGACTGATCCCAAAATCCCCTAAACCGATGCTGAATTCCTGGCACTCACAGGCACTGCCCCCTGTGCCCCAATCCCAAATCCCATAAACCCACCCCAAAACCCAATGGAATGATCCCAAATCCCCCGGAACCACCCTCAAATCCCCCCAAAATCCCATTACACAATCCCAAAGCCCCCGTAGTGATCCCAAATGCCCCCTGACTGATCCCAAATGCCCAGGGAACAATCCCAATCCCAAATCCCATAAACCCACCCCAAAACCCAATGGAATGATCCCAAATCCCCTGGAACCACCCCCAAATCCCCCCAAAATCCCATTACACAATCCCAAAGCCCCCGTAGTGATCCCAAATGCCCCCTGACTGATCCCAAATGCCCAGGGAACAATCCCAATCCCAAATCCCATAAACCCACCCCAAAACCCAATGGAATGATCCCAAATCCCCCGGAACCACCCTCAAATCCCCCCAAAATCCCATTACACAATCCCAAAGCCCCTGTAGTGATCCCAAATGCCCCTTGACTGATCCCAAATGCCCAGGGAACAATCCCAATCCCAAATCCCATAAACCCACCCCAAAACCCAATGGAATGATCCCAAATCCCCCGGAACCACCCTCAAATCCCCCCAAAATCCCATTACACAATCCCAAATGCCCCTTGACTGATCCCAAATGCCCCCTGACTGATCCCAAATGCCCAGGGAACAATCCCAATCCCAAATCCCATAAACCCACCCCAAAACCCAATGGAATGATCCCAAATCCCCCGGAACCACCCTCAAATCCCCCCAAAATCCCATTACACAATCCCAAAGCCCCCGTAGTGATCCCAAATGCCCCCTGACTGATCCCAAATGCCCAGGGAACAATCCCAATCCCAAATCCCATAAACCCACCCTAAAACCCAATGGAATGATCCCAAATCCCCCGGAACCACCCTCAAATCCCCCCAAAATCCCATCACACAATCCCAAAGCCCCTGTATGTGACCCCAAATGCCCCCTGACTGATCCCAAATGCCCAGGGAACAATCCCAATCCCAAATCCCATAAACCCACCCCAAAACCCAATGGAATGATCCCAAATCCCCCCAAAATCCCATTACACAATCCCAAAGCCCCTGTATGTGACCCCAAATGCCCCCTGACTGATCCCAAATGCCCAGGGAACAATCCCAATCCCAAATCCCATAAACCCACCCCAAAACCCAATGGAATGATCCCAAATCCCCCGGAACCACCCTCAAATCCCCCCAAAATCCCATTACACAATCCCAAAGCCCCCGTAGTGATCCCAAATGCCCCCTGAGTGATCCCAAATGCCCAGGGAACAATCCCAATCCCAAATCCCATAAACCCACCCCAAAACCCAATGGAATGATCCCAAATCCCCCGGAACCACCCTCAAATCCCCCCAAAATCCCATTACACAATCCCAAAGCCCCTGTATGTGACCCCAAATGCCCCCTGAGTGATCCCAAATGCCCAGGGAACAATCCCAATCCCAAATCCCATAAACCCACCCCAAAACCCAATGGAATGATCCCAAATCCCCCGGAACCACCCTCAAATCCCCCCAAAATCCCATTACACAATCCCAAAGCCCCCGTAGTGATCCCAAATGCCCCCTGAGTGATCCCAAATGCCCAGGGAACAATCCCAATCCCAAATCCCATAAACCCACCCCAAAACCCAATGGAATGATCCCAAATGCCCCCTGAGTGATCCCAAATGCCCAGGGAACAATCCCAATCCCAAATCCCATAAACCCACCCCAAAACCCAATGGAATGATCCCAAATCCCCCGGAACCACCCTCAAATCCCCCCAAAATCCCATTACACAATCCCAAAGCCCCTGTAGTGATCCCAAATGCCCCCTGACTGATCCCAAATGCCCAGGGAACAATCCCAATCCCAAATCCCATAAACCCACCCCAAAACCCAATGGAATGATCCCAAATCCCCCGGAACCACCCTCAAATCCCCCCAAAATCCCATTACACAATCCCAAAGCCCCCGTAGTGATCCCAAATGCCCAGGGAACAATCCCAATCCCAAATCCCATAAACCCACCCCAAAACCCAATGGAATGATCCCAAATCCCCCGGAACCACCCTCAAATCCCCCCAAAATCCCATTACACAATCCCAAAGCCCCTGTATGTGACCCCAAATGCCCCCTGACTGATCCCAAATGCCCAGGGAACAATCCCAATCCCAAATCCCATAAACCCACCCCAAAACCCAATGGAATGATCCCAAATCCCCCGGAACCACCCCCAAATCCCCCCAAAATCCCATTACACAATCCCAAAGCCCCTGTAGTGATCCCAAATGCCCAGGGAACAATCCCAATCCCAAATCCCATAAACCCACCCCAAAACCCAATGGAATGATCCCAAATCCCTCGGAACCACCCTCAAATCCCCCCAAAATCCCATTACACAATCCCAAAGCCCCCGTAGTGATCCCAAATGCCCCCTGACTGATCCCAAATGCCCAGGGAACAATCCCAAAAGGCATAAAACCATCCCAAAATCCCCTAAAACCATCCCAAATCCCCTAAACCAATCCCAAATCCCCCTGGCACTCACGGGCACTGCCCCTTGCGCTGCCCCCTGCGCTGCAGCCCCGCTCTTTTTGGGGCCGGGGGCCTCTCCTCCCTTGGCTTTGCGCTTGTCCCGTTTGCGCTCCCGGTCCCGATCCCGCTCCCGCTCCACGAACGTTCCCTTCATCTTGGCGATGATGTCCGAGTCCGTCTTGGCGTACTGGATCCGCTGGGGACGGCACATTCCCGGGATTGGGGGCATTTGGGGCATCTCCAGGAGGGATTTTGGGGTTTTCGGAGGGGCGTTCAGATTTGGGGCTTTCCAAGGGATTTTTGGGAGATTCCAGAGAGGATTTGGGGTTGTTCCCGAGGATTTTGGGGGTATCTGGGGAGGATTTTGGGGCTTTCTCAAGGATTTGGGGGAGTTCCAAGAGGGATTTTGGGGTTTTCAAGGAACTTTGGGAAGTCCTAGAAAGAATTTTGCAAATTTCATAGAGATTTGGGGGGAATTTAGAGGGGATTTGGGGGCGTTCCGAGAGGGATTTTGGGGTTTTCAATGGGATTTTCAGGGATTTTGGGAGGTTCCAGACAGGATCTGGGGGAGTTCCAAGAGCAACTAGGGACATTTTTGAGGGATTTTGGGAAGTTCAAGAAGGAATTTTGGGAGAATTCAGAGGAATTTGGGAGGTTCCAACAGGGATTTGGGGATCTCCAGGAGGGATTTTGGGGTTTTCGGAGGGGCGTTCAGATTTGGGGCTTTCCAAGGGATTTTTTGGGAGATTCCAGAGAGGATTTGGGGTTGTTCCCGAGGATTTTGGGGGTATCTGGGGAGGATTTTGGGGCTTTCTCAAGGATTTGGGGGATTTCCAAGAGGGATTTTGGGGTTTTCAAGGAACTTTGGGAAGTCCTAGAAAGAATTTTGCAAATTTCATAGAGATCTGGGGGGAATTTAGAGGGGATTTGGGGGAGTTCCGAGAGGGATTTTGGGGTTTTCAATGGGATTTTCAGGTATTTTCAGGGATTTGGGGAGGTTCCAGATAGGATCTGGGGGAGTTCCAAGAGCAACTAGGGACATTTTTGAGGGATTTTGGGAAGTTCAAGAAGGAATTTTGGGAGAATTCAGAGGAATTTGGGAGGTTCCAACAGGGATTTGGGGATCTCCAGGAGGGATTTTGGGGTTTTCGGAGGGGCGTTCAGATTTGGGGCTTTCCGAGGGATTTTTGGGAGATTCCAGAGAGGATTTGGGGTTGTTCCCGAGGATTTTGGGGGTATCTGGGGAGGATTTGGGGCTTTCTCAAGGATTTGGGGGAGTTCCAAGAGGGATTTTGGGGTTTTCAAGGAACTTTGGGAAGTCCTAGAAAGAATTTTGCAAATTTCATAGAGATTTGGGGGGAATTTAGAGGGGATTTGGGGGCGTTCCGAGAGGGATTTTGGGGTTTTCAATGGGATTTTCAGGGATTTGGGGAGGTTCCAGACAGGATCTGGGGGAGTTCCAAGAGTAACTAGGGACATTTTTGAGGGATTTTGGGAAGTTCAAGAAGGAATTTTGGGAGAATTCAGAGGAATTTGGGAGGTTCCAACAGGGATTTGGGGATCTCCAGGAGGGATTTTGGGGTTTTCGGAAGGGGCGTTCAGATTTGGGGCTTTCCAAGGGATTTTTGGGAGATTCCAGAGAGGATTTGGGGTTGTTCCCGAGGATTTTGGGGGTATCTGGGGAGGATTTGGGGCTTTCTCAAGGATTTGGGGGAGTTCCAAGAGGGATTTTGGGGTTTTCAAGGAACTTTGGGAAGCCCTAGAAAGAATTTTGCAAATTTCATAGAGATTTGGGGAGAATTTAGAGGGGATTTGGGGGCGTTCCGAGAGGGATTTTGGGGTTTTCAACGGGATTTTCAGGTATTTTCAGGGATTTGGGGAGGTTCCAGACAGGATCTGGGGAGTTCCAAGAGCAACTAGGGACATTTTTGAGGGATTTTGGGAAGTTCAAGAAGGAATTTTGGGAGAATTCAGAGGAATTTGGGAGGTTCCAACAGGGATTTGGGGATCTCCAGGAGGGATTTTGGGGTTTTCGGAGGGGCGTTCAGATTTGGGGCTTTCCGAGGGATTTTTTGGGAGATTCCAGAGAGGATCTGGGGTTGTTCCCGAGGATTTTGGGGGTATCTGGGGAGGATTTGGGGCTTTCTCAAGGATTTGGGGGAGTTCCAAGAGGGATTTTGGGGTTTTCAAGGAACTTTGGGAAGTCCTAGAAAGAATTTTGCAAATTTCAGAGAGATTTGGGGGGAATTTAGAGGGGATTTGGGGGAGTTCCGAGAGGGATTTTGGGGTTTTCAACAGGATTTTCAGGGATTCTAAGGGATTTGGGGAGGTTCCAGACAGGATCTGGGGGAGTTCCAAGAGCAACAAGGGACATTTTTGAGGGATTTTGGGAAGTTCAAGAAGGAATTTTGGGAGAATTCAGAGGAATTTGGGAGGTTCCAACAGGGATTTGGGGCATCTCCAGGAGGGATTTTGGGGTTTTCGGAGGGGCGTTCAGATTTGGGGCTTTCCAAGGGATTTTTGGGAGATTCCAGAGAGGATTTGGGGTTGTTCCCGAGGATTTGGGGGGTATCTGGGAAGGATTTTGGGGCTTTCTCAAGGATTTGGGGGAGTTCCAAGAGGGATTTTGGGGTTTTCAAGGAACTTTGGGAAGTCCTAGAAAGAATTTTGCAAATTTCATAGAGATTTGGGGGGAATTTAGAGGGGATTTGGGGGAGTTCCGAGAGGGATTTTGGGGTTTTCAACAGGATTTTCAGGGATTCTAAGGGATTTGGGGAGGTTCCAGACAGGATCTGGGGGAGTTCCAAGAGCAACAAGGGACATTTTTGAGGGATTTTGGGAAGTTCAAGAAGGAATTTTGGGAGAATTCAGAGGAATTTGGGAGGTTCCAACAGGGATTTGGGGCATCTCCAGGAGGGATTTTGGGGTTTTCGGAGGGGCGTTCAGATTTGGGGCTTTCCAAGGGATTTTTGGGAGATTCCAGAGAGGATTTGGGGTTGTTCCCGAGGATTTGGGGGGTATCTGGGAAGGATTTTGGGGCTTTCTCAAGGATTTGGGGGAGTTCCAAGAGGGATTTTGGGGTTTTCAAGGAACTTTGGGAAGTCCTAGAAAGAATTTTGCAAATTTCATAGAGATTTGGGGGGAATTTAGAGGGGATTTGGGGGAGTTCCGAGAGGGATTTTGGAGTTTTCCACAGGTTTTCAGGGATTCTAAGGGATTTGGGGAGGTTCCAGATAGGATCTGGGGGAGTTCCAAGAGCAACTAGGGACATTTTTGAGGGATTTTGGGAAGTTCAAGAAGGAATTTTGGGAGAATTCAGAGGAATTTGGGAGGTTCCAACAGGGATTTGGGGATCTCCAGGAGGGATTTTGGGGTTTTCGGAGGGGCGTTCAGATTTGGGGCTTTCCGAGGGATTTTTGGGAGATTCCAGAGAGGATTTGGGGTTGTTCCCGAGGATTTTGGGGGTATCTGGGGAGGATTTTGGGGCTTTCTCAAGGATTTGGGGGAGTTCCAAGAGGGATTTTGGGGTTTTCAAGGAACTTTGGGAAGTCCTAGAAAGAATTTTGCAAATTTCAGAGAGATTTGGGGGGAATTTAGAGGGGATTTGGGGGAGTTCCAAGAGGGATTTTGGGGTTTTCAACGGGATTTTCAGGGATTTTCAGGGATTTGGGGAGGTTCCAGACAGGATCTGGGGGAGTTCCAAGAGCAACAAGGGACTTTTTTGAGGGATTTTGGGAAGTTCAAGAAGGAATTTTGGGAGAATTCAGAGGAATTTGGGAGGTTCCAACAGGGATTTGGGGATTTCCAAGGGGGATTTTGGGGCTTTCTGAGGGATTTTTGGGGGTTCTGAGGGATTTGGGAGAGATTCCAGGAGGGATTCAGGGAGTTTCTCAGGGATTCTGGGGGGCTCTGAGGAGTTTTAGGGAATTTCAAGAAGGAATTTGGGGGAATTGGAGGCGGTTTCAAAGGAGCATTTTGAGGTATCCCAAGGCATTTTGGGGGATTCTGAGGGATTTAGGAAAGGATTTAGGGGATTTTCAGATGGTGTTTAGGAGAGCTCCAAGAGCAATTTGGGAGTATTTCAGGAAGTCCTAGCAGGGATCTAGGAATTTCTGAGGAATCTTTGAGGGAATTCAAAGAGATTTAGGGGGAATTTGGGAATTTCTGAGGGTTCTGGGGGAATTCAGAGAGATTTTGGAGGAGTTCCAAGAGGGATTTGGGCGTTTCCAACAGATTTTTGGGGCTTCCAGCTTGAATTTGAGGTTCCCCCATGGGTTTATCATAGAAGGGAAAGCTTTGGGAATTCCTTGCTAGATTTCAGGGGTTTTCCTGGAATTTTGGGTTTTTCCCTGGATTTGGTTCTCACTGGGGTTGGCTATAGCAGAGGAAGCTTTGGGGCAGCTCCTGGTTGGATTTGGGGGCTTTTTTGGTGGGGTTTTGGGGATATTTGAGGCTGGATTTATTTCTTTTCCCCCAGGAATTCAGGTTTTTTCCCCAAAATTGACAGATTTTTTCCCATAATCCGAGCATTTTCCCCCATAACTTGTCTCTCACCATAAACTTGTCATAAAACAGAAAGCTTTGGGGTGTTCCTGGTTGGATTTTGGGGATATTTGATGCCGCATAATCGGTTTTTTTCCCCCAGGAATGTGGGATTTTCCCCAGAATTCCAGGATTTTTTTTCCCAAAATGTCACAATTTTCTCTCAGGTTTGGGTGATCACGGGCTTGTTGTAGAAGGGGAAGCCTTACGGTGTTCAGGGTGAATTTGGAGGATTACAGGTTGGATTTTGGGGATACTTGAGGCTAGGTTCTGGCATTTTTTCCCTGGAATTCTAGAGTTTTTTCCCAGAATTCCAGGTTTTTCCCCAGAATTCCAAGTTTTTCCCCAGAACATGACATTTCTTCCCCAAGTTTCTGTCCCACTGTGGGCTTCTCATAGAAGGGGAAACTTTGATTCCTAGTTTGATTTGAAGGTGTTCCCAGGGGATTTTTGGGAGATTTCCAGCTGGATTTGGGTTTTTTTTTTTCCCAGGAATACAGTTTTTTCTCAAAACACCAGAATTTCTGCCCAAAATTCCAGTGTTTTTCCCCAGAATTTCTGTTTTACCATGGGTGTGTCATAGAAGGGGAAGCTTTGGAGTGTTCAGGGTGAATGTGGATTGATTACAAGTTGGATTTTGGGGATATTTGAGGCCAGATTTTGGCGGTTTTTCCCTAGAATTCCATTTTTTTTCCCCAAAACTTCAGGATTTCCCCCCCAATCTCTGTCTCACCATGGGTTTGTCGTAGAAGGGGAAGCCCTGCATGGAGCGCAGGGCGTTGGTGGCGCTGCTCATCTCCTTGAAGATGACAAAGGCCTGGCCCCGCATCCGGAGACTGCGCGACACCAAAATGTCCAAAATCTGCCCAAACTGCGAGAAAATGGCGTAGAGGGACTTCTTCAGCTCTGGGGACAGAGGAACAGAGTGACAATGGGGACAGCACAGTGACGGTGGGGCCACACAGGGGACAGCCTGAACTCCTGGGGACACTCACAGACCCCCCCAGGCACCCCCTCACCATCCTTCTTGATCTTCTCATTCAGGTTGTTGATGTAGATGGTGTGGTTGGGCCGAGGGTCCTGCACTGCCATGGCCGGGACCCCTCTGTGGGGACAGGAGAGCTTTAGAGGGATTTGGGACAGCTGTGACCCCTTCACCCCCTGGGACCTCCATTTGGGTGCCCCCAGACCCACAAATCCACCCCAGACTCACCTAAACCCTGCCAGATTACCCTCAGACCCGCTGAGTTCCCCCAAAAATTGACCCCAGACCCACCTGAGACTCGCCAAAACCCCCTCAGATCTACCTGAGATCCCCCTCAAATTCCCCCAGACGCACCTGAGATCCCTCCAGATGCCCCCAATCCCCCTCAGACCCCCCCAAACCCACCGGAGAACCCTCCAGACCCTCTCAAGCCGCTCCCCAAGCCCCCTGGGACTCCCCAAAGCCCCCTCAGACTTCCTCATTCCCCCCAAACCGACCTCAGATCACCCTATTTCCAATTAACCTTCCCCAAAATCCCTCATTTCTCCTCAGACTCACCTCAGACCCCCCCCCCCCAACCAACCTCAGATCCCCCCAAATTCCCCCCGGACCCATCTCAGACTCCCCCCCCCCAATAATCCATCCCAGATCCCGCAAAAACTCCTCAAACCACCCAAATTCCCCGCAGGTCCACCCCGGACCCCCGTCGGACCACTCAATTCTGCTCATACCGACTTCAGAAGGCCCCATTTGCCCTCAAACCCATAAAAACTCCCTTAAACACGCACAACGCTCCCCAAAACCGCCTCGGACCACTCAATTCCCCTCATACCCACCTCAAATGCCCCCAGTTCCTATCAAATCCCCCTCAAACCTCCCAAATTGCCTTCACGTTCGCCCCAGATCCACCTCACACCCCACAAAAGCCCCTCAAACAACCCCAATTCCCCCCAAACTCATTCCCGACCCACATCAGATATCCACCTTTCCCCCTCCCGGACCAACCTGAGATGAACCTTAATTATCACTCAGACCCCGCAAAAATCCCCTCAAACCCGCTCAACTTCCCCCAAATGCGTGCCGCAGCGACCTCAGACCCGCCTCAACCCCCTCCCATTTCCCCCCGAAGCCATCCAAGACCCCTCCATTCCCTCCATTCCCCACCTCAGCCGCCTCCTCAGGCGCCTCCTCAGCCGCTCTCCACGGACGATCTACGGCTGCCACTGCCGCGTGCGCGGGGCCCTTCCAACCAATAGCGGCGCGACCCTCCCCGAGCCAACCAATCACACAGCAACGCCCGCCTCCCCCGCGCCGCCCGAGCCAATCACAGGCGAGAAGAAGCGGCGGCCCCTGACCCCGCGGCCGGGCGGGAAGCGGCGCCTCCCCCTGAGGCGCCATGGCGGGCGCGGGCGGGCGCTGAGGGAGAGAGCGGGGCAGGGGCTGGCAGAGAACGCGGTGATCCTGGAGCTGCTGAGGCGGCCGGGACAGGGGCGGGACGTGGGGAATGGAGATCCTAAGAGGGGGGTTGTGGGGGGGATCCTGGAGGTCTTAGGGAGGGTCTGGAGAGGGGTCCTGGGGCGTTGTGGGGGGATCTGGGGGTGTGGATGGGTTCTAAGAGGAGTCTCGGGGGGGTGTCGTGGGAAGGTCTGGACGTGGGGAATGGAGATCCTAAGAGGGGATTGTGGGGGGGATCCTGGAGGTCTTAGGGAGGGTCTGGAGAGGGGTCCTGGGGCATTGTGGGGGGATCTGGGGGGTGTGGATGGGTTCTAAGAGGAGTCTCTGGGGGGGTGTCGTGGGAAGGTCTGGGGGGGTTTTGGAGAGGGGTCGTAGGAAGGTCTTCGGAGGGTCTGGGTGTCTTGAAAGGTTTGGGGAAGTCTTCTAGGGGGCTTGGGGGTCCCGAGTTGGGCTTGGGGAGGAGTCTGGGGGGTCCTGGAAGTGTCCTGGGGGGTCATGAGAGGAGTCGGGGAGGGAGGGAGGCGTCTTCGGAGGGCTCTGGGGGGAGGTCTCAGGGGACAGCCTGGGCTGGGCCCGATTGGGGTCTGGGGGCTCTCCAGGGGGTCCTGGGGGTCTCGGGGGGTTCTGGGGGAGCGTTGAGATTCCAGGGTGGTCCTGGGCCAACACTGGGGGGGCTCTGGGGGGTTTTAGGGTTCCTGGAGGGGGTCCTGGGGGAGATTTGGGCATTGTGGGGGGGGTCCCAGGCCCACTCTAAACCAGGGTCTGGGGGTTTTGGGGAGAGGGGGCACAACAGGGGTTCCCAACCCGCATTTTTGTGTGGGTCTCCCATTGTGTCCCCTCCCCAAAAAGCTTCAAGGGCCCCCTGAAGTGGCTCCAGTTCCACCGGCTGGTGCCCCCCTGATCCAGGATGGCCTCCAGCAAGTCTAGGGGGTTCTCAGGCATTTTGAGGGCTTTTTTTGGGATTTGGGGGATTTTTTGGCATTTTTGCGGGAATTTTGGGATGGTTTGTGGAGGATTTGGGGGGGACATTGTGGGGATTTTTTGGCATTTGGGGGGGGGCATTTTTTTGGGCTTAGGGAGATTTTGTTGTGAGTTTGGGGGAATTATTGGGATTTTGGAGTAAAGTTACTGAGTTTTCACAGAATTCACAGAATTACTGGGCTTTTTTGGGGCGGGGGTTGGGATTTGGGGGGATTTTATTGGGGTCTTGGCGGGGTTTATTGGGTGGTTTATTGAAATTTGGGAAGTTTTTTTGAATTTTGGTGGGTTTCACTGGGATTTTGAGGGATTCTATGGGGTTTTTGAGGAATTTATTTAGATTTTTAGGGGATTTTGGAGGTTTTAGTGGAACTGTGGGGGGGTTTTGGGGTCTGGGGGGGACTTTGGTGTTGTCCCCAGGTATGGGAAGGGCTGAGAGGCACCAAAATCTTCTTAAAACCCCCAAAAGTCCCAATATAACCCATGAAATGTCAATTAACTCTCACGCTAGAATCCAAATAAAAGCCCACGAAATCTCTTGAAATCCCAACAACCCCCCCCAAATCCCAATTAAACCCACAAATCCCCCAAAAATGTCCTTAAAAACCACAAAAAGTCCCACAAAATCCCCCCAAGACCCAAAGAAATCTTGACAACATCCAAAAAACCCCCACAAAATCCCCCCAAAACTACCAGAAAACCCCCCCAAAAAACCCAAATCCACAAAAAATTCCACTAAATGCCCCCAAAATTCCAACAAACCCTCCTAAAAATTCCTGTAAAACCCCCCGAAATTCCAGAAGGAAACCCCCAAAAGTTTCAATAAACCCCCAAACATCCCCAAAAAAACACCCCCCAAGGTGCAAATAAAACCCCCCAAAATTCACAAAAGCGCCCAAAATTCTGCAACTCCCCCAAAATCCCATAATTCTCTCCAAAAACCCCAATAATTCCCCCTAAACTCCCAACAAAATTCTCCATGATTTTAGGCCCTTAGGGTGATTTTAGGATAAACTGAGCTGTTTTAGGATAGATTTTAGATCCCTTTGGCCGATTGTAGGTCCATATGGGTGAATCTTAATCCTGCATGGGTGATTTTGGGCCCCTTTTTTGGTGTTTTTGGGCCCATTTGGCGGATTTTTGCCTTTTTAGGCCAAACCAAGCCTTTTCAGGGTGATTTTAGGTCCTCTTGTGTTAGTTTTAGGTCTGTTTGGGTGATTTTAGGCAAGATCGGGTGGATTTTTGGCCTATTTGGGTGATTTCAGGAAAAAACAGGTACTTTCGGGAAGGATTTTAAGCCCATTTGGGAAATTTAAGGGTGATTTCAGGCCATTTTGTGTGGGTCGCAAACCACTTTGGGCAATTTTAGGTCCCTTTAGCTGGATTTTAGACCTCATTGGGTAACCTGAATCCCATTTGGCTGATTTTAGGCCAAACCTGGTGGATTTCTGCCGCATTTGAGGCTCTTTTGGGTGGTTTTTAAGCGAACCAGGCCCTTTTAGGACCGCAGCCCACTTGGCCGCACCCTTTCCCCTCAGAGTTCCCGCTTTTCCTTCAGCCCGCCCCGTTCCCCTCACGGTTCGCGGTTCGGGAATGGAGTTCCCGCTTTTCCTTCAGCCCGCCCCTTTCCCCTCACAGTTCGTGGTTCGGGAATGGAGGGAGGAGGAGGAGGAGGGAGGGAGGAAGAGGCGGAGCGGCAGCGGGAAGCAGCAGAGGAAGAGCCGAGGGGAGGAACCGCAGAGCTCCGGCGGTTCCTGAACTCGCCGCAGCCCCGCCGGGAGCATCGCCCCCCATCCCGCAGGTGCCCGGGGATGAGGGAGCTCAGCCCCAAACATGCCGTGGGGGGGTCTCTGAGTTTGGGGATTTTTTGGGAAAATATTTGGAGCTTGCAGGGCTCCAGAGACGAGCCATAGGTGCCCCCTCGGGAGGACATCGGGTGGTCCCCGGGAAGTGTTTTTGGGGGTCCCGGTGTGGGTGGCAGCAGAGTCCTGGCAGGGAGGCACCAATTTTTGGGAGCCCCGGAAGAGCTGTGGCTTCCCTGAGCGGGAGCCCAGAGAGAGGAGAGCCCCAGAAAGCCAAAGCGGGGACCCCAAGATGAGGGGACTCTTGGGATTCCTGGGACCCTGGTGGGTGGGATGGCTGGGAATGGGGAATGGGGTTCAGGGTTGCTTAGGCCCATTTGTATGCGGTTTAGGCCTGTTAGGACGATTTTAGGATAAACTGGGCAGTTTTAGCGTGGATTTTGGGTCCCTTTGGCTGATTTTAGGCCCATATGGGTAAACTTTAAGCCCGCATGGGTGATTTTAGGTCCCTTGTTTTGGTGTTTTTGGGCCCATTTGGTTAAATTTTTTTGGTTTCTTTGGTTAATTTTAGGTGGAACCAAGTCTTTTTAGGGTGGTTTTTGGACCTGTTGTGTTTATTTCAGGCATGTTTGGGCGATTTTAGGTCCCCGTGAGTGATTCTGGCAAAAAACTAGGTGGATTTTAGGGTGGATTTAGGCACATTTGGGTCATTTTAGGCTAAGCCAGGTACTTTCAGGGTGGATTTTTAAGCCCATTTGGCAAGTTTAGGGTGATTTTAGGCCATTTTGTGTGGGTCACAAACCGCTTTGGGCAATTTTAGGCCCATTTGGTTGGATTTTTTGGGAAAATATTTGGAGCTTGCAGGGCTCCAGAGATGAGCCATAGATGCCCCTCGGGAGGACATTGGGTGGTCCCCGGGAAGTGTTTTTGGGGGTTCCGGTGTGGGTGGCAGCAGAGTCCTGGCAGGGAGGCACCAATTTTTGTGAGCCCCGGGAGAGCTGTGGCTTCCCTGAGCGGGAGCCCAGAGAGAGGAGAGCCCCAGAAAGCCAAAGTGGGGACCCCGAGATGAGGGGACTCTTGGGATTCCTGGGGCCCCGGTGGGTGGGATGGCTGGGAATGGGGTTCAGGGTTGCTGGTGCTGGAAGTTGCTGCTCCCAGTATGAGCCCAGTTGCTCCCCCCATTTCAGTTTCCTTGGCACTCCCAGTATGAGCCCAGTCGCTTCCAGTCATTCCCTATCACGATGCAATTTGCCCCTAGCAAGGTGCTAGTTGCTCCCACTTTCTTCTAATGTGTTCCCAGTTCTCCCAGTTGCCCCTAGCATAGTCTTAGTCATTCCAGTATGGTCCCATTTGCTCCCAGCATGATCCCAGGTCCCCCAGAGCATTCCCAGCCACTCCCAATTTGGTCCCAGGCACTACTTCTATGGTGTCAGACACTTCCAGTATATTTCAGGTACACTGAACTTTCTCATACTTATTGCCAGGCACTTCTAGTTATCTCAGGGAACCTCATGGTTTAATTGCCCCCGTTTTTATCCCAGTTGCTCCCAGTTCTTCTAATTTTGTCCCCGGTTGGTTCCCAGCATGGGTCTGATAGCTCCCAATAACCCCCAGTCAGGGTCCAATGACACCCACTCTAATCCCAGTATAATTGTAGCCACTCCCAGTATGATCCCAGTCACTTGCAGTCTGATTTTAGTGACGACAATTGCCTCTAGTATGATCCCAGTGAGTCCCTGTTTTTCCCAGTGTATCCCAGTCACCCCCAGCATGCTCCCAGTCACTCCCACTTTATCCCAGTTGCTTTCAGCACAATTCCAGTTGCCCACAGCCACTCCCAATCACCCTCAGTAGGATCCCAGTTCCTACAAGTATGACCCCAGTTGCCCCTAGAATAGTCCCAGTCCCTCTCAGCATGGTCCCTGTCACACCCAGTGTCCCCCAGTGGAGATTCAATCACTTCCCATTTCCCGTAGAGTAGTCCCAGTCATCCCTAGCATGGTCCCGGCTGTTCCCAGTGTTGTTCCAGTTATCCCTAGTATGGTTACAGACACTCCCAGTTGCACCAGTGAGGCTCTAGTTACTTGAGAATGATCCCAGTCTTTTCCAGTTACTCCCAGTTGCCTCCAGCATGATTCCTGTTTTTCCTGTTGCCCAAAGTATAGTCCCAGTTGCTTCCAGTATGATCCCAGTTGTGGTCTCAGTCTCCTCAGCATGGTTCCAGTATGGTCCAGTTGCTCCCAGTGTGTCCACATTTTCCTCCCAAAATGGGCCCAGTAGCTCCCAGTAACCCCCAGTCAGGTTCCATTCACACCCATTGTGATCCCAGTAGCTCCCAGGGTGGACCCAGTAGGACTCATAGTCACTGCCAGTATGGTTCCACTCACTTCCAGTATGATCCCAGTCACTCTTAGTATGATCCCAGTTGCATCCAGTGACTTCTAGATCCTCCCAGTATTATTCCAGTCATGCCCAGAGTGACTCCGTGTAACTCCAAGTGTGGTCCTAGCTGTTCCCAGTCACCTCCAGTATGGTTCCAGTCATGGCAAGCACCTTTCCAGTCACTCCCAGTCTGATTCCAGGAGGACCCCAGTCACTCTTCAATACTCTCAGTACTATACCACTCACTCCCAGTATGATCCCAGTATGACCCTGACATAGGCACACCTGCCATTATCACTCCGCATGGTTCCAGCTGCTCCCCTTTACTCCCACTATGGTTTCAGTTTCTCCCAGTATAACCCAGTTGGTCCCAGCATGTTCCCAATCACTCCCAGATGCCCAGAATTGCTTCCAGTCTGATCCCAGTTGCTTTCAGCCACTCCCAGTCACCCTCAGTGCAGTCCCAGTTGCTGCCAGTATGATCCAGCATGATCCCAGTCTGCCCCAGCATGGGCCCAGCTGCTTAACTGTGATCTCAGTGTGATCCCAGTAGAATCCCAGCATGGTTCCAGTTTGTCCTTGCTCCTCCCAGTGTGATGCCAGTTATACCCAGTTGTCCCTTGTATAGTCCTAGTCATGCTGTGCATGATCCCAGTCCCTCCCAGCATGGTTCCAGTCATGCCCAGTTGCTGCCAGGGCACACCCAGTCACCCCCATATGCTCCCAGTTGCCCACATTGTCATCCCAGTTCTCCCCAGCATGGTCCCCATTATTCCCAGTGTGGTTCCAATCACCTCAGTATGGTTACAGACACTCCTAGTATACCCCAGTTGTTCTCAACACGCTTGAAGTAATTCCCAGTCATTCCCAGTTGCCCCAGTAAGTTTCCAGTTACCCCAGTACAGCCCAGTCCCTCCCAGTGATGCCACTCCTGGGATCCCCCAGCCCTCCCTGCATTCCCTCCTCCTGGATCTCCCAAGAGGATCCCCAAGGGCTGGAAGTCCCCAGCCAAGGGCCCCAGCAAGCCCCAGTGTGGATCTGCAGCCCCCAGTTTTCCCAGTTTGCCTCTCCTTTTCCTCAGGCCGGGTTCCCCCTGCGCCCAGTGGGTGGGAGCAGCTCAGAGCCCCACGCTGCCCATCCCGACCTGTCCCGGCTCTATCCCCACTCCTGCCGTGGGCTGTGAGGGCTTTGGGAACAGGGCACCGAGGGTGTCACTGGTCCTGGGGGAGGAGGATGAGGGATGAAGCAGGAGAGCGAGAAGGGATGGAAGTAGGAGAAGGAGGTGGGCTTAGGGAGGAGGAGGAGGGATGGAAGAGGATGAGTGGAAGGAAGAGGAGGATCAGGGAAAGGAGAAGGAACCATGAGGTCGAGCGCTCCCTGAATTTGCAGTCCCCCCACCTGTCGGATCACCCCCCCCCCCCACCCCGTCCTGCAGGTGACAGGGAAGGGGGACCTCAGCCCAGATATCCTGGGGGCTCCGTGAGTTAGGTTTTTTTTGGGGGGGATGTTTGGAGAATGAAGAACTGTAAATCTGAGCGGAAAAGGCCCTTTTTGGGGACATTGGGGTTTCCTGGTGTTGGCTACCAGCAGAGGCAGTCTGGAAGAGCAGAGCCCTGTGTTCCCCAGGAGCCCAAAGTGGGGAGCCCAGAGAAGGGGGAGTGCTGTGATTCACGGGACCTTCAACAGCCCCTGGAGAGGGGCAGGAGGGGACTGCTTGGAGCTCCTTCACCCCAAAGCAGACAGTAAGGGGAGAATGTACCCTGGGACCCCAAAACCCCCAGCATCCCTAAATGGGGAGACCGAGAAAGGGGGAACTTTTCAGATTCTTGGGATTCACAGCAGCCTGGGGAGGATGGGGACTGAGGAGAAGGGAGACCCACAATAGAAGCGTGACTCCAAGCAGAAGCAGCTGGGACAGGGACGAATCCCCAGAGACCAAAGTGGAGAGACCAGAGATGGGGAACTTCTGGAAGGCTTTTTCAGGGCCGAATCTTGGTGTTCTGGAGGATTTCATGGACCCCAGATGCCTGGTGACTTCCAGAGATGGACTTGGGCAAAGAGACTTTCAAACTCAATGTGCTCATCCCTTGTTTTACCCCAAACCAGGATTTCCCATTCCCAACCCTTGGCGGGATGGAGAAGGAGGGTGCAAGGAAGAGGAAGATGCCACAGGACACCGAGGCAGGTGAGAAGGAAGTCAGTGCCCTTTTCCCACTCTCTCCTCCTCCATCTCCCAGCCCAGCATGACCCCCTCTGGCTGCAGGACAACCTCGCTGCTGACACCGTCCTGCCAGGGACCCATTGTGGGGATCTCCTTGCCCTTTCCTGTGGCACAGAGGCAAATCCCATCCTCTCCTTGTCCTTCTTCCCCCAGACAAGGAGCAGAGGATGGAGACCAGAGAGGAAAAATCCCTGCGGCAGAACCTCGTGGAAGAGACCATTTTGAGCAGCTCCACAGCACAGGAATCGGAGGGGAAAGAAAAGCCCTGGAGATGCCGTGCAAGGAGGAGCTGCAAACGCAGATTGCGGGGATCTGAGGAGGAAGGACCCATCCTGGGTGGGGAAGGCGGCCAGAGATCAAGCCAGAGCTTAGAGTTGGTGGTCCATGAGCAGCTTCATGATGGAGAGAAGCCCCACAAGTGCTTGGAGTGTGGGAAGAGCTTCAGCCGGAGCTCCAGTGTGATCCGTCACCAGAGGACCCACACAGGGGAACGGCCCTATGAGTGTGGAGTATGTGGGAAGAGCTTCAGAGTCAGCTCCAGCCTGATCCGCCACCAGATTATCCACACTGGAGAACAACCCTACGAGTGTGGGGAATGTGGGAAGAGGTTTCAGCTCAGCTCCACCCTCATCCGTCACCAGGTGATCCACACTGGGGAGAGGCCCTACGAGTGCGATAAATGCAGGAAGAGGTTTCAGCTCAGCTCCAGTCTCCTTGTGCACCAGCGCACACACACAGAGGAGAAGCCCTTCCGCTGTCCCAACTGCGGGAAGGGCTTCAGGCAAAACTCCCATCTTGTCAGGCACCAGCGCATCCACACTGGGGAGAGGCCCCATGAGTGTGAGGAATGTGGGATGAGCTTCAGCCGCAGCTCCCACCTGACCCGCCACCAGAGGACCCACACGGGGGAGCGGCCCTACAAGTGTGGAGAATGTGGGAAGAGCTTCAGTCAGAGCACCAACCTGATCCAGCACCAGAACATTCACACTGGGGAAAGGCCGTACAAGTGTGGGGAATGTGGGAAGGGCTTCAGCCAGCATTCCACCCTGATCCAGCACCAGAACATCCACACTGGGGAGAGGCCCTATAAGTGTTCAGAGTGCGGTAAGGCGTTTCGGATCAGCTCCCAGCTCCTCGTGCACTATCGGATTCACACAGAGGAGAGGCCCTTCCGCTGTCCCGATTGCGGGAAGGGATTCATGTACAACTCCACCCTCATCAACCACCAAAAGATTCACACAAAGGAGAAGCCCTTCGGCTGCCCCGACTGTGGGAAGGGCTACAAGCACATTTCCACCCTGATCACCCACCGGCGCATCCACACCGGGGAGAGGCCCCATGTTCGTCCACAGTGTGGGAAGAGCTTCTCACAGGGCTCAACCTTGACCGAGCACCAACGGACCCATCGATAAGGAAACCTCTGCGAGTGCTCTGATTTCAGGAAGAGCTTTGTACGCTGCTCCAACTCCATCCCCCACTGCAGGACCTTTGTTGGGAAGAGCCCTGGTGACCTACATTCCCTGTGATCCATGTTGGGAAGGCACCTAGCTGCTTATCCTTTTGTTTTGGCCTTCATTTTCTTCTGATTCATCTTCATCCCTTAAAAACAGCCAAAACAGGGCTAGAAAGAAAGAAACTGATCAAAGATATCAAAAGTCCCATGATTTCACAGTTGTTTGAGGGGGAATTTAGGATTTGGGGACATGATCTGGAGGATTTGTGAGTTCTGGGAGGATTTTGGGCAGTGTTCTCCATCTCTTTGCACTGCAGAAACAAGAGGGATTGATCTCTTCTCAAAACACCTCAATCCCACTGAAAACCATGCAGTTGTACCCCAAAAGGCCTCAATGCCACCTCAAAATTGCTTGTTCCCTCCTCAAAAAAACTCAATCCCATGCCAAACTCACTCGATTCCACAACCGCCATGGTGAGAAGGGTTGGAAGGAGACTGGGAGAAGCGGGATCCAAATTTGGAGCGGTGGATCGGGATTGTGTGGGCCTGGGTGGGTGGGATGTAAATAAAACTTTTTGGTAGTAAATAAAAGTTTCAGAGTTACTGGTTTCTGTCCCATTCATTTTCAGTCAGTTGCAGTTCTGTTTCCAGAGTGCCACCTTCTCAGCTGATTGTGTTTGTGTCCTCCTTTCTCTCCTGCCTCTCTTTGCCTGCTCTGTTTCTCAGTGCCTCCCTTGAGCCAGGGCAGCTGCCACCAAAGACCCTCCCCTGATTTAATTCCCATGTAGGAGCTACAACAATGATCAGTGAAGTTCTGAAGGCTGGCAGTGAAATGTCACTGTAAGATCTTGCTCTGCTTGACTTTCGGCTCATTCTTAAGAGCTTTGCCTTCGAGGGCAGGAACACCTTTTCCTCGGTGGGAACTGGGATTCCGGACCCTTGGAGTGTGTGCTGTGCAGGACCATACGGACTGGGATCATATGGACTAGGATCCTACAGACTGGGACTGCACAGACTGCAGCCATATGGATCAGGACCATACAGAGTGGGATCATGAGGTCTGGGACCTTGAAGACTGGGATTGTACAGACTAGATCATATGGACTGTGATGGCTGCACCAGAACAATGTAAACTGAGGCAGTCCCACTCCGCCCAGGGATCCCTCCCAGTCCCTCCCAGTTCTGTATATGGGTCTCAGGTTTCTGTGGTTGTGATTAGGAAGTCTCTTTTTCTGTCAACCCCATGGCCGAGGAAGAAGTTGAGATTTGTCGGTTCTGCTTTTCAAGGTTGTTTATTTTTTCTTATCGATTACATTCTTTTTCTGACCTGCTGAGATCTGTCCAGCAGGTCGGATTGTGGCACATTGCCTGCCCTTGGGGTGGTGTTAACTTTGTATACTAAGAACTATGTGTACTTTATTTACAGTAATTTTCCAGTACCTATCACCTATGTTAGACAGTCAAAAGTGTCACCATCACAGCAGAAGATGGAGGACAAGAAGGAGGAGAAGGATGGGACATGCCCAGATTCCTCTGTCTTGCCTCTTGAACCTCCATTCTAAACCCACAAAGTTTTACTTTTTCACGCTGTGACAAATTAACTATCACTCTACTCAAACTCTTGTGGCTTGTAAATCTTCACACAAAGTCGGTAATTTTTTCCATGGACTAAAGTCAAAGGCACAGGTGTTTTTGCCTCCATGCCAAGGTCTCTGAGCCCCTTGCCAGGGTCTCGAATCATCCAGAGCAGTCAGAGGAATGTCCTGGGTCCTGACGCGGGGGCATAGCCAAAACTCTCTGGAGTGAACATGGAGGTCCAGGAGTGATCTCGGTGCCAATCTCGTTCCCAGTTTTGGTCTCAGTCTCTGTCCAGGAGCGCTTCCAGTGTCAGTCTTAGTTCTGGTCTCGGTCTCAGTCTCGGAGCACTCCTGGAGCACTCCCAGTGCTGATTCCTGTCCCAGTGTTGTTCTCAGTCCCGGAGCTGTGCTGGTCCCGGTCTCAGTCCGAGTCCCAGAGCGGTGCCAGTCTCAGTGCCAGTGCCGCTTCTGGTTTCAGTCTCAGTGTCTTCCTAGTTCTAGTGCTGGTACCGTGCTGGTCTTGGTCCTGGAGTGCTCCCTGTGCCAGTCTCAGTCCCAGTCCCAGAGCGCTGCAAGTCTCGGTGCTGGTTCCAGTGCTGGTCTCAGTCTCAGTCCTGCAGTGCTCCGGCCGGTCTCCATCCTGGTCCCAGTCCCAGAGAAGTCCTGGTGCTGGTGCCAGTCTCAGTTCCGGTCCCAGTCCTGGTCCTGGAGCACTCCCAGTGCCAGTCCTGGTTCTGAAGCACTCCTGGTGGCAGTCCCAGTGTTGGTCTTGGTCTCAGTCTTGGTCCTAGTGCCAGTTCTGGCACCGGTTTCAGTTTCGGTCTCGGTCCCAGTAATGGTGCCTGTCCCAGAGCGGTGCTGGTCTTGGTTCTGGTATCAGTTCTGGTCCCAGTCTTGGTCCCAGTCCCTGAGATTCTAGGCCCATTTGGGTGATTTTAGGCCAAGCTGGTCAGGTTTAGGGTGGATTTTAGATCTCTCAGAGTGATTTCAAGCATTTTAGTGTGGATTTTAGGTCCCTTTGGATGATTTGAGCCCATATGGGTGGATCTTAAGCCTGCGTGGATGATTTTAGCCCCCTTTTCTTGGTGATTTTGGTTTCAGGATTCAAACAGTGTTGTCTTTCCCCACAGCTGTTCCTTCAGCTGGATCGGGAGGGCCTTTTGGCCTCTGGACCCTCTTTGGCTCCATTATTAGGACTGCTGGATCCAAATCCCTCATCTCCAGCAACAGTGATCATTGGTGGTGCATCTCCTTTTTTCACAATTGTTTTTAAAACTTCAATATCAGTAAGTGTCATGGAGTTCAATAATCACACCTCATTCACTATTGTTTAATTATACTTTAATTCCTCCTTGATAATCTGCATCAACTCCTTCTCCCATGACATGAACGCTTTTCCAAGCCAAGCTCCAGTGAGCAGTTATCAAACCAAAGTGTCCTGGAGGAATTGGAATTCCTTTGTTAGTATTGATAACTCTCATTTGCTTTTGTTTTATCCTAATGAATTTGAATGCATGAAGATCCAGCCCTGCAGCCTCTAGGGGGGCCCTGTCAGGGGCCATCAGACCCAGAATAATTTCTCAGGAAGTTAAAGCGTCGCTGTCCATGGCTGTATTTGCAAATTGGTTGCAGCCATGCACATCCAGGGCGTTTCTATTTCCCAGGGGGCTCCTTGTACCCTTGTTAAAGGTACAGAGCCCATCTGTGAGATGGGTTCTCCATGGGGACAGGTTCCCATCTCCTCCTTTTTTCAACTGCTCTTTGAACAACCCCTTTACCCATTCAATCAGTCCTGCAGATTGTGGGTAGTCTGGTGTATGAAAAACCCAGCAGTCTTAATCATTGTATTTTTCACAGTAACACACAAAGCATTCCATGTCACAGTATCAGCAAACCCCATAAAAATAGCCAATTTCATCCATTCCTCCTTTATTTGTTGGATACAATCTCACAAAGTTTACCACTGACATTCAGGTCCTGGCCAATTCTTTTCTGTAGGATATTTAGTGCTAGATCCGTGAGCAGCCAAAGGTGGTAAATCAGAATTGTCAGCATTATTTCATGTTATTATTATTTTATATATAGATAAAGAGAAAGATATAGATAGAAACATAGATTTAGACAGACATATTAATAGATAAAAATATATGTTTATAAATATATATTAAAATGTTATATTTTATTACATATATGTATATTGTTATTTATTATATTAATATTCTTTCACTTGAACAAATTAATACAAGCTCAAGATTAAAAACTTCTGCTGTCACTCCATGTGAGAGTGTTCCAACAACCGTTCCTTCTGTTGGTGCTGTTTTCAATGTGTTGTTAACAAAATTCATCCTCATCTTTACCCACCCACAAGTTGTTTTCCTTTCTCCATATGCAATTTTTACATGCATTTTGATACATCCACTGGTTCAGCTTCTTTAAACTGACTGCCTCATTGCTCACACGTTCTGACCTCAGTCCACTCCAGAGTCAGCGAACTCTAGGGAAGGGCTTCCCATCTGCCAATTTCAGATGGGACCAATTCCTTAAATTTACATTTAAGGAGTGACATTTCGTTGTGATCTGACCAGACTGTGCCAGTTTTGTTTCACGAGTGGGCAGGGTCAGCACCAAAGACACAAACATGAACTGAAGGAATCAGTGTAATTTACTGTGGCTCAAAGCAGCAAAAAATCACAGAAGGAGAAGCTCAGCAATGCACCCAATCATCACTACCAAAGATTGCCTGCAGTGATTAGGATCCATCACTGTCGTAGTGAGAGTGGCTGCAGCAAACCTCTTTGGTTCCCTAACTTCAGGGCGAGGGTGGCGAAAATGAAAAGGAGCAGGTTTGATGGAGTTGCCTGGAAAGAACTTTATTAAAGGGTAAAAAACAGCAAACGTGGAGGAGCTGAGCACAGTACAAGGGGCAGCATACAGAGACCCGAAACAAAGGGGAAGCAGCAACATATACACTTGGGGTGGAACATTCTAGAATATAATCATATAGGGGAAACAAGTAATCAATAGGGGAGCAGAACTTGGACAACTTAACAAAATAACACCAAGGGCTTATGGAGAAACTCTCAGGCTCACCCTAAGTTAAACAAATGATTCCCAGTTAAACAAACTAATGCCCAGTTCTTTTGGGGTAAAATCTGGCTGACTTCAAGTCACAGCTGGGCCAATTCCCAGATCTCCCCCTTTCTGTTTTCTAACAAAAATGGAACTGAAAGAACTTTGCAAAACTCTATAAAAACATCCAAAGCATGGAACAACCTCCACCGCAACAACAACAATCAAAAAAACCAACAGTCCCGTCTTGACTAAAGACATCATCCAACCCTTCAGTCCCCAGGATTAGAAGAGTTTATTCATCCAGTCTTTGTTTTTCACTTGAAGCTTCTTGAACCCTGCCCTCAGCATTTGAGTGCTGTTGTGGATTGACTTGCTGTGGCTGGAGAGGTTCATGCAACACATTCCTTCAAAAGTCTTCACGGCCATGCTCATGTGCCAAAAGTAGAAAGTCTATTGCTGCCCTGTGTCTGCAAGGTGGCATGTCTGATGGTATCTACGTCTGAGAGCAGGCCACTCAATGCAAGGGAGGTAGCATTGGTTTGCTTACTTAGCAGGCACCCAAGATGGTCTAATTTGTCTCAATGTTAGCGTTCAGGAACACATAATCACAGAATGATTATAAGCAGGTGCTTTTATTGAAGAGCTCTGGGTGTCAGGGGTACAGACCCAAATCTGACTCCAACATGGGTTCAGGATGAACATGTTTTTATACCCTTATCGTTATATAACTACATATTAATCAATAAACTTATATTGTTCTGTTGTATACACCGATTTCATCCAAGCATGGATTTTTGTAATTTCCATCAAACCCCCCCACACTGTTTCTCATGATTCTTGTTACCATTAAACAATAATTATATCAAGTTACCAAACAATCATCACATCTAACAGTCATATCATTTATCATAGTCCTTAAATTATTATAAAGATGCAGCCTAACATTTTCCCAGGGCCTACCTTAACATTTTCCCAGGGCCTACCTTAACATTTTCCCAGGGCCTACCAGGCCTATCCCTCCTTTCTAACTCCCCTGAATATTTCATGATTTTAGAAACATTTTATCCCTATACTATCACTAAAGCTTTGGCTGCAGCCACGCAAGGGAACAAGATGGAGGCTGCTATTCTCTTGTTTTTACTCCAATACCTAACACAGTCTTTGCAATCAGATTCAAAGTAGTGCATAGATCTTTTCATTCTATCTCTCTGGCTATGAATAATTTTCCTGTTGGGTGCCAGCAAGGTAAGCCTCCCCAAGCTACAAGGTCTGCTTTTGGTGTGTGAAGTGATACTGGGCCATGCTCTGTCCCTGCAAATAAGAAACATAGCCTGTGGCAACTGGAGTGGGTAGCTACTGGACCAAGAAATGATGGAAGAGATGTAATTACACCATCGGCCCTGATTTTTCGAAGTGGGATGGTATGGGGAGATGTCCCTCCTGCTAGTTTCCCTTTCTCTTGTAATTTTGGGTCTTTCATCCTCTTCCCATCTCAGTCAGTAATAAAACTTTACACAAAAGTCCATTTTTACAAAGCCGAGAATTTCTAGCTCCTGGGGTTCAAGTGGTGCACTGCGGGACCCCTGGGCTGAGCTGTGCTGAACTCCCGGGCCCTGCGTTCAAACTCTGCCTGGAACCTGCTGGGCTCAGCCCAAAGCGGGGCAAGCACCGGAATCTGCGGATCCATTTTTTCCTGCAGCTGTGGGTCCCACCCCTGCTGGAGCAGGACTGGGCGCTCGGACTCTGATCCCTGATTGCTGATCCCCTTCTCTCTCTCTCTCTCTCTCTCTCTCTCTGCTGTTCCTTCCCTTTCCTTCAGGTGATCATAAATCCCAGAGCAGCTGGAGAGCCCCGTGCCCAGCCCGGGTTTCCCAGCAAAGGGAGGCCTGGGGGTGAGATCTCCTGGACTGGCTGGGAATGGGGATCTGAGGGTCCCAGGGCTCATGGAAACAGGGGTTCCAGGGGCTGGCAGAGGAGGATACCCAGGAAAGGGGGTGCAGGGGGTGTTAGTGCAGGATAAGGGGGTGCAGGGGGTCCTGGAACTGGGGAAGGAGATATGGGGGGGATTTCAGTGTCCAGGAATGGGGATTCAAGGGGGTCCTCGGTGGACTCCCCAAAGCCCCTCCCAGGGGGGAGCAGGAGCTGGGTCAGGAGCTCTGCGCAGAGAAAAGGAGGGTGCAGGGTCTTAACCCCCCTGGCATGGGGGGGACATAGTGGAGTCACACGCACTCTGAGGGGGGGACACGACCCCTGAGAACCCCCCTCACCATCTCCCAAAGTGGAGGCCAAGCCCCAGCCCAGGCAGATGAAGCCCAACACGAAGCCCCCGAGCCCCGGCAGCATCTTGGGGAGCGTCCAGCAGCAGCTCCGGGGGCGGGAGGGGCAGGATCTGGATAATGGCAGTGGCTGCCGGGAGGGGACTGCCATGGACTGGGACAGGCTGGGATGGACTGGGACACTGGGATACACTGGGATACATGGGGCCCAGGACTGGGATCCACTGGGAGCAGGATCAGAGCACACTGGAACCCAGCAGGACCAGAACTGGAGCAACAGGGATCATAGTGGCAGAAACTGGGTTATACTGGGAGTAACTGGGATATACTGGGAGTGACTGGAACCATACTGGGGGTGACTGGTTTGACTGGGACGAGGCTGGGGCAGACTGGGATCATACTTGGAATGACTGAGTCTGTGCTAGAGGCAACTGAGAGCAAGTGGGATCAGACCGGGAGGAACTGGGAACAACTAGGACCATGCTAGGAGCAATGGGGATCATCATGGCATCTGAGTAGGATCATACTGGGAGTGACTGGGTCTATGCTACAGGCAACTGGGATCACCCTGGGAGGAAATAAGACAACTGGGGTCATATTGGGAGCAAACTGGGACCACACTGAGGGTGACTGGAGTCATACTAGGATCATATTGGAAGTGACTAGGAGCAGGCTGAGAACAGCTTGGACCATGGTGGGATATACAGGGAGTGACTGGGATCATGCTGGAGGTGACTGGGAGTTGCTATGAGCAACTGGAATCATGGTGGAAGGTACTGGGAGCAACTGGGTGTGTGTGGAAGCATGCTGGGGGCAATGGGATATACTGGGAGAGACTGGGAATGACTGGGATCACAGGGCGACCGTAAAGGATGCTACTAGAATAATACTGGCACTATCTGTGAGTGACTGGGATCATACTGGGAGTAACTGGAACCAAACTGGGTGACTGGGAGCAACTGGGACAATGTTGGGGGCAAATGGCATCGTACTGAGAGTGGCTGGGTTCATACTGGAATTATACTGGGAGGAGCCATACTGGGAGTAACTGAGATGATACTGACGGTGACTGGAACTATACTGGGAGAGGCTGGAATCATACTAGGAGGTGAATGGTAACACCTGGGACCATGCTGTGATCATAGTGGGATCATACTGGGAGTGACTGGGATCATACCAGGATTGTAGTGAATGCAAATGAAAGTGACTGGGATCATACTGGGTGTGACTGGGAGCCACAGGGCCCATGCTGGGAGTGACCTGGGCACCCCTGGGGGGGAACTGGGGCAATTGGCCCAGCTGGGGCTCAGGGTTGTTCTCCCCCAGGAGAGAACAACCCTGGCTACTGCTGCCACCTCCAACCCCACAGAGCCGAGGGACAGGGGACAGCTGAGGGACAGGGGACAGTCAAGGGACAGGGCACAGCTGAGGGACAGGGGACAGGGACAGGGGACAGCTGAGGGACAGGGGACAGGGGACAGTCAAGGGACAGGGCACAGCTGAGGGACAGTCTAACCTGACTGGGATGAGAATGAGATCCAGCCATGGAAATTCCATGGGAATTTATGCATTTCCAAGTGTCCCACTCCTGAATCCCACACTCCCATAGGAACTCCCCTCCTCCTCCCACATGCACCTTTGTGCTCCAGAACCTCCTGACCATATCTGATGTATTTTGGGAGCTCTTCCACACAGGGGCATCCCAGGTAATGCTTCATCTGCTCCACCATGACCTCTTTGGATTCCCAGCACCTCTGGGTGATCCAGGCAGCACCGTCAGACCTTGCAAAGCTCCCGGGTCCCAGCTGGAAGGAGATGGAATCCCACCCCTCCTAGCCATACCAGTGTAAGACTGTCCAAAATTGCTCTCTCATCTGCCTCACGATCGTCGTGAAACAAGGCAGAAACTGGGACCACCGAAAGAGGATCCTGTTTCTGACATCCTGGTTTGGTGGGGCTTGCCAAGGCCCTGGGACTGGAACTTGAGTAATTGTTCACTGGTGCATTTGTCCACCTCATGCTACACTCCTCCTAGTGAAAGGAGAAGGGGCACCTTGACCTTCCTTCACCTGCATCGCTCTGTGACAATGGCCTGGAGTTTTCCACCTCCAAGCCTGGCTGGACTCTCTTCTGGAATTACCCTTTGGTGGTCTCCACAGAAGACCCTTCATTTACTGTACAACCACCGTGACAGATGGACTGAGATGGGAGAAGCCATTCCCTCCAAGACTGAGACATGAAACCCCTATATGGAAAAGACTCCTTTTCTCCTCAAGGACTGAAACCTGCAACCTGGGGGGAGGAGGGCAGTGTGTGTGGGGGAGAACAGCTGATCAAACTGAGATGTTTGCCTGCAGGTAGTGACCACTGAACCAGGAAAACAATGGCTCTGCCCCACTGCTGACCAGATGAGATTATAAGACTATTGTATCTTTTCCCCCCTCCTTCCCAACTTTCAATAGAAAATTCTAATAAAAACCCCTCGAGTCAGCTAGCCAACTCGAGATCTCCCCCAGTGTGAAGGCAACTCCTTGACTGGACGTCAGCTGGACCCCGACTGGAATTACATCGCCTCTACGTTGGTAGATATACCTACCTATTCTTCCTTTCCTTTTCTTTCCTGCAGGGTTTCTTTCTTTCTCTCTCTCTCTCTCTCTTCCCAAATCCCCTCCAATGCATTTTGCTGTGATCATTCAATAAAGTACACTGATTTTGATTGTTACTGCAAACCCCCTTGCCGTGTTGGTGTTTTGTACCCTGAGATCAGATAACAAACCAACACAATCCTGTCCGTGAGGGTGGATCGTGACAACCAGTGGGATCCATGGATGCTCCATTGGAGAGGAGGTCACAGCTGGAAACCACCTGCACTGTGTGGAGACCTGGGAACGAGGACAGACCGGACCCATGGAGTCATGTCCCAGCCCCACAGAGCCCCTTGGAGTTCCCTGGATTTCCATTCCAGCCCCACAGATCCCATCCCCTCCATCTCCAGAGCTTCAATCTCAGCCCCTCAGACTTCTCCATTCTCACAGATCCCAGACCAACCCCTGGCTCCCCCTAGTCCCCCCTTCTCTGGTTGTACCGGCCCCGTCTCCAGGTCACTGTCCACTACGGGCCAGTTCCTGTCCTTGAGCCGGGTCTGGCTATCCCAACATCCTGCCTCTGGCTATCCCAATATGCCAGCTCTGGCCATCCCAATATCCCAGCTCAGCTCCCCCCACCATCCCTGGTGTCTGCAGCTCCATCCAGCCCCGCTCGCTGCCGCAGCGCTCCCAGGGGGTCCCATCCATGTTCCCCACAATCAAGGATTGGGGACCCCTGGGCCAGGCTCCGACAGCACCACTTCCAGGTACTGCAGGGAGTGGAGAACTAGGAGGACATGGAGATTTGGGGGAGCTGGGGGGCTGAAAGTGAGAGTTTGGGGATACAGGGAGGTCAACAAGCCAAGGAAAGGGGGGACATGAAGAGCTGGCAGAGCTGGGAAGGAGGATTAGGGGCTCAGAGTCAAGGAAATTTGGTGCAGGGACTGGGAGAGGTGGGATGGGGTGTCCAAAGAATCCTATGCCCAGGAAAGGGAGTGCCAGGAGTCCTCAATGTGAAAAAAAGAGGGGCTAGGTGCTGGGAAATGCAGGAATGGGGCCCCAGGGGTCCCAAGGCCAAGAAAAAGGGTGAGGCTGGGGGCTGGGAGAAGCAAGAGGGTTGGGAAAAGTTTGAGATGGTGCCAGATAAGGGGATTCAGGGGGTGTAACAATTTGTCCTTACGAATGGGGTTCGTGATGGTTCGTTAGATTGATCTCAAGTTTCAAGAACTAACAAGGCAAAGGGGTTTGCAGTAATAATCCAAACCAGTCTACTTTATTGAATGATCACAGCAAAATGTGTTGGAGGGAATTGGGGAAAAAGGGAAAGCATAAGGAAAAGAAAGGGTAGAAAAGAAGGGAGGTTATAGCTACCAAATGTAGAGACGACGAAGTCCTTCGAAGTCCAGTCGAGGATACCTGTTGTGTTCACGTGAGGGGAGATCTCAAAACCACAAGGTAACTCGGGGGTTTTATTATGATTTTTCTATTGGGAATTGTAAAGGGGGAGAAAACAAATAAACAATAGTCCATGATCTCATCTTGGTCAGCAGTGGGTGAGAGCCATTGTCTTCTTGGGCCAGTTGTCACTACCCGCAGGCAAACATTTCAGTTTGGTCAGCTGGTCTCCCCCACTCACCCCCTCCACGTTAGAGGTTTCAGGCTCAGTCTTTGGGAAGAAATGGAGTTTTTTCTATACAAGGGTCTCATGTCTCAGTCCTTGGAGGAAAGGCTTCTCCCATCTCAGTCCATCTGTCACGGTAGTTGTACAGTAGATGAAGGGTCTTGTTTTTCATGGGGACCATCAAAAGGTCATCTCAGAGAAGTCCAGCCAAGTTGGGAATTGGGAAGATTCCAGGATCATTGTTGCGGAGTGATGCAGGCGAGGTAAAAGGGCATGACGCCCCCTTCTTCAAACACACCTGGTGAACAATAACTTGGCAGGTCAGAGACTATGCTCCGGCCTCGTGAGCTTGGCAAGCTCCCACCAAACCAGGATATTAAACAGGATCCTAAACTTTTTCGGTGGTCCTTGTTTCTGCCTTTTTTCATGACAAAATCATGAGGCAGATGAGAGAAATTTCGGACAGAGTCTTACAGGGGGTGGTCTCAGGGTCAAGGAAATAGGGGGGCAAGGCCTTGGAGAGGTAGAAAGGAATACCAGGGGGGCCTTGACCCCAGGAAAGGGGAGTCCAGGGTTTCCCAAAAAGGGAGAGTAACAGGGTGGGGATACCTGGGATGTTCAGGAAGGAGAATTTCAGGGGGTCTCTGGTTTTGCAGAAAGGTGGGGCTGGGGGATGGGAAAGGCAGGAATGGGGGTCCAAGGCATTCCAGGTAGTCCCAGGGTCAAGCCCACAGGAAGTCTGGAGGCTGGCCGGAAAAAGGGGAGCAGGGGGTCCTGATGTCCAGAAATAGGGGATTCAGGGGGGTCCCTGTGCAGGATAAGGAGAGCAGGGGTGTCTGGGTGCCGGAGGGGAGCGGTGTCACCCCCCTCACCTTCACCAGGAGCACCCCCAGCCCCAGCGCTGAAGCCATTGCGCTGCTTCGGGCAGATCCCAGCGGCACAGGTTGGGAGATGTGACAGTGCCCGAGGGAGGGCTGGGGGGGAACGGGAGAATCACTTCCAGTTGTCCCCAGTGGAGGCTCTGTAAATCCGAGTTAATCCCAGTCACACCCAAGTGTGGATACAGACACTCCCCGTATATCCCAGCTACCATCAGCATGTCAGTAGTCATTCCCAGTCACTCCCAGTGGTCCCAGTAAGGTGTTAGTTATCCTAATATGATCTCAGTCATGCCCAGGATACCCCAGTTGCCTCTAGCATGCATCAAGTCATTCCAGTTACTCCAATTTGCTTGCAGCATGGAACCATTGCACTCACTCCCAGTATGATCCCAGTATAACTCAGTCACCTAGGAGCTGCTCACAGTACGATCCCAGTACAGCCCCGTCACTCCCAGTGATCCCACTCCTGATATCCCCTGCCTCCTGCTCTGCATTCTGACCTGTCCTGGCTCCATCCCCACTTCTGCCACGGGCTGCAAGGGCTTCAGGAATGGGGGAGGAGGAGGAGGGAGGGAGGAAGAGGTGGAGCTGTAGCAGGAAGAAGCAGGAGAAGAGGAGAGGGGGAACCATGTGGCTCTGGCACTCCCTGAACTCACCACCGCCCTGGGACCATCACCCCCCATCCCACAGCTGCCCGGGGAGGGGGACCTCAGCCCAAATATGAAGGGGATCCCTGGGTTTGGGTTTTTTTCGGGGGGATTTTTGGAGCTTGCAGGGCTCCAAAGCCAAGCTCTAGATGGCCCTCCAGGGTCCCCAGGAGGTAGTTTTGAGGGGTCCCAGTGTGGGTGGTGGCAGAGCCCCAGTGGGAAGCAGGGGGATGCAGGTCCCCCTGCAGTGGGGGTTGGGCTTCCCGGGCCAGGTCCTCCGAGCTCTGCTGGGGCCACACGGGGACCATGGCTGGATCGGCGGAGGGACACCAGTTTTGGGGAGCCCTGGGAGAGCCGCAGCTTCCCTGAGCGAGAGCCCTGGGAGAGGAGAGCCCCAGAAACCCAAAGTGGGGACCCCGAGAGGGTGGGACCCATGGGATTCCTGGGATCCTGACTGGTTGTGCTGGGGCTGGAGGGGTGGGATGACTGGGAAAGGGGTTTGGGGTTCCCAAGGCCAGAAGTCGCTGCTCCCAGTATGAGCTCAGTTGTTCCCCCCCGTGTTCTTCCAGTTTCCTCGGTGTTGTGGAGTGTTGTTTGGTTTAATGTATTATTCAGGTTTACAATGGTACGTTCTCTATTCCCCCTGCCATTTTAGTTCTGCCCTGGTTCTCCTTTCCCGCTCAGAGATGTGTCAATCCCCCTGTCCTCCCCCCCCATCATTGCCCATTTTTGATAAGTCACTCCCTTAATCCCTCCCTGGCTCCCTGTCCATAACTCGGCACCCTCTCCCTTTCTTCGGGAACCTTCTGTCCTTGCCATCGAGTGATTGGATCGGGAGCTGGGGTCTCCCCGCCCGGCGGACCACAGTGGCCCGACCCCACATCAGTTCCCCCTGTTTTACACCCCCCTGCTTCCCGATTGGTTCTTGTGCTGGCTCCGTCCCGGTTCTGCCCCCCCTCTAAAAACCCATGCACCCATTGTCTCGAGGCTTCGCCCGGCTGGATCCCCTGGAATAAATAAAATTCGGACTGTGCCCCCGGACAAAGTCACTCTCTTTATTCTCTTGCCACCGCTGCCGCTGGCAATTCCAGCCAGGCGGCCTCCGGATACCACCGCGTTTCTGGAGAGTGCCCCCCTACTGGTGCTCGCTGTGTCAGAGCTAGCTGCCTCCGGTCCCGCTCCCCCTGCTCAGAGTGGAAGGACACAGAGCAGCAGTTTGGCACTCCCAGTACGAGCCCAGGCACTCCCAGTAAGAGCATGGTCACTTCCCCTCACTCCCTGCAGGATCGGTGTTGCTCCCAGTATGAGCCCAGTTACTCCCAGTCACTCCCTTATGATGACGCAGTTTACCCCCAGCAAGGTCCCAGTTGCTCCCACATTGATCCAGTGTGTTCCCAGTTCTCCCAGTTGCCCCTTACATAGTCCTAGTCACTCCCAGTATGATTCCAATCTCTCCTAGCATGGCCCCAGTCACTCCCACTTGCCCCCAGTGTATTCCCAGTTCCCCCAGCACATTTGTAGTCACTCCCAGTTTGGTCCCAGTCACCACCCATGTGGTCTCAGACACTCCCAGTATATCCCAGTTGCCCAAGCACTCCCAGTTACCTCAGCGTGGTTCACTTGCCCCCAGTATTATCTCAGTCGCTCCCAGTTCCTCTAATTATGTCCCCAGTTGGCTCCCTGCATGGGCCTGGTAGCTCCCAGTAACCCCCAGTAAGGGTCCAATCACACTTACTCTAATCCCAGTAGGATTGTAGCCACTCCCAGTTTAATTCCAGTCAGTCCAAGTCTGATGACAGTGCTTCCAGTACGATCCCACTGACTCCCTGTCTATGCCCGTATATCTCAGTTGCCCTCAGCATGTCTGTAGTCATTTTCAGACACTGCCAGTGGCCCCAGTAAGGCGTTAGTTATCCCAGTATGTTCCCCCAGTCATGCCCAGAATATCCCAGTTGCCTCCAGCATGCATCTAGTCATTCCCAGTCACTTGTTTGCTTGCAGCACGATCCTAGTTTCTCTTAGTTGCTCCCGGTAGCTCAAAGTGTGATCCTAGTTGCTCCCTTTCAACCCTAATATGATCCCAGTAAGCTCCACTTTGATCCTAGTCATATGCCAGCACACCCAGTGTGGTCCCAGTATAATCCCAGTTGCTTCCAGTCATTGCCAGTATGGTCCAGGCTGCCTCCAGCATGGTTCCAGTTGCTTCCTAGATCAACCCAGTCAGTCCCAGTATGATGCCATTTGCTCCCAGTGTGCTCCCAGTTGCTCCCACTGACCCCCAGTATGGGGGATGATGTGCAAGGTATGTTCCCAGTCGCTCTCAGATACTCCCAGTCCAGTCACTCCCAGTATGATCCAAGTATGACCCCAGTGTGCTCCCAGTCACTGCCAGTAGGAACCAGTTGTGCTCCACATGGTTCCAGCTGCTTCTCTTTCATCCTCACTTTTCATTCCAGTCACTCCCAGTATCTCCCAGTGTAGCCCAGTTCCATCCAGCATCTTCCCAGTCACTCCCAGTTCCTTCCAGTATGATCCCATTTGCTCTCAGCCACTCCCAGTCAGCCTCGGTATCGTCGCACTCCCTGCCAGTATGACCCCAGTCCCCTCCAGCATGATGCCAGTTGATGCCAGTATAAGCCCAGTTGTTTCCAATCACCCCCAGCAGCCAGTCACTCCCAGTTCCTCCCAGTTGCTCCTAGCATGATCCCAGTCGCTCACAGCTGCTCCCAGTCACCCTCAGCATAATCCCAGTCACTCCCAGGATGTCCCATTTGCCCCTAACATGGTCTCAATTTTCCCCTGCATGCTTCTGCTCACTCATAGTATGATCCCAGTATGATGTCAGTAAAAAGCCAGTACAGTCCCAGTCACTCCCAGTATGATCCTGTCACCATTGAGCCAGAAATGACACAAATTCACTCAAAGGCTAGTTTGCAGGAGAAGGAGATTTTGATACGAAAATCCTCTCTTGTATAGACAGATTCAACACATTCTACTTGATTGGTCAATTAAGAAAATCATCTTTCTCACAAACAGTCCTTATGAAGAACAGAAAAACAGAGCGGGAAACCCCACCTGCGGGTTATTTATAACATTTATTTATACTAACAAGTTATCATTTTTTCTACAACTCCCTAAAAAGTCTTAAAAGTCCACTGTGAGAAAATGAAGCCTGTTTTCTCACTTTCTGACCAGGCTGTTGCATCCACATGATCTCAGTATGATCGCAGTATGTACAAACGCAGTACAGTCCCAGTCAGTCCCAGTATGATCCCAGGACAGCCCAGTCCCTCCCAGTGATGCCACTCCTGGGATCCCCCAGCCCTCCCTGCATTCCCTCCTCCTGGATCTCCCAAGAGGATCCCCAAGGGCTGGAAGTTCCCAGCCAAGGGCCCCAGCAAGCCCCAGTGTGGATCTGAAGCCCCCAGTTTTCCCAGTTTGCCTCTCCTTCTCCTCAGGCCGGGTTCCCCCTGCACCCAGTGGGTGGGAGCAGCTCAGAGCCCCGCGCTGCCCATCCCGACCTGTCCTGGCTCTATCTCCGCTCCTCCTGTGGGCTGTGAGGGCTTTGGGAACAGGGCACCGAGGGTGTCACTGGTCCTGGGGGAGGAGGATGAGGGATGAAGCAGGAGAACGAGAAGGGATGGAAGTAGGAGAAGGAGGTGGGCTTAGGGAGGAGGAGGAGGGATGGAAGAGGATGAGTGGGAGGAAGAGGAGGATCAGGGAAAGGAGAAGGAACCATGAGGTCAAGCGCTCCCTGAATTTGCAGTCCCCCCAACCTGTGGGATCATCACACACACCCCCCCCCCCCCCCCCCGTCCTGCAGGTGACAGGGAAGGGGGACCTTGGCCCAGATATTCTGGAGGCTCCGTGAGTTGGGTTTTTTTGGGGGGGATGTTTGGAGAATGAAGAACTGTAAATCTGAGTGGAAAAGGCCCCTTGGGGGGACATTGGGGGGTCCTGGTGTTGGCTGCCGGCAGAGGAAGCCTGGAAGAGCAGAGCCCTGTGTTCCCCAGGAGCCCAAAGTGGGGAGGCAAGAGAGAGGGGAGCATTGTGATTCACTGGACCTTCAACAGCCTGGAGAGGGGCAGGGGGGACTCCTTGGAGCTCCTTCACCCCAAAGCAGATAAGGGGAGAATGGACCCCGGGACCCCAAAAACCTCCAGCATCCCTAAATGGGGAGACCGAAGAGTGGGGAGGTATTTGGATTGCTGGGACTCTCAGCAGCCTGGGGAGGGCAGGGACTGAGGAGAAGGGAGACCCCCAGTACAAACATGACCCCCAGCACCTGGGACAGGGGGTGAGACAGAGTGTATATTTTCCAGAGTAGTAATCCATTTTGATTTAGGTGAAATGTACCTCTTTGATTTAAGTCTGTAGCTTGAAAACATAGCTGTTTAGTCTGACTGCCTGTTCTCCTAAAAAGCCTATGTTCAGAGAAATTGCTGCAGCTGAAGGACAAGAGATAAAGGGGGGCAGACAGAGAGACTGTTACGAGAGAGGGCAGCCTGACCCAGGAATTCTTTCTGATAAAGAAGAATTAGCGACAAATGTCACGCAGAATCGGTGAAATGAACATGCATAAACCTATTGTGAAATTGCGTGCATATGTATTTGAAAGGGAGATAAAAAACGGTCTGGTGTTCCCAGAGGTACGCATGCCTTTTGAGGGGAGTGGAGTTTGTTTTCTTCCGCAAATCAGGGGGAACCTCTAAACACCAGAAGGGGAGGGACCAGAGACAGGAAACTCCTGAGAGGCTTTTTAAGGGCTGAATCTTGATGTTTGGGAAGTTTTTACGGACTTCAGATGGCTGGTGGCTTTTAGAGATGGACTGGGGAAGAGGGACCTTCAAAGGTCCAAAGACACACGTGGGGTTTTGATCTTGGCCCATGGAGCAAATTACTAGCTCTGTATGAAGAATTACAAGCCACACACACAAGTTAGGTATTGTAGTAGAAGTAGTCACAAAGTGAAAGGAAGGATTTTTGAGTGCTGTACAGGGAGGTTTTAAGCCTTGTACGCAGGGGTCCAAGTTTTGTACATGGGGGTTGTCACGATCCGCCCTCATGGATGAGATTGTGATGGTTCGTTATCTGATCTCAGGGTACAAAACACCAACACGGCAAGGGGGTTTGCAGTTACAAAATCAATGTACTTTATTGAACGATCACAGCAAAATGCATTGGAGGGGATTGGGGAGAGAGAGAGAGAGAGAGAGAGAGAGAGAGAAGAACCCTACAGGAAAGGAAGGAAAGACAGAGTAAGTATATCTACCAACATAGAGGCGATGCAATTCTTCAAGGTCCAGTCGTCCAGTCGGTGTCCAGTCGAGGAGTCGCCTTCACGTTGGGGAAGATCTTCGGGAGGCTAGCTGACTTGAGGGGCCTTTTATATTGAAAGTTGGGAAGGAGGGGGGGAAAGAATACAATAGTCTTATGATCTCAACAGTGGGGAGAGCTATTATTTTCCTGGTTCACTGCCTGCAGGCAAACATGATCAGTTCGATTAGCTGTTCTCCACACTCACACTGCCCTCCTCCCCCCAGATTACAGGTTCCAGTCCTTGAGGAGAAAAAGAGTCTTGTCCACATAGGGGTTTCATGTCTCAGTCTTAGAGGGAGTGGTTTCTCCCATCTCAGTCCATCTGCCATGGTGGTTGTAGAGTAGATGAAGGGTCTTCTGTGGAGACCACCAAAGGGTAATTCCAGAAGAGAGTCCAGCCAGCTTGGGGGTGGAAAACTCCAGGCCATTGTTCAGGCGAAGGAAGGTCAAGATGCTCCTTGTCCTTTTCACTGGGGGGAGTGTAGCGTGAGGTACAATAACTCAAGTTCCAGTCCTGAGAACTTGGCGAACCCCCACCAAACCAGGATGTAGGATCCTCTCTCTTTCAGTGGTCTCAGTCTTCTTTCAAAACGATCGTGAGGCAGATGAGAAAGCAATCTTGGGCAGAGTCTTACATAGAGAAATCCAGCTAAGTTTCCAAATTTCTTGCTTGGCTGGCCACCATCAGCTGGTGCGAGTGGCCGCAAATGACAACCATTTTCCAGGGGTGAAAGGCACCATTCACTGAGTGACCAGGGTATCAGATCAAAGGTAGCTTTTGGGGCTTTAAGGGCCTGCAGGCCCCTCGTTGCTGGCAGCATTCGTTTAGGAGAAATCCAGCAAAGTTTGCAAATTTCTCGCTTTGCCCGCCACCTTCTTCCAGTGCCAGTGGCCGCAAATAACAACCATTATCCGCAGGAAAGGGGCACCATTCCCCCAGGGTCCTGGGTATCAGATGAAAGATGGCTATTGGTGCTTTAAATACCAGCAGGCCGTTCCTTGCTGGAAGTTTTGTTTAGGAGAAATCCAACAAAGTTTGTAAATTTCTGGCTCGACCTGCCCCCATTAGCTGGTGCGAGTGGCCGCAAATGGCAACCATTTTCCACAGGAAAAAAGGCACAATTCCCTCAGCAACCGGGGTATCAGACGAAAGGTGGCTTTTGGGGCTTTAAGGGCCTGCAGGCCCCTTGTTGCTGGCAGCTTTTGTTTAGGAGTAATCCAGCAAAGATTGCAAATTTCTTTCTTGGCCCGTCACCATCAGCTGGGGCAATTGGCCGCAAATGGCAGATATTTTCCAGGGGAAAAAGGCACCATTCCCTCAGTGACCAGAGTATCAGATGAAGGGTGGCTTTTGGGTCTTGAAATACCTGCAGGCCCCTTGTTGCTGGTAGCTTTCGTTTAGGAGAAATCCAGCAAAGTTTCCAAATTTCTGGCTTGACCTTCCATCTCCAGCCAGCTGGAGTGGCCAATAATGGATGCCAGTTTCCATGGGAAAAAGGCAGCATTCCCCCAGGATTGTGGATATCAGATGAAAGGTGGCTTTTGGGGCTTTAAGGACCTGCAGTCCCCTCGTTGCAGGCAGCCTTCATTTAGGAGAAATCCATCAAAGTTTGCAAATTTCTCACTTGCTAGGCCAGCTTCTTCCAGCACCAGTGGCCCCAAATGGGGACCATTTTCTGCGGGAAAAAGGCACAATTCCCTGAGCAACCAGGGTATCAGATGAATGGTGGCTTTTGGGGCTTTAAGGACCTGCAGGCCTCTTGTACCTGGCAACTTTCCTTCAGGAGAGATTCAGCAAAGATTGCACATTTCTGGCTTGGCCTGCAACCTCCTGCCTAGGTGAGCAGCCACTAATGGATGCCATTTTCATGGGAAAAATTTCCCATTCCCTGAGCGACCAGGATATCAGATAAGAGGTGCCTTTTGGGGCTTTAAGGACCTGCAGGCCCCACACTGCAGGCAGCTTTCCTTTAGGAGAAATCCAGGAAAGATTAGAAATTTCTGGATTGCCCGCCACCTTCTTCTGGCTCCAATGCCTGCAAATAACAACCATTATCCACAGGAAAGGGGCACCATTCCCCCAGGGTCCTGGGTATCAGATGAAAGATGGCTATTGGTGCTTTAAATACCAGCAGGCCGCTCCTTGCTGGCAGCTTCCGTTTAGTAGAAATTCAGCAAAGTTTACAATTTTTTGGCTTGGCCTGCAACCTCCTGCCGTGGCAAAATGCCACTAATTGATGCTGTTTTCCACAGGTGAAAGGCACCATTCCCCCAGGGTTGTGGGTATTAGATGGAAGGTGGCTTATGGGGCCTTAAGGACCTGCAGGCAGCTTTCATTTAGGAGAAATCCAGCAAAGTTTTCAAAGTTCTGGCTTGGCCTGCAACGTTCCTGCACTGCCAGGAGCCTCAAATTGCAACCATTTTCAGCAGGAAAATGATACCATTCCCCCGGGCTCTGGGATATCAGACGAAAGGTGGCTTTTGGGGCTTTAAGGACCTGCAGGCCCCTCGTTGCAGGCAGTTTTCATTTAGGAGAAATCCATCAAAGTTTGCAAATTTCTCACTTGCTAGGCCAGCTTCTTCCAGCACCAGTGGCCGCAAATGGGGACCATTTTCTGCGGGGAAAAAGGCACAATCCCTGAGCAACCAGGGTATCAGATGAAAGGTGGCTTTTGGGGCTTGAAGGACCTGCAGGCCTCTTGTATCTGGCAGCTTTCCTTCAGGAGAGATTCAGCAAAGTTTACAAATTTCTGGCTTGGCCTGCAACCTCCAGCCTAGGCAAGTGGCCACAAATGGACGCAATTTTCCATGGGAAAAAGGCACCATTCCACGAGTGTCCTGCGTGTCAGATGAAAAGTGGCTTTTGGGGCTTTAAGGACCTGCAGGCCCCACACTGCAGGCAGCTTTTGTTTTGGAGAAATCCAGCAAAGTTTCCAAATTGTTGCCTAGGCCTGCCACCATCAGCCAGAGTGAGTGGCTGCAAATGGCAGACATTTTTTATGGGGAAAAATCCACCATTCCCTCAGCGACCAGAGTATCAGATGAAAGGTAGTTTTTGGGACTTGAAAAACCTGCAGGCCCCTCATTGCTGACAGCTTTCATTTAGGAGTAATTCAGCAAAGTTTACAAATTTCTGGCATGGCATGCAACCTCCAGCCTGGGCGAGCAGCCGCTAATTGATGCCATTTTCCACAGGTAAAAGGCACCATTCCACTAGTGTCCGGGGTATCAGATGAAAAGTGGCTTTTGGGGCTTTAAGGACCTGCAGGCCCCTTGTTGCAGGCAGCTTTCGTTTTGGATAAATCAGGCAAAGTCTGCAAATTTCTTCCTTGGTCCGTCACTGTCAGCCGGGGCAATTGGCCAAAAATGGAAGCCATTTTCCATGGGAAAAAGGCACTATTCCCTGAGCGACCAGGGTATCAGATGGAAGGTGGCTTTTGGGGCTTTAGGGATATGCAGTCCCCGTTACTGGCAGCTTTTGTTCAGGAGAAATCCGGCAAAGCTTGCCAATTGCTGGCTCAGAGACACCCATACAGGCAGGGCTAGTGGCCGCAAATGGTGGCCAGTTTCGGCAGGAAAAGGCACCATGTTGCAAGGGTCCTGGGCATTGGATGAAAGCTTGTTTTCGGGGCTTGAACCCCCGGCAGGCCCCGCATCTCTGCCGGCTTTCGTTTTGGAGATATCCGGCTGAAGACACACGGTCTACCCCGGTTCCGAGCGGCAGACACACGGTCTACCCGGTTTCGGCGCAGGGACACCAGGTCTACCCCGGCTCCGGGGCGGCGGACACACGGTCTACCCAGGCTCAAGGCCGGGGACAACAGTCTACCGGCTCCGGTCGGTAGACACACGGTCTACCCCGGCTCCAGTCAGCGGACACACGGTCTACCCCGGCTCAAGGCCGGGGACACCATGTCTACCCCGGCTCCGGTCGGCGGCAAAAGGTCTACCCAGGGCCTCGGTGGCTGTAGGCTAAGGCCGGTCGGCGGCAAAAGGTCTACCCAGGGGCCTAGGCGGCTGTAGGCTAAGGCCGGTCGGCGGCAAAAGGTCTACCCAGGGCCTCGGCGGCTGTAGGCTAAGGCCGGTAAGTGGCAAAAGGTCTACCCAGGGCCTAAGCGCCGTGAGCCTAAGGCCGGTCGACAACACCAGGTCTACCCCAGCGCTAGGCGGCCGGCCTGAGGGGCGGAGCGGCAAGACCCGCTCCACCCCTCGCCGGGCCCACCGAGTCCGGACGACGAGACCCGGTCTCGCCCAGCACCCGCCAGGACCGGCCACCGCGCGCGACGCCCACTTGGCGCCGCGCGCCGATGCCCGCCCCGGCCCGGCCCGGCGCCCGGGACACCAGGTCTACCCCTCCGCCCGGAGACAGCAGCGGACGGACTCCTTTCGCACCGCGCGCGCGGTGCGGGGAGAGCCGCCGCCGCCGTTGCCTGGCGCGACCCAGCCCCCGCCCCGCGTATCGGGCCTGGGACCCGCGCGGAGGGAAGTCGAGGCCGCGCCCGAGCCCCGGCGGGGTCTCTCTCTCTCTCTCTGTGTCTCGCGCTGGCGGCGCGCGGCCCTTCGCTCGGTGCCCGGCCCCCGGACTCCGCGTATCGGGCCTGGGACCCGCGCGGAGGAGAGCGCAAGGCGGACCGCGCGAGCGCGGGCGCCCCGCGCGCCCGCGCAACCGGGGCCCCCTGTCGGCCCCGGCCCACCGAGAGAGATAGACCTCGGAGGAGGAGGAGGAGGAGGCGCGCCGCGCCCGCGCGCCGGAGCGGCGGGGCCGGCCGCTCGTGCGAGAAAGAGCGACAAAAGCTTGTGTCGAGGGCTGATTCTCAATAGATCGCAGCGAGGGAGCTGCTCTGCTACGTACGAAACCCTGACCCAGAATCAGGTCGTCTACGAATGATTTAGCGCCGGGTGCCCCACGATCATGCGGTACGCGACGGGGGAGAGGCGGCACCGCATCCGTCCGCCCCTCCGTTCCCAACCACGAGCGGCGCTCCTCACCGGGCCCGCCCGCGGACGGGCGGGCGGCCGGCTATCGCGAGCCCACCGAGGCGCCGGCGGCGCTGCGGTATCGCTACGTCTAGGCGGGATTCTGACTTAGAGGCGTTCAGTCATAAGCCCGCAGATGGTAGCCTCGCGCCAGTGGCTCCTCAGCCAAGCGCACGCACCAGGGGTCTGAACCTGCGGTTCCTCTCGTACTGAGCAGGATTACTATTGCAACAACACATCATCAGTAGGGTAAAACTAACCTGTCTCACGACGGTCTAAACCCAGCTCACGTTCCCTATTAGTGGGTGAACAATCCAACGCTTGGTGAATTCTGCTTCACAATGATAGGAAGAGCCGACATCGAAGGATCAAAAAGCGACGTCGCGCTATGAACGCTTGGCCGCCTGTTCCACCACTGCTCCGCCTTTTCCACGGTCACTCCACTGCTGCTCAAAAGCTGTGGTGTGCTGTTTCAGCACGCTTCCTCTGCTCCTCCACCACTGCTCCCCTGCTGCTCCCACACTGCTCATCTCCCACTGCTCCACTGCTCCTTCTCTGCTCCTGCCCTGCTCCCCTCTTGTTCCACGGCTGCTGCTTCTGTTCTAGTGCTGCTGCCACAGCTGCAGAGTCACAGAGAGGGGAAGGTTTGGGCAGCAACCGCTGTGGTGTCACAGAGACCGAGACAATGGGACTGCCACAGTTGAGGTGTCACAGAGAGGGTAACAATGGGGCTGCCACAGCTGTGGTGTCACAGACAGGGGAAGGCAGCGACTGCCAGGGCTGTGCTGTCACAGTGAGGGGAAAGTTGTGGCTGCCACCACAGTGGTATCATACCCATGGGAACGCTGGGGCTGCCAGTGCTGTGTTGTCATAGAGAAGAGAATATTGGGACTGCCTCTGCCATGGAGTCCTAGAGAGGAGCATGATGGGGCTGCCCAAGCTGTGGTGTCATACAGAAGTCAATGTCGGGACTGCCAAGGCAGTTGTATCACAGAGAGGGGAATGTTGGGGAAGCCACCACTGTCATGTCATAGAGAGGGGAATGTTGGGGCTGCAACCTCTGTGGTGTCCCAGAAAGGGGAACGCTGGTGTTACAATTGCTTTGGTGTCATAGACAGGGGGACATTGGTATTGCCACTGCTGTCATGTCACAGAGAGTGGAACAATGAGGTTCCAGCACTGTGGTGTCACTGTCTGGGGAACAATGGGGCTGCAAATGTTGAGGTGTCACAGAGGGGGAATGTTGGAACGGCTGTGATGTCACAGTGCTGCCATAGAGAGTAGAATTTTGGAGCTTCCACCCCTACAGTGCCATAGAGAGGGGAGCTTTGGGGCTTCCACAGCAATGGTGTCACTGGGAGAACTTTTGGGCTGCCACCACCGTGGTATCACAGACACAGGAACATTGAGGCTGCCACTGCTGCAGTGCCACAGAGAGAGGGACGTGGGGCTTCCACAGCTGCACTGTCACAAGGAGGGGAAAGTTGTGCCTTCAACCGCTGTGGTATCGCACAGAGTGGAGAACTGGGACTGCCACTGTCGCTGTGTCACAGAGAGGGGAACGCTGGGGCTGCTACTAGCATGTTTTCATAGACAGAGGAATGTTGGGTGTGCCACCGATGTGGTGTCAGAGAGATTGGAACGTTGGGGCTGCCACCACTGTTTTCTCTTAGAGAGGGGAATCTTTGGTCTGCCACTGTGTTGGAGTCATACAGAGGGGTACACTGGGAGTGCCACCTCTGTGGAGTCACAGAGAGGGGGACAAGGGGTGGCACAACTGTGTTGTATCAGAGACAGGAACACTGGGGCTGCAACCGCTGTGGTGTCACAGAGAGGGGAACGTTGCAGCTTTCACTATTGTGGTGTCACAGAGAAGGGACTGAGGGCTGCCACAGCTGTGGTGCCACAGAGAGCGGAAGGTCAGGATTGCCACCAGTGTGGTGTCACAGGGAGGGGAATGCTCAGTCTTGAAGTGCTGCGGTAGCATAGAGAGGGGAACGTTGGGGCTGCAACGGCTGTGATGTCACAGAGTGGGGAACACTATGGCTGTCATCCCTGTGGTGTCACAGACAGAGGAATGCTCAGTATGGAACTGCTGTGGTATCACAGACAGGGGAATGTTGGTGCTGCCACCGCTGTTGTGTCACAGACATGGGAACACTGCCAAACCTCCCTGGTGCTGTGCCCACTGCAGTGACACTGCAGTGCCTCCTGGGGACATTGTCACACTGCAAGGACTCGTGGGACTATCGGGGCCCTGTGACACTCCCGGGTCCTGTGGAATCCAGAGGCCCCTTTGCGGCCATGGGCCCCCATGGAACCAAGAGGAGACTGGGAAACTCTGGGGCTTCATGGAACCATCCATTGTGATCCCTCAGGGCCTCATGGTTCCCAGGAATCCTTGTGACACTACAGGACCTAATGGAACCAAGGGGGCATTGTGACATTGTGGAGTGGATGGAACTGAGGGGATGCTATGAGACTCTGGTGCCTACAGGTGCTCAGGAGCCATTGTGACTTGTGCAACCAAAGGGACACTGTGACACTGGGGGGAGGTCTCATGGAATCCAGAGGCCCTTGTGACTCAGTGAGGCCAGTTGGAATCAAGGACCCATTGGGATCCCTTAGGCCTTGTGGTGTCCAGGGATCCTTGAGACATTGTGGGGCCTCATGGAACCAAAGGAACACTGGGACACTGTGTGATCTCAGGGAAGAAGGGGACTCAGAGACACTGTGGGGCCTCCTCAGCTGCTCCTGGCCAGAGCTGTCTCTCTGCAGTGCTGCCCTTGCCAGGAGCTGCCTCTGGCCCAGGAGCCCGGCCCAGCTCAGCAGCACAGACACAGCACCAGGACTGCAGTGACCCTCTGGGGCTTTGGTGCTCTTTGCATCAGACTCATCAGTGCCTCAGAGTGTGCTCCAAACCTTCTTAAGAACTCAAACTCAGAGAGAAACACTGAAGTTTCTTGTACTTTCAAGAGAACCCTGTGAGGGATGTGATTGAAAAATTGTCCCCAGGTTCCAGGTAGAGCTGAACACTGGTGACAATGATGACAGGAGGGGATAAGCAAAGGAAATGTGTCTCTGGTGCTGAGCAAAGCTGGATGTGTTTCATGAATCCAAAGGGCCAAGGCCTGAGCCCCAGCCCCTGGCAAGGCACATCCTGTTGCTCCCTCCTTGCTCAGGGCTCTTCCCAGGATGGGCACTGGGATGTGGGGATGTGCTGTGCCAAGGGCAGGACCATGGGGCAGCCCCTGCCGGGCTGCTGAGCAGGGACAAGGTCAAATGAGGCCCCAGGGCTGCAAGGGTCACTTGTCCCCTGCTGGCCTCAGGCCCAGGGCCAGCAGCCATGGCCCAAGTGCTGCCCAAGTTGGCTGTGTCAGGGCCCTGCAGCTGCTGCCCATCCCTGTGCCCTGTGCAGCCCAGGCTGTCCTACGGTGTCCCTGCCCCGTGCCTCTGTCCCTGCAGGCTGTCATCATCCCCCGGCTGCCCCACCTCGCTGGCTCTTCCTTTGCTGACTGCTGTGTGTCCTGCCTGCCTCTGCCTGCCCACACAAAGCCTTGGGCTGCTCCAGGCTCCTTCTGGGGATGTGTTGCACCACAGCCCTGCCCTGGCAGGAGGGAAACTCCTGTCTCCTGCTGCCCAGTCTGGGCCTCCCCAGCTGCCCTTGGTGCCACTATTTCCTTCTCATGCTTATATCCTCTATGAAGGAAAGCTCCACCATCTCTGAAACCACCCTCCAGCCCCTCCCAGGTTACTCCTGTTCTCTCCTCAGTCTCCACACCACTGAGCCCAGAGCCGGCAGCCTCTACCTGCTATTGATGTGATGAGGCCTCCAAACCCATCTTGGGAGATGTTTGGGTCCTCTCCAAGGTCTGTGAAAATGGGAAAATAATGGTCAAAGGTGTTGTCTCCCACATCTTGCAGTGGCTGGATGTTGTTATTGCAAGAGTCTTATACCTTCTTGGTGATTTCTCATGGGCAGACCCTCACAGCACTGACTCCTTCTTCTTCACAGCACAGCCAACTGCCACCTGTTAACAGGTCTCTTCTCAGTTTGCAGGTTTTTTCCTCAGCCAGCTCACCCACTCTCTTATAGCACTCTTGTTCTCATTGGTTACAGCTGTGGCCTGTTAAAGTCAGGCCTGTTCCTAATCTTTGATAATTGGTACAGCTGCAACTCCTCAGGGGTGAGACTACCTTCTGCTTTACTTTTTTTTTTCTTACATTCTATCCCTCCACAGCAGAACAAGGCTCAAGATCTCTAAAGTGAATGAGGCTGGAGTTCCATTTGTTAGAAGGAAGAAATACTTTACAATGATGAGCGTGGAACAAAACTGCAACTGTTTTTCCAGAGAAGTGGATGCACCATCCCAGGAATTGTCCAGGAGCAGGAGCTTTCTGCAACATGACATAGTGAAACCCCTTCCCAAGGATGGAATTCCTCTTGTGTGGGTTCTCTGATGTGCTGGGTGACCTCACAGTGCTTCTGGCCAGAATGTCTGCTGAGTGCAGCCAGGCTGCTGCAGGGGCAGTGACCTCACAGCCATCACCATGGCAGCCCTGTGCCCTGGGCCTGGCTCTCCCCTTTGCTCTGCCCCTGCCTTGTCTCTGCTGGCATGAAGAGTTTTGTCATTAATATCTTGTACCCATGGTGCTGGGGCCAATGGCTTCCCAGCCAGGCTTCTGGAGCACAAGAGGCTTTTCAGAGCCCAGCCAGAAATGAGCTCTGAAGCAGCAGCTCTGCAGTGGTGGCCAGCAGGCCGGGTTGCCAAGGGAGGCTTCTGGCCATGCCCTGGAAGCAGCTGCTGCTGCCAAGGTGCCTTTGGTGCCTCAGGCTCTCCCTGGCACAGCTCCCAGCACGGCACTCTGCCCTTGTGCCCGAGGCCTTCCCTGTGCTGGGGCTGGCCTGGGGCTTTTCCTGCAGCGGGACCTGCCCTGCTCATGGCACAGGAAAGGCAGATCCTGCTGGAGCAGGAGGCGCTGTCTGCAATGGGCTCCAACAACTCCAGCAAGGCCCTGGTGACTTCAAAACTGCTTCCTAGAGCAGAATATTCTAATTGTTAGAGCTCCTATGCTGTGGAGGACATAACTCTGATCAAGATCTTTCTGTCTAATCATGATCAGAATCAATCCGAGCTGTATCTATGGAAATCTATCTGGTATTCCATCATTCATCCTGTGGGACAAATTGCATTAAAGTTCAATTCCACCTGTCCAATCTTTTGCACCTTTGACAAAGTCTGGGGCTGGGATTGGATCCAGCCACTCACAGTCTCCCCTCTTAGAAGGGATTTTAGAAGTCTAGGGATCCTGCAGGGGTTTTGGGGTTTTATGGTGGCTGCTGGGTGTCATTTCTCCACCTCATGACACAGCAGGAGTTTCTCCAATAAAGAAACAAAAGCTTTTGCCTGAAGCTCCCACTCTGCCCATGACAGGAACTCCTGTGAGTGTCATGGGGACTTCTGGGATGTCACTGTGGAGCCCCTGTGAGTGCCTGTGACAGACCAGTGCCTTGGCAGCCCAAGGTCCCCTGGGATGTCACCATGGAATGGCTGTGACTGCCTGTGACCACAGGGCTCTTTCCCATTCCCAGAAAGCTCTGGGAGGTCTCCATGGGGCCCCTGTCTCTGTGTGTGACATTGCAGCTCTTGAACAGCCTGGAGACTCTTGGAGTGTCCCCACGAAACCCCTCTGAGTGCCTGTGCCAATTTGGTTACTTAGCAGGCAGTCACCACCAGCCCCCTGTTGCTATGGTAAGTTTCCATGGCAACCATCATCAGCCCCTGTTGCTATGGTCAGTTTCCATGGCAACCATCACCAGCCCCTGTTGCTATGGTCAGTTTCCACGGCAACCATCATCAGCCCCCGTTGCTATGGTCAGTTTCCATGGCAACCATCACCAGCCCCTGTTGCTATGGTCAGTTCTCATGGCAATCATCACCAGCCCCCTGTTGCTATGGTCAGTGTCCATGGCAACCATCCCCAGCCCCCTGTTGCTATGGTCAGTCCACTGGCAGCTCCATGGAGACCCCATGCCAGAGGTGGTTGCCACGGACACCAGCTCAGGCCCGTAACCAGGGTCTGTTGCATTGGCAACCATTTGCGGTCCCATTCCCAGGGTCATGGGATCCCCGAGCCACAGAACGGGCTGAGCTGGGAGGGACCCATCAGGATCCTCGAGTCCAACTGCTGGCCCTGCACAGGACACCCCAACAATCCCAGCCTGGCCTGGCAGCGGTGTCCAAATGCTGCTGGAGCTCAGAGAGCCCTGGAGCTGTGACCCTTCCCTGGGGAGCCTGGGCAGGGCCCCAGCAGCCTCTGGGGAAAAACCTTTTCCTGTGACCCAACCTAAGCCTGCCCCGACTCAGCTGCAGCCGTTCCCTCCAGTGCTGTCCCTGGGCACCAGAGGGAAGAGGTTCCCACAGCCCCAGCCAGGGACCCGCTCCCAAGGCTGTTGCCATGGTAACCAGGGCTGGGACCAGCTGGGATGCTTGGTTTCCATGGGCCAGGTTTAGGAATGGGATTGCCCAGTGTCCTGCTCCCACTGAAACAGCGCTGCCGCTTGCCACCTTCCAGCCTCCCATGGAAAGCACAAAAGGCAAAGATCCTGGGCTGGGATAAGAACAATTTACTGGGAACAGCAACCAGATAAGGAACAAACAGGAACAACAACAATATTGATAACAGAAGGGATAAGAAAAACTATTTGCAGGGAAAACTACATCACCACCGACTGTCTCTTCCCAGCCACGTATTCCCTCCTGCCTGGAAAGGACAGCCTTCTCTTCAGAGGGGGGAGAGAGAGTCCCTTTCCTGCCCCTGGCAATGACTTGAGGTGGGAGTGAATGTAATGACACGGCCATGGCCAGATCCTCATGTGCTTCAATCCCACATCGTGTCATTGGCAGGGACAGGAAAAGGGAAAGGTGTCTTCCCAACACACAAAACATGGGTCACCAGGGCTCTTCCCAGCCTGGGTCCTCCAATGGGGAAAGAAGCTGGAGCAGTGCACAAAGCTTTTCCTGCAGTTGGGCATTTGCAGGGCTTCCCTTAGTGGTGCCTCCGTTGGTGTTTGGTCAAGTGAGACCTCTGGGTGAAGCTCTTCCCACACTCGCGGCACTGGTAGGGCCTCTCCCCAGTGTGGATGCGTTGGTGGGTGACGAGGTGGGAGTTTTGCTTGAAGCCCTTTCCGCAGTCGGGGCAGCGGAAGGGCCTCTCCTCTGTGTGAATCCGCTGGTGCAGAAGGAGATGGGAGCTGGTCTGAAACCTCTTCCTACACTCAGAACACTCGTAGGGCCTCTCCCCAGAGTGGATGTGCTGATGGGTGACGAGGTGGGAGTTCTGCTTGAAGCCCTTCCCGCAGTCGGGGCAGCGGAATGGCCTCTCCTCTGTGTGAATCCGCTGGTGCAGGATGAGATGGGAGCTGGTCCGAAACTTCTTCTGGCACTCAGGACACTCATAGGGCCGTTCCCCAGTGTGGATCCTCTGGTGGACAATCAGGTCAGAGCTGCACCGGAAGCCCTTCCCACATTCCCCACACTCGTAGGGCCATTCCCCTGTGTGGATCATCTGGTGGCGCATCAGGCGATTGCTCTGCCTGAAGCTCTTCCCACACTCCAAGCACTTGTAGGGCTTCTTCCCATCGTGAAGCTGCTCATGCACCACCAGCTCTGAGCTCCGCCTGAAGCTCTGTCCACCTTCCTGGCATAGGGTGGGTCTTTGCTCCTCAGAGCACCCAGAGCTGGGTTTGGAGCCCCTCCTCCTGCGGGATCTCTGTGGCTTTTCCTCCCCGTTGCATTCCTGTTCCATGGAGCTGTTTAAAACAGCCTCTTCCATGAGGTTCTGCGGTGGGGATTTGTCCTCCCTGGTCTCCATCCGCAGCTTCTTTTCTGGGGGAGGAAGGACAAGGACAGGATGGGATTTGCCTCTGTGCCACAGGGAAGGGGAAGGAGATGCTCCCAATGCGACCCTGGCAGGATGGCGTTGGCAGCGGTCTTCTTTTGTAGCAGGGGGCCATGCTGGGCTGGGAGATGGAGCAGGAGAGAGGGGGAAAGGGCCAGTGACTTCCTCCTCACCTGCCTGCGTGTCCTGGGGCATTGTCTCAGTTTGAATAGACAACTGTCTGCTAAGAAAGGCAAGAGGCTCCCTTGAAATGGAAAATGTAAACCCCCTTCCTCCAAATTATTATGATTTTGAATTTAAGGTTCTCTCAGACAAAGATATGGGAATAGAAATAACGGTTACTTACTAGGAAAATTTTAAAAATACAAATGCAGTTGTACCAAAACCCCCCACTCACCGAGTCAGAATATGACCTGACACCCTGTGGGTCAGGGTGCTGGTAGCAGTCCTATTAAATGGTGGCTGCAGAGCTCCTGCAGGGACAGATATGGTTCTGTTGAAGCAGGGATCCTGTAGAATGGTGGAGTTCTCCTCTGAAGATCCAGTGGTGGTGTTGTTTGGCCTGGTCTTCCTCTGGGAATTCTGTGGAGAAGAAAGCTGCTTCTCTGAGAATTCAGGGGGAAAAGTGTGGCTGGGGGTCCCAAGGCTGAGCTTATATCCAGGTAGGAATGCTTGGCTCCTCCCCCTGGGTGGAGCATCTCACAATGGGATGATGGAATTTTTATCAGTCATGCAGTGACATTCAATGGCCCATTAACAGAAGATATTTGCCAGAGGGAAGATTGGTTGTGGAAGAGATAAAGATAACTGCCCAATTTAGAGAAGATAACTGCCTCACCTGGAATAGATGGGAATTGATGACACACCCCCAGCTACATCTTGTAACCTAAGACAACCTTCTAACCAAATGTTATATTTGTATCTGCTCAAAACCGATGCATTATTACCAATAGGATCTCTGTAGGTGTTCATTAGTGAATCATGGATTTACATTTCTGTTTCCATGGCAAGTGCCAGGACAGGCAACCCAGGTGTCACCCCCATTGATTGTTGCCATGGAAACAGTGCCCAGCACTGCCCCTTTCTGTCTGGCTGACCTGGCCTTTGGCCCTGGCCCTGGCCCTGGCGTTTGCTGCTGGTTCCACAGCGCCTGACGGGCCAGTGCGACACAGGGCAGCTGTCTGTGGCACAAGCCCCCAGCAAGGGATCCCCCCTGGCTCTGGGCAGTGACACCAGCGCTGAGCAAGGGGCCCAGGACAGGTTTCCATGGCAACCAACCATCACAATGGCTCCAGGCCTTGGTTGCTGTGGCACCAAAATAAGGAACGGGTCCCTGGGGCTGTTGCCAAGGCACCTGGTGGCACCACTGCAATTGTACCTGGAGCAGCCCTGGCAGTGCTTTGTCCTGAGGGCTGCCATGGCAGCTGAGGGCAGCAACAGCTCTGCAGGCAAGTGGCCATGGATCCTGGCTGCAGAAATGGCTCCTTGGGGGGGTTTCCAAGGAAACTTGAACTGATGGGAGTCCGGCTGGCCACACCGTTCCCGAACCAGGCCAGGAGCCATTGGCCTTCTTGGCCACCTGGGCACACTGCTGACTCATGTCCAGCCTGCTGTCCATCAGTCCCCACAGGTGCCCTTCTGCCTGGCTGCTGTCCAGCCACTCTGTCCCCAGCCTGTAGTGCTGCAGGGGTTGGGGTGGCCAAAGTGCAGGACCCAACACTTAGACTTGTTCAACCTCACCTTGTTGGATTTGGTCCCTGGATCCAGCCTGTCCAGGCCCCTGTGCAGAGCCCCCCTACCCTCCAGCAGATCAACACTGCCAACACTCTTGGTGTCACCACAGTTCCATCAGGCCCTGGAGTGTCACAATGCTCTCCATGATTCCATGAGACCTTCCAGTGTCACAATGGTGCCTTGGTTCCATGGGCCCTGTGCTGGTGCATTCCCTCCTCCCCTTCTCAGGCCGCCCTGCCAGCTGAGAAATGCTCCTTGGGCCTCGGCCTTGGCCAACAGCCCCTGGGCTCAGCTCCTCTGCAGCTCATCACAAACACTGTCTGCTGTGGGCACTGCTGCTGCCCAACCAGCTCCTGGTTTCTTTAGGAGCAGCCCTGGCAACTGTTTCTGTTCCCTCCGGGGCACAACATCCCTGTTCTCCCACTGCCAAAGAAAGCTGCTGATGCCAAGTGCGGCCAGGATGAACCATTGCTGTGACTGAAGCCCCTCTCTTGGGACCCTACAAACAGCTCCAAAAGGAGCCCCTTGGAGCTCTCCTGGGCCAGCGACTCCCTCGGAGTGGGGCCTCTGCCAGCGAGGAACTCTCCCGTTTGCAGCACTCGGGGGATCCCCAAACAACGATGGAGCCTGGGCCAGTCGATCCCCCCACTCCTCCAGGCTCAACCCTTCATCCAAAACATCAGCAGGGAGCATTTCCCTGCTCTCAGGGAAATTTCTCAAAGGCCCCTTGGTGTCTGTGTGCACACAGGAGTGTCTGTGCTCAGGGAAATGTGGCAGAAATGCTGCGCTCTGGGGGGCCTGAATGCCTTGGATAGCTGAGCCAGTCAGGCCTGTAAGTGAGGGGAAGTCAGAAGCTGTAAGCTAAGTTAAATGCCGCTAAGAGTTGTTCTTTTGCTAAGTAGTGAAGTTTAATAGAAGTTATAAGCTAAATTGCATATTGTCAAATGTTATTCCACTTCTAAATAATGAATTCATGGGTTGTAAGTAATGTTAAATATTGTTAAGTGCTACTCCTTTTCTAAATGCTGAAGTCTAAGGTATCAGTCAAGTCCTGTTAAGTTTGAGCTCTGTTTAGCTTTTATGCCATGTTCCTTTTATTCTTGCCCTCGCTGTCCTTTCAGCACACACACAGACGCACAAACATGGAAAATTCTTGGTTAGTTTCTGGTTTGATTGCCTGGATTTTGTTTGGTTTTGTTGTTGCTTTGTTTCCTTGGTGTGCCTGAAGTCTCCAGTCAGGAGCAGAGTGACTCTTGCCAAGGAACTTTGTGGTGCTGTTGCTTAATATTAAATCTGGTTTTTGCTGATCCCTTGCTGGAGACTTTTTAAGTGCTCTCAACCCCTCATTCGTAACAGGGTGAAGGAGCCCTGGGCCAGGCTCCCTTGGGGACACAGGGATGCTGCCAGGGGTTCCAGTCCCCCTGTCCCCCCTTTGCCCGGGCCCTGGGATGTCACACAGCCAACCTGTGATGTCCCAGCCTGGGCTGGGATGTCCCAGCCCCTCTGTGATGGCAGAACACACTCTCTGATGTCACAGCTTTCTCTCTGACATCACCCAGCCTTGTCTGGGATCTCACAGGGAGCACTGTAATGTCACACAGCCCCCAGAGATGTCCCATCCTGCTGTCTGATCTCACAGAGCCGCCCTCTACAATGGCACAGTCTGCTTTGTGACCTCATGGCCCAGTCTGTGCTGTCACAAAGCACTCTGTCACAGCCCGCTCTATGATGTCACATCCCCATGTGACTTCACAGCCTGTTCTATGTCTCAAAACCAACCAGTGACATCACAGCCCACCCTGTGATGTCACAGCCCACCCAGTGGCACCACAGCCTGCTCTATGTCATACAGCCACACTGTAATGCCACTGACTGCTCTGGGATGTCACACAGACCCCTCTATGATGCCATAGCTGCTTGATGAGCTCACACAACCCACTCTGCGCTGTCACACAGCCCCTTTCTGACATCACGGCTGCTCTGTGCCGCTGTGACACAGCCCCCTCTGGGACATGCCACAGCCCCTGGCAGTGCTGAGCCCCTGTGAGCTCTGTCTGTACCCTGCTGGTGTCCCTGAGGTGCCCTGGCAGTGCCCCAGCCCTGCTGGGCTTTGCACAGGAGCTGCTCCTGGCCAGAGCTGTCTCTCTGCAGTGCTGCCCTTGCCAGGAGCTGCCTCTGGGCCAGGAGCCCGGCCCAGCTCAGCAGCACAGACACAGCACCAGGACTGCAGTGACCCTCGTGGGGCTTTGGTGCTCTTTGCATCAGACTCATCAGTGCCTCAGAGTGTGCTCCAAACCTTCTTTAGAACTCAAACTCAGAGAGAAACGCTGAAGTTTCTTGTACTTTCAAGAGAACCCTGTGAGGGATGTGACTGAGAAAATGTCTCCAGGTTCCAGGTAGAGCTGAACACTGGTGACAGAGATGACAAGTGGGGATAAGCAAAGGAAATGTGTCTCTGGTGCTGAGCAAAGCTGGATGTGTTTCATGAATCCAAAGGGCCAAGGCCTGAGCCCCAGCCCCTGGCAAGGCAGATCCTGTTGCTCCCTCCTTGCTCAGGGCTCTTCCTGGGGCACTGGCATGTGGGGATGTGCTGTGCCAAGGGCAGGACCATGGGGCAGCCCCTGCCAGGCTGCTGAGCAGGGACAAGGAGGCAGTGAGGCCCCAGGGCTGCAAGGGTCACTTGTCCCCTGCTGGCCTCAGGCCCAGGGCCAGCAGCCATGGCCAAAGTGCTGCAGGAGTTGGCTGTGTCAGGGCCCTGCAGCTGCTGCCCATCCCTGTGCCCTGTGCAGCCCAGGCTGTCCTACGGTGTCCCTGCCCCGTGCCTCTGTCCCTGCAGGCTGTCATCATCCCCCGGCTGCCCCACCTCGCTGGCTCTTCCTTTGCTGACTGCTGTGTGTCCTGCCTGCCTCTGCCTGCCCACACAAAGCCTTGGGCTGCTCCAGGCTCCTTCTGGGGGATGTGTTGCACCACAGCCCTGCCCTGGCAGGGAAACTCCTGTCTCCTGCTGCCCAGTCTGGGCCTTCCCAGCTGCCCTTGGTGCCATTATCTCCTTCTCATGCTCATATCCTCTATGAAGAAAAGCTCCACCATCTCTGAAACCACCCTCCAGCCCCTCCCAGGTTACTCCTGTTCTCTCCTCAGTCTCCACACCGCTGAGCCCAGAGCCGGCAGCCTCTACCTGCTATTGATGTGATGAGGTCTCCCAAACCCATCTTGGGAGATGTTTGGGGTCCTCTCCAAGGTCTGTGAAAATGGAAAAAATAATGGTCAAAGGAATTTTCTCCCAAATCTTGCAGTGGATGAATCACAGTAAGTAGAATTTCAAGTAACAATATTTTAATCAGAAATCCTAAAAAGCAGAAACCAACTGTAAAGCCATATATTACCTCTGCTCCTTCAAGTCTATGGGGTCGAGATTACCTTAATCAAGTAGAAGTGAAAATTACCACAGATTTTTATCAGAGTTCACTGTCCTTTAGAGTATGCAGCAACCCGCACTTACTTTAAACTAGTTGTCCACCAAACCTCTGTAAGTCAATCACTAGCGTCTAACTAGTGAAAAATAATTGCCCTACAAACATTAGATCAAGAACAATGAGTTGCAACTCTTATTGAATCTTCATGCAGTCCATAGAACACTGCTGTGTTTGTCATAACAAAGAAATCTAGTCAGTAGAGACTTGTACATAATTTGAGACAAATTAAGGCTGTAATAGCTCCCATAGGAGCTTTACAGCCGAGTTTACCATCCCCTACTATGATTCCTATAGCCTAACACAGTACTGGGATAAATTTAAAAAATGGTTCTTTCACAATTCCCTTAACAAAACAAGACCAAAAAAAAAAAAGTTTACATTTACAGTGCCCAAAAGTAATCACTGTAAACCAACACAAAAGTATCAGTAGAAATTTTTTCCCTAAGAAGTGGGTGGGATTTCACAGGACAAACACTCAATGTCATTCAGGATAATTTTAGCAAGTTTTCCCCTATCTTGATGGACGAGGCCCTGGAAGTGAAGATAATGACCTTTCTTAACTCCTCTTCTTTTCATCCACTTTTGAAAAGGTCTAATTGGTCCTTTTTCCTGGGTCCCCATTTTTCTCTTATCTCTGGTTGCTGCACTTATCTGGCTGATTGATTCAAAGCATTAGAAGCAGTCCTGTGCTGACTGGTTGATTTTTGATTGCATCTCCTGGCCTTCTAGGAAGTGCTTGAATGCCTGTGGGAAGGTGGTAATTGTCCCAGCTGATAGCCACTCCCTGAGGGTTCTGAGACAATGGGCCTGCAGCTGCCCCTCCCTCTGTCACTTGGTGTTTCCCAGCTGCTGTTCTCCTTATCAGGGTGGTAACTCATCCTGGGAGCTGTTTACTTTCCAGCAGCTGGTCTCCCAGGCATCTGACTCCACCCAAGATCCTGGTGCAAGTCCCTTCTCAGGCCCACAGCTGCTCTCCTGGTTTGAGGACTCATCCCAGGTTCCTTATCTCCATCCTCAGTTGGTTTCTTGGGCAGCAATCTCCTTTTGTCCTTGATTTGGTTAGCTGTTTTGGTTGTGATGTGTGTTTTGCAATCAATGAGTTGATTGATGTTCTTGTTCCACTCAACCTGAGCCTTCAATCTTATTCGTAGTTCTTCCTCCTCTTTAGTCCAGCATCTTTTGTGGGCTCCTGGGTTGGAAGTCTCTTTTGGGTGGGAAACAGCGACCTGATTTCCTGATTTCTACCCAATGAGTGTGCCAATCTTTTGTGTTGTTCCAGACCAAGTTTCTTCTTGAAGTCCCTGCTGCATTCCTCGCATATCCACTCCCCGGCTGGAGCCATTTCTGCTGTTCCCCTGCATTTAGGAAAGTGACAAACAACACCATGATAATTCCTCTTCTCTTTCCCACATTTAGCACACTGAAAACAAACCCTCCATTTCCCGTGGGTTACACTCAGATGTTCAGTCAAGCCCAACACACAGTTTATGCGGGTACCACAGCAAGGTCAAGGTGGATTTTTATCAGGAGCAGTCACAGTAACGATGTCTTCCGGTGTCTGTTCCCTGCGGTTCTCCGGCTGAGCTGGGGGTGTCACTGGCTTGGTGTCGTTCTCCGGCTCAGCAGGCGATGTTTCTGGTGCGCCCTCAGTCTCACGCTCACCGTTTCTCTTCCAGTTGTCACCCACAAACCATTCCCAGTTCCTCGGAAGGCAGAGCTTCACTCCCAAACTTGGCTGTGGTGCAAGCTGTTCATAGTCCTCAGGCAGCCTGCTCAAACCCTGCCAGCCTGTGGAAAAATGAACCCATTCAAAATTATTGATAAACAAGTCTGATCTATAAAACTCTTAAGTTCACCAGAGAAACCAATCCATGTTTGGCCAAATCGGGGGATTCTGATGGCAAATTTTGAGGCATTAGATCTACCCAGGTTTTAGACAACAGGTCTACCTGATGTTTAGAAAAGAAAGACACCAGCTTTACCTTACAAAATTGAGACAAGGTGTTTAAGACCTAGGACACCAGGTCTACCTAGTCATGTTTGGAGGTTTGGTTTTAAAATGGTTCCCCATTTTATGGATCCAGATAGTAAATTTGCCACAATTTTATGAGAGGTAGAATAAGAACGGTAGTGGACTCCCAACCACTTACCAATCTTTTGCCCATAATAAAACTCTGGGGCCGAGTTTTGGGCAAAGAGCCACACAGCTCTTAATGTAGATTTGTTTCAGGAGGATGAAATTTCAAGAGGAGGACATTGAACTGGCCATCCCCAAGGCCTCTGTGCTGGGGCAGAGAGGGACTTGGTTCCATTCCGCAGGGTATCCAGCAGGACCATGAGGAGGTGCGATCTCTGCAGCAATGCCCAGTTTGTAACTATACTCTCAAACACTGCCTTAGGAGAGTCACAGTTTTTCTCGCTGTTTAGGCACGCTTCATTGAATTTCTTCATTTTGACATTCAGGGCACTGGGCAGAAATCACATTGCATCAACACCACCTCAGGCCTTCACGATGCTTTGTTTTAAATAATCAGTTCGATTCCCCTGGTTTGCACCAGTTCCAAGCTGGCTGCTGGGTGCTGGCCAAGGTGGAGCACCGGCCCAGGGACCTCCCCTGGGGACCTTCCCTCCAGCTAACTGCCCAGCCGACGCCTTTTCGCAGCAGTTGACAGCAGGGCATGGAGTGACAGATACGGCTTGATCATAGCCAGGCGTTCCACAGCAGCTGGGAGTCTCACAGCAGCCAGGGATAGCTTGGCAACAGGCACGGGCAGCTCCATAGCAGCCAGGAATGGCTCTGCAGCCAGGTGCCCCCTTACAGTGGCAGGGCGCTCTCCCGCCGGGGCCGGGCACTGTCCCGCCGTGGCTGGGCACAGCTGTAGGGGGGCTTTCAGTCACAGCAAAGCACAGAGAGGTGGCTCTGCCGCAGGCAGAGATGGCTACAGGGGCAACAGCATGGCACAGAGGAGATGGAATCTCACAGGGGTCGGTCACCGCTTCTGAGATCTCAGCTGGTGTGGCAGGGCCTGGTGGAGGGGCAGCAAACCCCGCTCCATGGCCAGGCACTGTCCTGCAGGAGCAAGGCATCTCACAGTGGTGGCAGCTGGGTGCCTTGCAGTGGCTGCAGTGGCAAAGCGCCTCCCTGCTGCTACCAAGTGCCGCTTCTGGGGTTCCAGCTGCAGCAGCAGGGCACGGCAGAGCGGCAGAGTGCCTGTTCAACGTGGCTCTGCAGCATGATGTCTCTCTGCCCCCTGGATCAGCAGCAGCGCGCTCCACTGACAACCCGCGCTGGTCTTGGGCGGTTGCGGCAGTTTCTGCCAGCACGGCAGAACAAGGGGCAGCAGAGGGCACAGCAGCACAGCAGCCAGTCCTTTCTGATGACTTGGCAGCCCCAGCAGGGCCCAGAGGGGCTGCAGGATGCTCATTTAATATAGCGAGGCTGCTCGGGGCACCTCCACCACTGACCCCAGGGATGGCACACTCAGCTGACAGCACCCTCCCACCTGGGGCAGCGGCACGAACCCGGGTGACCAGGGCACATCCTGCTGGGCAAACACCTCCACCGGGGTGGCAGCACAGTCCTGGGGGGCGGCAGGGCACTCCCCGGGCAGGTCACCCTCCCACCTGGGGAGGCTCCACAGCTCTGCCTGGTGGTCTCCTGCAGGGCTGTGCCTTCTGTGCTCATCCTCTTCCTTCACTCACCCAGCACAGCATCTGCTCTCCCTGCTGTCACCCGCCGGCACCCTGCTTTCACTATTAGCCTTGGTGGAGACCCAGTGGATGCCCCATCCTTGGAATCATTCCTCCTTGGATGGGCTCTGAGCAACATGATGGAGTGAAAGATGCCTCTGCTCCCACCTCACAGGAGGCACTGTGCTGTCAGCTACTGAGTGGTCGGTGTTGGATGCAATTCCCCCAGAGAGCAGAGAGAACACACAGCACCACAGCTGGCAGGAACATCCTCCCATGGAGATGGGATTATTCTGGATAACAGGCTCAGGCTGCCCAGTTTTGCCTCCTTGCAGACAGACACAAGTGTCAGAAGAGTCTGAGAGCCAGGAGGCCCCACAGTGTCTCTGAGTCCCCTTGGTTCCCTGACATCACACAGTGTCCCAGAGTTCTTTTGGTTCCATGAGGCCCCACAATGTCTCAAAGAAACCCTGGACACCACAAGGCCCGGAGGGATCCCAATGGATCCTTGATTCCAACTGGCCTCACTGAGTCACAAGGGCCTCTGGATTCCATGAGACCCCCCCAGTGTCCCTTTGGTTGCACAAGCCACAGTGTCACAATGGCTCCTGAGCACCTGTAGGCACCAGAGTCTCATAGCATCCCCTCAGTTCCATCAACTCCACAGTGTCACAATGCCCCCTTGGTTCCATTAGGTCCTGTAGTGTCACAAGGATTCCTGGGTACTATGAGGCCCTGAGGGATCACAATGGATGGTTCCATGAAGCCCCAGAGTTTCCCAGTCTCCTCTTGGTTCCATGGGGGCCCATGGCCCCAAAGGGTTCTCTAGATTCCACAGGACCCTGGAGTGTCACAGGGCCCTGATAGTCCCATGAGTCTTTGCAGTGTGGCAATGTCCCCAGGAGGCACTGCAGTGTGACAGAGGAGCAGCACTGCAGTGGGCACAGCACCAGGGAGGTTTGGCAGTGTTCCCATGTCTGTGACACAACAGTGGTGGCAGTACCAACACGCTCCTCTCTATGATACCACAGAGGTTCCAGACTGAGCATTCCCCTGACTGTGATACCACAGGTGTGGCAGCAGCCCCAGTGTTCCCCACTCTGTGACACCACAGCTGTGGCAGTCCCAACATTCCCCTCTCTATCACACCACACTGGTGGCAATCCTGACCTTCCACTCCCTGTGGCACCACAGCTGTGGCAGCCCTAAGTCCCTTCCCTGTGACACCACAATAGTGAAAGCCACAACCTTCCCCTCTCTATGACACCACAGCAGTTGCAGCCCCAGTGTTCCTGTCTCTGATACAACACAGTTGTGCCACCCCTTGTCCCCCTCTCTGTGACACAGCGACAGTGACAGTCCCAGTGCTCCACTCTGTGTGACACCACAGCGGTTGAAGGCACAACTTTCCCCTGCTTGTGACACTGCAGCTGTGGAAGCACCACGTCCTTCTCTCTCCGACACCACAGCAGGGGCAGCCCCAGTGTTCCTGTGTCTGTGATACCACAGTGGTGGCAGCCCAAAAGTTCTTCCAGTGACACCACTGCTGTGGCAGCCCCAATATCACCTTTTTTGTGGCACTACAGCAGTGGAAGCCCCAACATTCCCTTCTCTATGATACCACAGCTGTGGGAGCCCCAGAGCTCCTTGTCTGAGGAACCAGAGCAGTGTCAGCCCCAGCATTTCCCTCCCTGTGACACCATAGTTGTGGCAGCCCCAAGTCCCCGTCTCTGTGACACCACAGCTGTGGCAGTCCCGTTACCGCAGTCTCTGTGACACCACAGTGGTTGCTGCCCAAACTTTCCCCTCTCTGTGACTCTGCAGCTGTGGCAGCAGCACTACAACAGAAGCAGCAGCCGTGGAACAAGAGGGGAGCAGGGCAGGAGCAGAGAAGGAGCAGTGGAGCAGTGGGAGATGAGCAGTGTGGGAGCAGCAGGGGAGCAGTGGTGGAGGAGCAGAGGAAGCGTGCTGAAACAGCACACCACAGCTTCTGAGCAGCAGTGGAGTGACCGTGGAAAAGGCGGAGCAGTGGTGGAACAGGAGCTACAGCCATGGAATAGTGGTGGCACCGGCCCCGCAGCTGTGGAGCGGCGCCTGAGATGCCGAAGCTGCGGGACACAGAGCGGCTCCCAACGCTGTGTCCTGCAGGAGCCGGCCCCGCACACACCAGAGCCATGCCCGTCAGGCAGATCCTGAGCTGGGGGCAGAGGCAGGAACTGCTGCTGGGCTCTGGAAGGCGTGGACAGAGTGCATTTAATGGTGGCCTGGGGGTTTGATCCTGCTCATTGTGGCTGCTTTTGTGCTGATGGGACCGTTCCAGTTGATCTGACACCATGAAGTCAGGAGAAACTTGGGACAAAAGGAATCAAACTGCCTTCTGTCCTGCTGGCTTGGTTTGGAAAGACAGGTGCCAGCTAAGGAAGGCAGGAGCCTCCCCTGAAATGGAGCATGTAAACCCCCCTCATCCAAATTGCTATAAATTTTTAATTAAGGGGCTCTCAGGCAAAAAATATGGGAGCAGGAAATAACAGTTCTTTAATAGGGAAGAAAAGAAAAGGATAAAATAAACAATGCAAATGGTCAGTTCTCATGGCAATCATCACCAGCCCCCTGTTGCTATGGTCAGTGTCCATGGCAACCATCCCCAGCCCCCTGTTGCTATGGTCAGTCCACTGGCAGCTCCATGGAGACCCCATGCCAGAGGTGGTTGCCACGGACACCAGCTCAGGCCCGTAACCAGGGTCTGTTGCATTGGCAACCATTTGCGGTCCCATTCCCAGGGTCATGGGATCCCCGAGCCACAGAACGGGCTGAGCTGGGAGGGACCCATCAGGATCCTCGAGTCCAACTGCTGGCCCTGCACAGGACACCCCAACAATCCCAGCCTGGCCTGGCAGCGGTGTCCAAATGCTGCTGGAGCTCAGAGAGCCCTGGAGCTGTGACCCTTCCCTGGGGAGCCTGGGCAGGGCCCCAGCAGCCTCTGGGGAAAAACCTTTTCCTGTGACCCAACCTAAGCCTGCCCCGACTCAGCTGCAGCCGTTCCCTCCAGTGCTGTCCCTGGGCACCAGAGGGAAGAGGTTCCCACAGCCCCAGCCAGGGACCCGCTCCCAAGGCTGTTGCCATGGTAACCAGGGCTGGGACCAGCTGGGATGCTTGGTTTCCATGGGCCAGGTTTAGGAATGGGATTGCCCAGTGTCCTGCTCCCACTGAAACAGCGCTGCCGCTTGCCACCTTCCAGCCTCCCATGGAAAGCACAAAAGGCAAAGATCCTGGGCTGGGATAAGAACAATTTACTGGGAACAGCAACCAGATAAGGAACAAACAGGAACAACAACAATATTGATAACAGAAGGGATAAGAAAAACTATTTGCAGGGAAAACTACATCACCACCGACTGTCTCTTCCCAGCCACGTATTCCCTCCTGCCTGGAAAGGACAGCCTTCTCTTCAGAGGGGGGAGAGAGAGTCCCTTTCCTGCCCCTGGCAATGACTTGAGGTGGGAGTGAATGTAATGACACGGCCATGGCCAGATCCTCATGTGCTTCAATCCCACATCGTGTCATTGGCAGGGACAGGAAAAGGGAAAGGTGTCTTCCCAACACACAAAACATGGGTCACCAGGGCTCTTCCCAGCCTGGGTCCTCCAATGGGGAAAGAAGCTGGAGCAGTGCACAAAGCTTTTCCTGCAGTTGGGCATTTGCAGGGCTTCCCTTAGTGGTGCCTCCGTTGGTGTTTGGTCAAGTGAGACCTCTGGGTGAAGCTCTTCCCACACTCGCGGCACTGGTAGGGCCTCTCCCCAGTGTGGATGCGTTGGTGGGTGACGAGGTGGGAGTTTTGCTTGAAGCCCTTTCCGCAGTCGGGGCAGCGGAAGGGCCTCTCCTCTGTGTGAATCCGCTGGTGCAGAAGGAGATGGGAGCTGGTCTGAAACCTCTTCCTACACTCAGAACACTCGTAGGGCCTCTCCCCAGAGTGGATGTGCTGATGGGTGACGAGGTGGGAGTTCTGCTTGAAGCCCTTCCCGCAGTCGGGGCAGCGGAATGGCCTCTCCTCTGTGTGAATCCGCTGGTGCAGGATGAGATGGGAGCTGGTCCGAAACTTCTTCTGGCACTCAGGACACTCATAGGGCCGTTCCCCAGTGTGGATCCTCTGGTGGACAATCAGGTCAGAGCTGCACCGGAAGCCCTTCCCACATTCCCCACACTCGTAGGGCCATTCCCCTGTGTGGATCATCTGGTGGCGCATCAGGCGATTGCTCTGCCTGAAGCTCTTCCCACACTCCAAGCACTTGTAGGGCTTCTTCCCATCGTGAAGCTGCTCATGCACCACCAGCTCTGAGCTCCGCCTGAAGCTCTGTCCACCTTCCTGGCATAGGGTGGGTCTTTGCTCCTCAGAGCACCCAGAGCTGGGTTTGGAGCCCCTCCTCCTGCGGGATCTCTGTGGCTTTTCCTCCCCGTTGCATTCCTGTTCCATGGAGCTGTTTAAAACAGCCTCTTCCATGAGGTTCTGCGGTGGGGATTTGTCCTCCCTGGTCTCCATCCGCAGCTTCTTTTCTGGGGGAGGAAGGACAAGGACAGGATGGGATTTGCCTCTGTGCCACAGGGAAGGGGAAGGAGATGCTCCCAATGCGACCCTGGCAGGATGGCGTTGGCAGCGGTCTTCTTTTGTAGCAGGGGGCCATGCTGGGCTGGGAGATGGAGCAGGAGAGAGGGGGAAAGGGCCAGTGACTTCCTCCTCACCTGCCTGCGTGTCCTGGGGCATTGTCTCAGTTTGAATAGACAACTGTCTGCCAAGAAAGGCAAGAGGCTCCCTTGAAACGGAAAATGTAAACCCCCTTCCTCCAAATTATTATGATTTTGAATTTAAGGTTCTCTCAGACAAAGATATGGGAATAGAAATAACGGTTACTTACTAGGAAAATTTTAAAAATACAAATGCAGTTGTACCAAAACCCCCCACTCACCGAGTCAGAATATGACCTGACACCCTGTGGGTCAGGGTGCTGGTAGCAGTCCTATTAAATGGTGGCTGCAGAGCTCCTGCAGGGACAGATATGGTTCTGTTGAAGCAGGGATCCTGTAGAATGGTGGAGTTCTCCTCTGAAGATCCAGTGGTGGTGTTGTTTGGCCTGGTCTTCCTCTGGGAATTCTGTGGAGAAGAAAGCTGCTTCTCTGAGAATTCAGGGGGAAAAGTGTGGCTGGGGGTCCCAAGGCTGAGCTTATATCCAGGTAGGAATGCTTGGCTCCTCCCCCTGGGTGGAGCATCTCACAATGGGATGATGGAATTTTTATCAGTCATGCAGTGACATTCAATGGCCCATTAACAGAAGATATTTGCCAGAGGGAAGATTGGTTGTGGAAGAGATAAAGATAACTGCCCAATTTAGAGAAGATAACTGCCTCACCTGGAATAGATGGGAATTGATGACACACCCCCAGCTACATCTTGTAACCTAAGACAACCTTCTAACCAAATGTTATATTTGTATCTGCTCAAAACCGATGCATTATTACCAATAGGATCTCTGTAGGTGTTCATTAGTGAATCATGGATTTACATTTCTGTTTCCATGGCAAGTGCCAGGACAGGCAACCCAGGTGTCACCCCCATTGATTGTTGCCATGGAAACAGTGCCCAGCACTGCCCCTTTCTGTCTGGCTGACCTGGCCTTTGGCCCTGGCCCTGGCCCTGGCGTTTGCTGCTGGTTCCACAGCGCCTGACGGGCCAGTGCGACACAGGGCAGCTGTCTGTGGCACAAGCCCCCAGCAAGGGATCCCCCCTGGCTCTGGGCAGTGACACCAGCGCTGAGCAAGGGGCCCAGGACAGGTTTCCATGGCAACCAACCATCACAATGGCTCCAGGCCTTGGTTGCTGTGGCACCAAAATAAGGAACGGGTCCCTGGGGCTGTTGCCAAGGCACCTGGTGGCACCACTGCAATTGTACCTGGAGCAGCCCTGGCAGTGCTTTGTCCTGAGGGCTGCCATGGCAGCTGAGGGCAGCAACAGCTCTGCAGGCAAGTGGCCATGGATCCTGGCTGCAGAAATGGCTCCTTGGGGGGGTTTCCAAGGAAACTTGAACTGATGGGAGTCCGGCTGGCCACACCGTTCCCGAACCAGGCCAGGAGCCATTGGCCTTCTTGGCCACCTGGGCACACTGCTGACTCATGTCCAGCCTGCTGTCCATCAGTCCCCACAGGTGCCCTTCTGCCTGGCTGCTGTCCAGCCACTCTGTCCCCAGCCTGTAGTGCTGCAGGGGTTGGGGTGGCCAAAGTGCAGGACCCAACACTTAGACTTGTTCAACCTCACCTTGTTGGATTTGGTCCCTGGATCCAGCCTGTCCAGGCCCCTGTGCAGAGCCCCCCTACCCTCCAGCAGATCAACACTGCCAACACTCTTGGTGTCACCACAGTTCCATCAGGCCCTAGAGTGTCACAATGCTCTCCATGATTCCATGAGACCTTCCAGTGTCACAATGGTGCCTTGGTTCCATGGGCCCTGTGCTGGTGCATTCCCCCCTCCCCTTCTCAGGCCACCCTGCCAGCTGAGAAATGCTCCTTGGGCCTCGGCCTTGGCCAACAGCCCCTGGGCTCAGCTCCTCTGCAGCTCATCACAAACACTGTCTGCTGTGGGCACTGCTGCTGCCCAACCAGCTCCTGCTTTCTTTGGGAGCAGCCCTGGCAACTGTTTCTGTTCCCTCGGTGGCACAACATCCCTGTTCTCCCACTGCCAAAGAAAGCTGCTGATGCCAAGTGCGGCCAGGATGAACCATTGCTGTGACTGAAGCCCCTCTCTTGGGACCCTACAAACAGCTCCAAAAGGAGCCCCTTGGAGCTCTCCTGGGCCAGTGACTCCCTCTGAGTGGGGCCTCTCCCAGCTGGGAACTCTCCCGTTTGCTGCACTCAGGGGGTCCACAAACAACGATGGAGCCTGGGCCAGTCGATCCCCCCACTCCTCCAGGCTCAACCCTTCACCCACTGGGGAGGTGCCAAAACATCAGCAGAAAGCATTTCCCTGCTCTCAGGGAAATTTCTCACAGGCCCCTTGGTGTCTGTGTGCACACAGGAGTGTCTGTGCTCAGGGAAATGTGGCAGAAATGCTGCGCTCTGGGGGGCCTGAATGCCTTGGATAGCTGAGCCAGTCAGGCCTGTAAGTGAGGGGAAGTCAGAAGCTGTAAGCTAAGTTAATTGCTGCTACGAGTTGTTCTTTTGCTAAGTAGTGAAGTTTAATAGAAGTTATAAGCTAAATTGCATATTGTCAAATGTTATTCCACTTCTAAATCATGAATTCATGGGTTGTAAGTAATGTTAAATACTGTTAAGTGCTACTCCTTTTCTAAATGCTGAAGTCTAAGGTATCAGTCAAGTCCTGTTAAGTTTGAGCTCTGTTTAACTTTTGGGCCATGTTCCTTTTATTCTTGCCCTCACTGTCCTTTTGGCACACACACAGAGACACAAACATGGAAAATTCTTGGTTAGTTTCTGGTTTGATTGCCTGGATTTCGTTTTGTTTTGTTGTTGCTTTGTTTCCTTGGTGTGCCTGAAGTCTCCAGTCAGGAGCAGTGACTCTTGCCAAGGAACTTTGTGGTGCTGTTGCTTAATATTAAATCTGGTTTTTGCTGATCCCTTGCTGGAGACTTTTTAAGCGCTCTCAACCCCTCATTTGTAACAGGGTGAAGGAGCCCTGGCCCAGGCCCCCTTGGGGACACAGGGATGCTGCCAGGGGTTCCTGTACCCCTGTCCCCCCACTGCCCCAAACCGTGGGATGTCACACAGCCAACCTGTGATGTCCCAGCCTGGGCTGGGATGTCCCAGCCCCTCTGTGATGGCAGAACACACTCTCTGATGTCACAGCTTTCTCACTGACATCACCCAGCCTTGTCTGGGATCTCACAGGGAGCACTGTAATGTCACACAGCCCCCAGAGATGTCCCATCCTGCTGTCTGATCTCACAGAGCCGCCCTCTACAATGGCACAGTCTGCTCTGTGACCTCATGGCCCAGTCTGTGCTGTCACAAAGCACTCTGTCACAGCCCGCTCTATGATGTCACATCCCCATGTGACTTCACAGCCTGTTCTATGTCTCAAAACCAACCAGTGACATCACAGCCCACCCTGTGATGTCACAGCCCACCCAGTGGCACCACAGCCTGCTCTATGTCATACAGCCACTCTGTGATGCCACTGACTGCTCTGGGATGTCACACAGACCCCTCCATAGCTGCTTGATGAGCTCACACAACCCACTCTGCGCTGTCACACAGCCCCTTTCTGACATCACGGCTGCTCTGTGCCGCTTTGACACAGCCCCCTCTGGGACATGCCACAGCCCCTGGCAGTGCTGAGCCCCTGTGAGCTCTGTCTGTACCCTGCTGGTGTCCCTGAGGTGCCCTGGCAGTGCCCCAGCCCTGCTGGGCTTTGCACAGGAGCTGCTCCTGGCCAGAGCTGTCTCTCTGCAGTGCTGCCCTTGCCAGGAGCTGCCTCTGGGCCAGGAGCCCGGCCCAGCTCAGCAGCACAGACACAGCACCAGGACTGCAGTGACCCTCGTGGGGCTTTGGTGCTCTTTGCATCAGACTCATCAGTGCCTCAGAGTGTGCTCCAAACCTTCTTTAGAACTCAAACTCAGAGAGAAACGCTGAAGTTTCTTGTACTTTCAAGAGAACCCTGTGAGGGATGTGACTGAGAAAATGTCTCCAGGTTCCAGGTAGAGCTGAACACTGGTGACAGAGATGACAAGTGGGGATAAGCAAAGGAAATGTGTCTCTGGTGCTGAGCAAAGCTGGATGTGTTTCATGAATCCAAAGGGCCAAGGCCTGAGCCCCAGCCCCTGGCAAGGCAGATCCTGTTGCTCCCTCCTTGCTCAGGGCTCTTCCTGGGGCACTGGCATGTGGGGATGTGCTGTGCCAAGGGCAGGACCATGGGGCAGCCCCTGCCAGGCTGCTGAGCAGGGACAAGGAGGCAGTGAGGCCCCAGGGCTGCAAGGGTCACTTGTCCCCTGCTGGCCTCAGGCCCAGGGCCAGCAGCCATGGCCAAAGTGCTGCAGGAGTTGGCTGTGTCAGGGCCCTGCAGCTGCTGCCCATCCCTGTGCCCTGTGCAGCCCAGGCTGTCCTACGGTGTCCCTGCCCCGTGCCTCTGTCCCTGCAGGCTGTCATCATCCCCCGGCTGCCCCACCTCACTGGCTCTTCCTTTGCTGACAGCTCTGTGTCCTGCCTGCCTCTGCCTGCCCACACAAAGCCTTGGGCTGCTCCAGGCTCCTTCTGGGGGATGTGTTGCACCACAGCCCTGCCCTGGCAGGGAAACTCCTGTCTCCTGCTGCCCAGTCTGGGCCTTCCCAGCTGCCCTTGGTGCCATTATCTCCTTCTCATGCTCATATCCTCTATGAAGAAAAGCTCCACCATCTCTGAAACCTCCCTCCAGCCCCTCCCAGGTTACTCCTGTTCTCTCCTCAGTCTCCACACCGCTGAGCCCAGAGCCGGCAGCCTCTACCTGCTATTGATGTGATGAGGACTCCAAACCCATCTTGGGAGATGTTTGGGGTCCTCTCCAAGGTCTGTGAAAATGGAAAAAATAATGGTCAAAGGAATTTTCTCCCAAATCTTGCAGTGGATGAATCACAGTAAGTAGAATTTCAAGTAACAATATTTTAATCAGAAATCCTAAAAAGCAGAAACCAACTGTAAAGCCATATATTACCTCTGCTCCTTCAAGTCTATGGGGTCGAGATTACCTTAATCAAGTAGAAGTGAAAATTACCACAGATTTTTATCAGAGTTCACTGTCCTTTAGAGTATGTAGCAACCCGCACTTACTTTAAACTAGTTGTCCACCAAACCTCTGTAAGTCAATCAGTAGCATCGAACTAGTGAAAAATAATTGCCCTACAAACATTAGATCAAGAACAATGAGTTGCAACTCTTATTGAATTCTTATGCAGTCCATAGAACACTGCTGTGTTTGTCATAACAAAGAAATCTAGTCAGTAGAGACTTGTACATAATTTGAGACAAATTAAGGCTGTAATAGCTACCATAGGAGCTTTACAGCCGAGTTTACCATCCCCTACTATGATTCCTATAGCCTAACACAGTACTGGGATAAATTTAAAAAATGGTTCTTTCACAATTCCCTTAACAAAACAAGACCAAAAAAAAAAAAAGTTTACATTTACAGTGCCCAAAAGTAATCACTGTAAACCAACACAAAAGTATCAGTAGAAATTTTTTCCCTAAGAAGTGGGTGGGATTTCACAGGACAAACACTCAATGTCATTCAGGATAATTTTAGCAAGTTTTCCCCTATCTTGATGGACGAGGCCCTGGAAGTGAAGATAATGACCTTTCTTAACTCCTCTTCTTTTCATCCACTTTTGAAAAGGTCTAATTGGTCCTTTTTCCTGGGTCCCCATTTTTCTCTTATCTCTGGTTGCTGCTCTTATCTGGCTGATTGATTCAAAGCATTAGAAGCAGTCCTGTGCTGACTGGTTGATTGTTGATTGCATCTCCTGGCCTTCTAGGAAGTGCTTGAATGCCTGTGGGAAGGTGGTAATTGTCCCAGCTGATAGCCACTCCCTGAGGGTTCTGAGACAATGGGCCTGCAGCTGCCCCTCCCTCTGTCACTTGGTGTTTCCCAGCTGGTGTTCTCCTTATCAGGGTGGTGACTCATCCTGGGAACTGTTTTCTTTCCAGCAGCTGACTCCACCCAAGATCTTGGTGCAGGTCCCTTCTCAGGCCCTCAGCTGCTCTCCTGGTTTGAGGACTCATCCCAGGTTCCTTATCTCCATCCTCAGCTGGTTTCTTGGGCAGCAGTCGCATTTTGACCCAGTTTTGTTTGGCTGTTTTGGTTGTGATGTGTGTTCTGCAATGAGTTGATTGATGTTCTTGTTCCACTCAACCTGAGCCTCCAATCCTATCAGTACTTCTTCCTCCTCTTTAGTCCAGCATCTTTTGTGGGCTCCTGGGTTGGAAGTCTCTTTTGGGTGGGAAACAGCGACCTGATTTCCTGATTTCTACCCAATGAGTGTGCCAATCTTTTGTGTTGTCCCAGACCAAGTTTCTTCTTGAAGTCCCTGCTGCATACCTTGCATATCCACTCCCCGGCTGGAGCCATTTCTGCTGTTCCCCTGCATTTAGGAAAGTGACAAACAACACCATGATAATTCCTCTTCTCTTTCCCACATTTAGCACACTGAAAACAAACCCCTCCTTTTCCCGTGGGTTACACTCAGATGTTCAGTCATGCCCAACACACAGTTTATGCGGGTACCACAGCAAGGTCAAGGTGGATTTTTGTCAGGAACAGTCACAGTAACGATGTCCTCTGGTGTCTGTTCCCTGTGGTTCTCCTGCTGAGCTGGGGGTGTCACTGGCTTGGTGTCGTTCTCCGGCTCAGCAGGCGATGTTTCTGGTGTGCCCTCAGTCTCACGCTCACCGTTTCTCTTCCCGTTATCACCCACAAAGCATTCCCAGTTCCTCGGAAGGCAGAGCTTCAGTCCCACACTTGGCTGTGGTGCAAGCTGTTCATAGTCCTCAGGCAGCCTGCTCAAACCCTGCCAGCCTGTGGAAAAATGAACACCTTCAAAGTTATTGATAAACAAGTCTGATCTATAAAACTCTTAAGTTCACCAGAGAAACCAATCCATGTTTGGCCAAATCGGGGGATTCTGATGGCAAATTTTGAGGCCTTAGGTCTACCCAGGTTTTAGACAACAGGTCTACCTGATGTTTAGAAAAGAAAGACACCAGCTTTACCTTACAAAATTGAGACAAGGTGTTTGCTTTAAGACCTAGGACACCAGGTCTACCTAGTCATGTTTGGAGGTTTGGTTTTAAAATGGTTCCCCATTTTATGGATCCAGATAGTAAATTTGCCACAGTTTTATGAGAGGTAGAATAAGAACGGTAGTGGACTCCCAACCACTCACCAATCTTTTGTCCATAATAAAACTCTGGGGCTGAGTTTTGGGCAAAGAGCCACACAGCTCTTAATGTAGATTTGTTTCAGGAGGATGAAATTTCAAGAGGAGGACGTTGAACTGGCCATCCCCAAGGCCTCTGTGCTGGGGCAGAGAGGCGACGTGGTTCCATTCCGCAGGGTATCCAGCAGGACCATGAGGAGGTGCGATCTCTGCAGCAATGCCCAGTTTGTAACTATACTCTCAAACACTGCCTTAGCAGAGTCACAGTTTTTCCCGTTGTTTAGCTACTCTTCATTGAATTTCTTCATTTTGACATTCAGGGCACTGGGCAGAAATCACATTGCATCAACACCACCTCAGGCCTTCACGATGCTTTGTTTTAAATAAACAGTTGGATTCCCCTGGTCCGCACCAGTTCCAAGCTTGCTGCTGGGTGCTGGCCAAGGTGGGGCACCGGCCCAGGGACCCCCCCTGGGGACCATCCCTCCAGCTAACTGCCCGGCCGTCGCCTTTTCGCAGCAGTTGACAGCAGGGCATGGAGTGACAGATACGGCTTGATCATAGCCAGGCGTTCCACAGCAGCTGGGAGTCTCACAGCAGCCAGGGATAGCTTGGCAACAGGCACGGGCAGCTCCATAGCAGCCAGGAATGGCTCTGCAGCCAGGTGCCCCCTTACAGTGGCAGGGCGCTCTCCCGCCGGGGCCGGGCACTGTCCCACCATGGCTGGGCACAGCTGTAGGGGGGCTTTCAGTCACAGCAAAGCACAGAGAGGTGGCTCTGCCACAGGCAGAGATGGCTACAGGGGTAACAGCATGGCACAGAGGAGCTGGAATCTCACAGGGGTCAGGCACCGCTTCTGAGATCTCAGCTGGTGTGGCAGGGCCTGGTGGAGGGGCAGCAAACCCCGCTCCGTGGCCAGGCACTGTCCTGCAGGAGCAAGGCATCTCACAGTGGTGGCAGCTGGGTGCCTTGCAGTGGCTGCAGTGGCAAAGCACCTCCCTGCTGCTACCAAGTGCCGCTTCTGGGGTTCCAGCTGCAGCAGCAGGGCACGGCAGAGCGGCAGAGTGCCTGTTCAACGTGGCTCTGCAGCATGATGTCTCTCTGCCCCCTGGATCAGCAGCAGCGTGCTCCACTGACAACCCACGCTGGTCTTGGGCGGTTGCAGCAGTTTCTGCCAGCACGGCAGAACAAGGGGCAGCAGAGGGCACAGCAGCACAGCAGCCAGTCCTTTCTGATGACTTGGCAGCCCCAGCAGGGCCCAGAGGGGCTGCAGGGTGCTCATTTAACATAGCGAGGCTGCTCGAGTCTCCTCCACCACTGACCCCAGGGATGGCACACTCAGCTGACAGCACCCTCCCACCTGAGGCAGCAGCATGGTCCCGGGTGACAAGGGCACATCCTGCTGGGCAAACACCTCCACCGGGGGTGGCAGCACAGTCCTGGGGGGCAGCAGGGCACTCCCCGGGCAGGTCACCCTCCCACCTGGGGAGGCTCCACAGCTCTGCCTGGTGGTCTCCTGCAGGGCTGTGCCTTCTGTGCTCATCCTATTCCCTTGCTCACTCAGCACAGCATCTGCTCTCCCTGCTGCCTCCCCCACCACCCTGCTTTCACCATTAGTCTTGGTGGAGACCCTGTGAATGCCCCATCCTTGGAATCATTCCTCCTTGGATGGGCTCTGAGCAACATGATGGAGTGAAAGATGCCTCTGCTCCCACCCCACAGGAGGAACTGTGGTGTCAGCTACTGAGTGGTCGGTGTTGGATGCAATTCCCCCAGAGAGCAGAGAGAACACACAGCACCACAGCTGGCAGGAACATCCTCCCATGGAGATGGGAATATTCTGGATCAACAGGCTCAGGCTGTCCAGTTTTGCCTCCTTGCAGACAGACACAAGTGTCAGAAGAGTCTGAGAGCCAGGAGGCCCCACAGTGTCTCTGAGTCCCCTTGGTTCCCTGACATCACACAGTGTCCCAGTGTTCTTTTGGTTCCATGAGGCCCCACAATGTCTCAAGGAAACCCTGGACACCACAAGGCCCTGAGGGATCCCAATGGATCCTCCTTTCCAACTGGCCTCACTGAGTCACAAGGGCCTCTGGATTCCATGAGACCCCCCAGTGTCACAGTGTGCCTTTGGTTGCACAAGCCACAGTGTCACAATGGCTCCTGAGCACCTGTAGGCACTTGACTTGGAGTCAAGGGCAGGCAGGTGATTGGGATCTGCAGCCACTGGAGACATTGGGGAGCACTGGGCAATGTTGATCACATGAAGACAGGCCTGAGGCTTGGGGAATGCCTCAGGTGTGCTTGTTGCCACAGCCAGACTACTCCATTTCCCCTTCCCCACAGGCTCCCAAACCATCACCAGCCCCAGAGCAGATTCCAGATGGGAATGTCGGCTGGCCTGAAGCTCTCTCTGTCCCATCCAGAGCCACCGTGCCCACCCAGAGCACCCGTGTCCTGCTCTGCACAGCTGCCACACATGCAGGGTGCCAGGGACCCCATCCCCAGCAAGGCTCAAACTCCAGGCCTGGCCCTGGCTGCAATAGCTGCAGCTCCCCAAGGCCCTTGTCCCCACACAGCGTCTCTGCAATGCCCTGGTCTGGTATTCACATAGGCTTTGAACCGAGAGAGACATAATTCTCTCTGCCAGGATTTTTCCTGGGGAAGGCAGTGAGAAAGCTCAGAGAGAGAAGAAGAAACAATTCTTATCTCTATTTGCTGCTCCTGTAGTTTGGCACACGTGCAATGTGTTATGGAGATGGTTAACGGAAAGGGATTTGTTAATTGCACTCTGGTGATGGTTGTTTTGATTGATTGACCAATTAGGTCAAAGCTGTGTCCTGACTGTCAGAAAGGGTCACGGGTTTTTCTTTAGTAGTGTAGTTTAGTATTAGTATAGTAGAGTATGGAGTGTAATACAGTATAGCTTAATAAAGCAATTGTTCAGCCTTCTGAAATCATTGGTGTAATATATGTTATAAAAGAATTTGTACTTAAGGAAATTAAAATCACAGCATTTTGTGTACTAAAGCCAGTGTCAGGCAACAAGCAATTATAGGCTGAGTGATTAGGATGCAGATTCAAACACCAGGAGGACGACTGTCTGCAGACATGGGATTTTTTTCATCTGACAAGACCCCCAGCGGGAGGCATTTGATAGGTATCATCAATAAAATAATATTCGACACCACAAGTTTTTCCCAGAAGATTTTCACCTGAGAGGATTTCAGGAATTGTTCACTAGTTCCAAGAAACACGTCAGCAAGAAAGAAAAAGCTACGATAATCTGCTAAAGAAGGGCTCCTTCCAGAGCCCAAAAGACTGTAAAAAACGAACCCCTTAGAATGACATTTTGAGAATCACGGGGACTTTGGTGTGATAGAGGCCAAATCCTGGGTTTCTTTAACTCTGATCGCCTGGCTCAGAGTCGAATTGTTTGTGGCTTATTCTGAATTTTTACTTTGATTCTTTAATAAATTTCCTTAATTGTTAAATTGAAACATTCATTTATAACAATTGGAGTCATTGCACATTATTCCCCTGGCTGGGGGTTGCCTTGAAACTATACCCTGGCCCTGAAACAAGGCCAGCGCTGGCCCTCAGCAGGATGTGCCCATCCCCAGGGATACAGGGGAGCAGGTGTTTGTCCCCAGGCAGCCACTGAGGGCTAATTGGGAAAACAGAGCTGCAAAAGTCAGGAAGAGGGGGGTTGGTCCCCTGCCAGCATCTCTGATAAGCCCTGTTTATCCAGGGCCTGAGGCAGCAGGAAGACACTCAGACATCTTGGCCTTCCAGGAAGGAAAATCCATGGTGAAGTGGTTCCTGAGAGCTGTCAAAGGCTGTGATCCTTGTTTGCCATTCTGGGACCTTAGTGAAGGCTACTGCTTCTCTCTTTCCACAGGGACCCTGTGGATCCATCAGAGACGTGTTGTGGGCCAGGGAAACTGTCCCTACAGTTGTGCCAGCATTTCAGGAAGGGTGAGTTTACCCTCTCCTATCAACTGTTATATTTGCAGAAACAATTTACAACAAGGTCTTCAGCACAGCAAAATCTTGGACTCGATGAAGCATTTCCAGAGCAGGCTGGCAAGACACTCCAAGGGCTGGAGCTTGGAGAGTCGGGGCTGTTCAGTGTTGTCCTGCTTCAGGGCAAATTTGGAGAGAACCTCTGCAGGGCTTCCTCTGGAAAGAAGAGTCAATCAGCCACACCCCCAATTGGTTCATGACAAATATTTCCCTGGAGAAAAGTGGAAAACACTGTTTATTTCACAGGCAAAGCATTTCCCAGCTGACTTAGCTTGGAAATGGGGGGTGTATTCTATTCCTATCTGATGGGGCACTTATCTTCTGTTAATTGAGCAGTTTTCTTTATCTCTTCCACAAGCCATCCTCTCTCCCGGGAGATATCTTCTGTGAATGGCCCATTGAGTGCCACTGCATGACTGATAAAATTCCATAATCCCATTGTGAGAAGCTCCACCCAGAGGGAGGAGCCAAGCATTCCTACCCAGATATAATCAGAGAGCGAGAAGACCTGAGTCAGCCTTTTCCACTGGATTCCCAGAGGAAGATCAGGCCCAACACCACCACCACCACCACCGGATCTTCAGAGGAAAACTGCATCCTTCGACAGGATCCCTGCATCAACAGAAGCACATCTGTCACTGCAGGAGGACTGCAGCCACTGCTCATTGGGACTGCTGCCAGCACCGTAACCCACAGGTTGTCAGGTCGTATTCTGAATCTGTCAGTGTTTTTTCTTTGCACTGTCACATTTGTATTTTAATTTTCCTGCTAAATAACTGTTATTCCTATTCCTAGATCTTTGCCTGAGAGGCCCATAATTTCAAAATTATAGTATTTTGGAAGCAGGGGGTTTACATTTTCCATTTCATGGGAAGCCCTTGCCTTCCTTAGCAGACACCTGTCTATTCAAACTGAGAGAATACCCCGGGAGATGCAGGCAGGTGAGAAGAAAGTCACTGCTCCTTTCCCCCTCTCTCCTGCTCCATCTCCCAGCCCAGCATGGCCCCCAGCTGCAGGACAACCCCTTCACCGACGCTGTCCTGCTGCGGATGCAATGGGGGCATCTCCTTCCCCTTCCTTGTGGCACAGAGGCAAATCCCATCCTGTCCTTGTCCTTCCTCCCCCAGAAAAGAAGCTGAGGATGGAGACCAGGGAGGAAAAATCCCCGCAGCAGAACCTCATGAAAGAGGCTGTTTTGAGTGGCTCCACAGCTCAGGAATCCAGTGGGGAGGAAAAGTCCCAGAGATCCTGCAGGAGGAGGGGCTCCAAACCCAGCCCTGGGTGCTTTGTGAAGGAAAGACCAAGCCTGTGCCAGGAAGGTGGACAGAGCTTCAGGCGGAGCTCAGAGCTGGTGGTACATGAGCAGCTTCATGATAAGCAGAAGCCCTACAAGTGCTTGGAGTGTGGGAAGAGCTTCAGGCAGAGCAACACCCTGATCCGCCACCAGATGATCCACACGGGGGAATGGCCCTACAAGTGTAGGGAATGTGGGAAGGGTTTCCGGTGCGCCTCTGAGCTCATTACCCACCAACGCATCCACACCGGGGAGAAGCCCTACAAGTGTCCCGAGTGTCTAAAAAGGTTTCACACCACCTCCACTCTCCTCAAGCACCAGCGGATTCACACAGAGGAGAGGCCCTTCCGCTGCCCCGACTGCAGGAAGGGCTTTAAGGAAAACTCCACACTTGTCGCCCACCGGCGCATCCACACTGGGGAGAGGCCCTACGAGTGTCCCCAGTGTGGGAAGAGCTTCACCCAGAGCTCTCACTTGACCAAACACCAACGGAGGCACCACTAAGGGAAGCCCTGCAAATGCCCCAACTGCAGGAAAAGCTTTGTGCACTGCTCCAGCTTCTTTCCCCATTGGAGGACCCAGGCTGGGAAGAACCCTGGTGACCCATGTTCCCTGTGATCCATGCTGGGAAGACACCTGTCCCTTTTCCTGGCCCAGCCAATGACATGACATGGGGTCAGAGAACATGAGGGTCTGGCCATGGCTGTCTCATTACATTCTCTCTCACCACAAGTCATTGCCAGGGGCAGGAAAGGGACTCTCTCTCCCCTCTGAAGAGAAGGCTGTCCTTTGCAGGCAGGAGAGAATACGTGGCTGGGAAGAGACAGTTGGTGGTGATGTAGTCTTCCCTGTAAATAGTTTTTCTTATCCCTTCTGTTATCAATATTGTTGTTGTTCCTGTTTGTTCCTTATCTGGTTGCTGTTTCAAATAAATTGTTCTTATCCCAGCCTGGGATCTTTGCCTTTTGTGCTTTCCATTGAAGGTGGGATGGCTGCGGGCAGCAGCATGGTTTTAGCGGGAGCAGGAAACTGGGCAATCCCATTCCTAAACCTGGCTGATGGAAAACAAGCATCCCAGCTGGTCCCAGCCCTGGTTACCATGGCAACAGCCTTGGGAGCGGGTCCCTGGCTGGGGCTGTGGGAACCTCTTCCCTCTGGAGCCCAGGGACAGCACTGGAGGGAACGGCTGCAGCTGAGTTGGGGCAGGCTTAGGTTGGGTCACAGGAAAAGGTTTTTCCCCAGAGGCTGCTGGGGCCCTGCCCAGGCTCCCCAGGGAAGGGTCACAGCTCCAGGGCTCTCTGAGCTCCAGCAGCGTTGGGACACGGCTGCCAGGCCAGGCTGGGATTGTTGGGGTGTCCTGGGCAGGGCCAACAGTTGGACTCGAGGATCCTGATGGATCCCTCCCAGCTCAGCCAGTTCTGTGGCTTGGGGATCCCATGACCCTGGGGATGGGACTGCAAATGGTTGCCATGGCAACATACACTGGCTCCAGGCCTGAGCTGGTGTCCATGGCAACCACCCCTGGCATGGGGTCTCCATGGAGCTGCCAGTGGAAACTGACCATAGCAACAGGGGGCTGGGGATAGTTGCCATGGAAACTGACCATAGCAACAGGGGGCTGGTGATGGTTGCCATGGAAACTGACCATAGCAACGGGGGGCTGGTGATGGTTGCCATGGAAACTGACCATAGCAACGGGGGGGCTGGTGATGGTTGCCATGGAAACTGACCATAGCAACAGGAGGCTGGTGGTGACTGCCTGCTAAGTAACCAAATTGGCACAGGCACTCAGAGGGGTTTCGTGGGGACACTCCAAGAGTCTCCAGGCTGTTCAAGAGCTGCAATGTCACACACAGAGACAGGGGCCCCATGGAGACCTCCCAGAGCTTTCTGGGAATGGGAAAGAGCCCTGTGGTCAGAGGCAGTCACAGCCATTCCATGGTGACATCCCAGGGGACCTTGGGCTGCCAAGGCACTGGTCTGTCACAGGCACTCACAGGGGCTCCACAGTGACATCCCAGAAGTCCCCATGACACTCACAGGAGTTCCTGTCATGGGCAGAGTGGGAGCTTCAGGCAAAAGCTTTTGTTTCTTTATTGGAGAAACTCCTGCTGAGTCATGAGGTGGAAAAATGACACCCAGCAGCCACCATAGAACCCCCAAACCCCCGCAGGATCCCTAGACTTCTAAAATCCCTTCTAAGAGGGGAGACTGTGAGTGGCTGGATCCAATCCCAGCCCCAGACTTTGTCAAAGGTGCAAAAGATTGGACAGGGGGAATTGAACTTTAATGCAATTTGTCCCACAGGATGAATGATGGAATACCAGATAGATTTCCATAGATACAGCTCGGATTGATTCTGATCATGATTAGACAGAAAGATCTTGATCAGAGTTATGTCCTCCACAGCACAGGAGCTCTAACAATTAGAATATTCTGCTCTAGGAAGCAGTTTTGAAGTCACCAGGGCCTTGCTGGAGTTGTTGGAGCCCATTGCAGACAGCGCCTCCTGCTCCAGCAGGATCTGCCTTTCCTGTGCCATGAGCAGGGCAGGTCCCGCTGCAGGAAAAGCCCCAGGCCAGCCCCAGCACAGGGAAGGCCTCGGGCACAAGGGCAGAGTGCCATGCTGGGAGCTGTGCCAGGGAGAGCCTGAGGCACCAAAGGCACCTTGGCAGCAGCAGCTGCTTTCAGGGCACGGCCAGAAGCCTCCCTTGGCAACCTGACCTGGTGGCCACCACTGCAGAGCTGCTGCTTCAGAGCTCATTTCTGGCTGGGCTCTGAAAAGCCTCTTGTTGGCCAGAAGCCTGGCTGGGAAGCCATTGGCCCCAGCACCTTGGGGACAAGATATTAATGACAAAACTCTTCATGCCAGCAGAGACAAGGCAGGGGCAGAGCAAAGGGGAGAGCCAGACCCAGGGCACAAGGCTGCCATGGTGATGGCTGTGAGGTCACTGCCCCTGCAGCAGCCTGGCTGCACTCAGCAGACATTCTGGCCAGAAGCACTGTGAGGTCACCCAGCACATCAGAGAACCCACACAAGAGGAATTCCAACCTTGGGAAGGGGTTTCACTATGTCATGTTGCAGAAAGCTCCTGCTCCTGGACAATTCCTGGGATGCTGCATCCACTTCTCTGGGAAAACAGTTGCAGTTTTGTTCCACGCTCATCATTGTAAGGTATTTCTTCCTTCTAACAAATGGAACTCCAGCCTCATTCACTTTAGAGATCTTGAGCCTTGTTCTGCTGTGGAGGGATAGAATGTAAGAAAAAAAAAAGTAGAGCAGAAGGTAATCTCACCCCTGAGGAGTTGCAGCTGTACCAATTATCAAAGATTAGGATCAGGTCTGACTTTAACAGGCCACAGCTGTAACCAATGAGAACAAGAGTGCTATAAGAGAGTGGGTGAGCTGGTTGAGGACAAAACCTGCAAACTGAGAAGAGACCTGGGAACAGGAGTCAGTTGGCTGTGCTGTGAAAAAGAAGGAGTCAGTGCTGTGAGGGTCTGCCCATGAGAAATCACCAAGAAGGTATAAGACTCTTGCAATAACAACATCCAGCCACTGCAAGATGTGGGAGACAACACCTTTGACCACTATATTCCCATTTTCACAGACCTTGAAGAGGACCCAAACATCTCCCAAGATGGGTTTGGGAGACCTCATCACATCAATAGCAGGTAGAGGCTGCAGGCTCTGGGCTCAGTGGTGTGGAGGCTGAGGAGAGAACAGAAGTAACCTGGGAGGGGCTGGAGGGTGGTTTCAGAGATGGTGGAGCTTTTCTTCATAGAGGACATAAGCATGAGAAGGAAATAATGGCACCGAGGGCAGCTGGGGAGGCCTGGACTGGACACCAGGAGACAGGAGTTTCCCTCCTGCCAGGGCAGGGCTGGGGTGCAACACATCCCCCAGAAGGAGCCTGGAGCAGCCCAAGGCTTTGTGTGGGCAGGCAGAGGCAGGCAGGACACACAGCAGTCAGCAAAGGATGAGCCAGCGAGGTGGGGCAGCCGGGGGATGATGACAGCCTGCAGGGACAGAGGCATGGGGCAGGGACACCGTAGGACAGCCTGGGCTGCACAGGGCACAGGGATGTGCAGCAGCTGCAAGGCCCTGACAGAGCCAACTTGGGCAGCACTTTGGCCATGGCTGCTGGCCCTGGGCCTGAGGCCAGCAGGGGACAAGTGACCCTTGCAGCCCTGGGGCCTCACTGCCTCCTTGTCCCTGCTCAGCAGCCTGGCAGGGGCTGCCCCATGGTCCTGCCCTTGGCACAGCACATTCCCCACATGCCAGTGCCCCAGGAAGAGCCCTGAGCAAGGAGGGAGCAACAGGATCTGCCTTGCCAGGGGCTGGGGCTCAGGCCTTGGCCCTTTGGATTCATGAAACACATCCAGCTTTGCTCAGCTCCAGAGACACATTTCCTTTGCTTATCCCCACCTGTCATCACTGTCACCAGTGTTCTGCTCTACCTGGAACCTGGGGACAATTTCTCAGTCACATCCCTCACAGGGTTGTCTTGAAAGTACAAGAAACTTCAGCGTTTCTATCTGAGTTTGAGTTCTTAAGAAGGTTTGGAGCACACTCTGAGGCACTGATGAGTCTGATGCAAAGAGCACCAAAGCCCCAGGAGGGTCATTGCAGTCCTGGTGCTGTGTCTGTGCTGCTGAGCTGGGCTGGGCTCGGCTCCTGGCCCAGAGGCAGCTCCTGGCAAGGGCAGCACTGCAGAGAGACAGCTCTGGCCAGGAGCAGCTGAGGAGGCCCCACAGTGTCTCTGAGTCCCCTTGGTTCCCTGAGATCACACAGTGTCCCAGGGCCACTTTTGTTCCATGAGGCCCCACAATGTCTCAAGGAAACCCTGGACACCACAAGGCCCTGAGGGATCCCAATGGATCCTTGATTCCAACTGGCGTCACTGAGTCACAAGGGCCTCTGGATTCCATGAGACCTCACAGTGTCACAGTGTGCCTTTGGTTGCACAAGCCACAGTGTCACAATGGCTCCTGAGCACCTGTAGGCACCAGAGTCTCATAGCATCCCCTCAGTTCCATCAACTCCATAGTGTCACAATGCCCCCTTGGTTCCATTAGGTCCTGTAGTGTCACAAGGATTCCTGGGAAGCACGAGGCCCTGAGGGATCACAATGGATGGTTCCATGAAGCCCCAGAGTTTCCCAGTCTCCTCTTGGTTCCATGGGGGCCCATGGCCCCAAAGGGGCCTCTGGATTCCACAGGACCCTGGAGTGTCACAGGGCCCCGATAGTCCCACGAGTCTTTGCAGTGTGACAATGTCCCCAGGAGGCACTGCAGTGTGACAGGGGAGCAGCACTGCAGTGGGCACAGCACCAGGGAGGTTTGGCAGTGTTCCCATGTTGGTGACACAACAGCCGTGGCAACACCAACATTCCCCTGTCTGTGATACCACAGTAGTTCCATACTGAGCATTCCTCTGTCTGTGATACCACAGGGATGGCAGCCATAGTGTTCCCCACTCTGTGACGCCACAGCTGTGGCAGTAGCATGTCCCCCTCTCTGTGACACCACAGCTGTGGCTGTCCCAACATTCCCCTTTCAGTGACACCACAGCAGTTGCAGCCCCAACGTTCCCCTCTCTATGCTACCACAGCGCTTCAAGACTGAGCATTCCCCTCTCTGTGACACCACAGCGGTGGCAATCCTGACCTTCTGCTCTCTGTGGCACCACAGCTGTGGCAGCCCTCAGTCCCTTCTCTGTGACACCACAATAGTGAAAGCTGCAACGTTCCCCTCTCTGTGACACCACAGCAGTTGCAGCCCCAGTGTTCCTGTCTCTGATACAATACAGTTGTGCCACCCCTTGTGCCCCTCTCTGTGACACAGTGTTATGGTTTGACCCTGGCCCAATGCCAGTGCCCCCATGAAAACCCATCCTTCCTGGTGTCTGTTGTGAGATGTGATCAGAGACAGAGCAAAGCAGGCTTCCACTTGTAAACAGAAGGGAAAAAACTTTATTATCACACAATTATACAACAATGAACACACAGAGCAGAACGGAAACTTGTCAAACATTCCTCCTCCCCCCACTCAATTCCCCCACAGAATGACACAAAACCTTAGATCTTTTCCAGTCCATCACTCTTCCAATAATCAACACAGTCTATCTTTACCTTTCCAACAATCACCTCTCATTTCATCAAGGAGAGAAGAGCCCCCCTTGTGCCACAGGCCAATCCCCATCACTCAACAACTGCACGTCGTGACTTCTTCCTTCTATGTTCAGTGCTCTCACCACTGCACATGGACCAGAGCTGCTTTTAGGGTTTCCCCTTTCAAGGATGCTTTTCTTGCCTATTTTCTTGCCCGCTGCCTCTCTGAGTTCCTCCACCCCTCCGTCTCTGTGGGGAACTCACTCTTATCCAAGCCATCGCCTCCCGTCTTCGGCCCATGGCTCCGGCCTACCTCCTTCGGCCGCGTGGCCTTTCCCCTCCCCCACCCAGCCCGAAGCTGGGCAGGGGAGGTCTAAACTCTTCCATCCACCGGAACCAAGAGAGCGAAGATCCTGTGAGCTCTCGCTTTTAACTCCTGTGTTCTCAGAGGCGGATCCATATCCTCAATGGTCAAACCAGGTGCCAATATCCACATCTGGGCACCTATTGGTTTGACCACTACTACTTCCCAAAAACTCATTTCCTCTCAAACCACGACATTCCACCCTTCGCCTCTGAGAACACATTAAAATTCTATTAAAACAACATTAAACACACTCCTACTAAAACAGTAACTTACACTACACCTCCATTCTTAAATCTCTGTTACCAATCTACTTTAACCTACTACATGCTTTGCTCTTATCTCTCTTTGATCCCATCTCACAGTCTCATCTCATCTCTGGCCCAAAATTCGATTCCCGGTCAGGGAACCAAAAATGTCATGGTTTGACCCTGGCCCAATGCCAGTGCCCCCATGAAAACCCATCCTTCCTGGTGTCTGTTGTGAGATGTGATCAGAGACAGAGCAAAGCAGGCCTCCACTTGTAAACAGAAGGGAAAAAACTTTATTATCACACAATTATACAACAATGAACACACAGAGCAGAACGGAAACTTGTCAAACATTCCTCCTCCCCCCACTCAATTCCCCCACAGAATGACACAAAACCTTAGATCTCTTCCAGTCCATCACTCTTCCAATAATCAACACAGTCTATCTTCACCCTTCCAACAATCACCTCTCATTTCATCAAGGAGAGAAGAGCCCCCCTTGTGCCACAGGCCAATCCCCGTCACTCAACAACTGCACGTCGTGACTTCTTCCTTCTATGTTCAGTGCTCTCACCACTGCACATGGACCAGAGCTGCTTTTAGGGTTTCCCCTTTCAAGGATGCTTTTCTTGCCTATTTCCAGAGGAGAACGACAGTCTCACCATTTCGGGACACCAGTCCCCCCCAATATTTCACCCCCTGGGGCCGAGGGGTCTCACCATTACTCATCACCTGTCGTCTCCGCTCACATCACTCCTTGGCGCCGCCTCCTCCTGTTCGGGACACCAGTCCCCCCCAATATTTCACCCCCTGGGGCCGAGGGGTCTCACCATCACTTCTTGGCGCCGCCTCCCCCCTAAAAGGCAGTCTCTGTATTACAGGAAAGATTCTGCTCATGGCTATACAAGAAAGAGTCCAGCCAAAAGCCACTCTATCATCTCCTCCACCTAGGATTTCCTCAGCTTCTCTCCGTCGTTTTTCACTTGCACTGCTCTCTCACCCTTTATATTTCCTCTCATCTGTCTCTCTCCTCCTTCGACTCCCGGAGGATCAGCATTTGCCAGGTTTCCACCTTCTGCAGAAGGGTTAAAATCACAGTCTTTGCTCATCTTGAACTCCCACACCAGCTCAGCACTCTTCACTCGGCACGCTTCCCATTGCCTCGGCCTGGCCGGTGCTATCAAGTTCAAGATAGCACTGGCATCTCTCTCTCACTCTCTCTCTCTCTCGAGGAGGGGGGGGGGCTGCCCGCTGCCTCTCTGAGTTCCTCCACCCCTCCGTCTCTGTGGGGAACTCACTCTTATCCAAGCCATCGCCTCCCGTCTTCGGCCCATGGCTCCGGCCTACCTCCTTCGGCCGCGTGGCCTTTCCCCTCCCCCACCCAGCCCGAAGCTGGGCAGGGGAGGTCTGAACTCTTCCATCCACCGGAACCAAGAGAGCGAAAATCCTGTGAGCTCTCGCTTTTAACTCCTGTGTTCTCAGAGGCGGATCCATATCCTCAATGGTCAAACCAGGTGCCAATATCCACATCTGGGCACCTATTGGTTTGACCACTACTACTTCCCAAAAACTCATTTCCTCTCAAACCACGACACACAGCAACAGTGACAGTCCCAGTGCTCCACTCTGTGTGACACCACAGCAGTTGAAGGCACAACTTTCCCCTCCTTGTGACAGTGCAGCTGTGGAAGCACCACGTCCTTCTCTCTCCGACACCACAGCAGGGGCAGCCCCAGTGTTCCTGTGTCTGTGATACCACAGTGGTGGCAGCCCAAAAGTTCTCCCAGTGATGCCACTGCTGTGGCAGCCCCAATATCACCTTTTCTGTGGCACAACAGCAGTGGAAGTCCCAACATTCCCTTCTCTATGATACCACAGCTGTGGGAGCCCCAGAGCTCCTTGTCTGTGGAACCAGAGCAGTGTCAGCCCCAGCATTTCCCTCCCTGTGACACCATAGTTGTGGCAGCCCCAAGTCCCCCTCTCTGTGACACCACAGCTGTGGCAGTCCCGTTACCGCAGTCTCTGTGACACCACAGCGGTTGCTGCCCAAACTTCCCCCTCTCTGTGACTCTGCAGCTGTGGCAGCAGCACTAGAACAGAAGCAGCAGCCGTGGAACAAGAGGGGAGCAGGGCAGGAGCAGAGAAGGAGCAGTGGAGCAGTGGGAGATGAGCAGTGTGGGAGCAGCAGGGGAGCAGTGATGGAGGAGCAGAGGAAGCGTGCTGAAACAGACACCACAGCTTCTGAGCAGCAGTGGAGTGACCGTGGAAAAGGTGGAGCAGTGGTGGAACAGGAGCTAGAGCCATGGAATAGTGGTGGCACCGGCCCCGCAGCTGTGGAGCGGCGCCTGAGATGCCGAAGCTGCGGGACACAGAGCGGCTCCCAGCGCTGTGTCCTGCAGGAGCTGGCCCCGCACACACCAGAGCCATGCCCGTCAGGCTGATCCAGAGCTGGGGGCAGAGGCAGGAACTGCTGCTGGGCTCTGGAAGGCGTGGACAGAGTGCATTTAATGGTGGCCTGGGGGTTTGATCCTGCTCATTGTGGCCGCTTTTGTGCTGTCGGGACTGTTCCAGTTGATCTGAAGTCATGAACTCAGGAGAAACTTGGGACAAAAGGAATCAAACTGGCTTCTGTCCTGCTGGCTTGGTTTGGAAAGACAGGTGCCAGCTAAGGATGACAGGAGCCTCCTCTGAAATGGAGCATGTAAACTCCCCTCATCCGAATTGCTGTAAATTTTAAATTAAGGGGCTCTCAGGAAAAAAAATGGGAGCAGGAAATAACAGTTCTTTAATAGGGAAGAAAAGAAAAGGATAAAATAAACAATGCAGTAAACCAAACACTGACAGAGTGAACACAACGTGACACCCTGTTGGCCCGGTTGTTGGTAGCAATGCACTTGGAAATGTGGCTGCAGTCCTCCTGGAGTGTCTGGTGTGGTTCTGTTGGAGCAGGGGTCCTGTAGAAAAGGGTGTCGTCTTCCTCTGAAGATCCAGTGGAAGAAGAGGCAGCTGCTGTTCCTCTGGGAAGTCCAGTGGAGAAGCTGTGCTGGTATTCCAGAATCTCCAGATTATATCTGGGTAGGAATGCCTGGCTCTTCCCTCTGGGTGGAGCATCTCACAGTGGGATGCTGTAGTTCTTATCAGTCATGCAGTGACAGTCAATAGCCTGTTATCAGCAGATGTCTCCCTGGAGAGAGGAGTGGTTGTGGAAGAGAGAAGGAAAACTGCCCACTGAACAGAAGACAACTGCCATACAGATGGCAAATAGGATACATTTTGCCTTGCAATCTGGGACACCTGCAGAGAAAGACATCTTGGGAGAAGTTGAATGATTTCTGCTTTGGGAACCAAAGTGGGTCAATTATTGGCCTGTGGCTTCTTCTAATCCAGGAAGAATTTCCAAAGTACTGCAATTGGGCATTAAAAAGGAGGACTGTGCCTCTTCATCTGGATATTGCACATGGACTACAGAGCTAGTTGTGGTCATTAGGATAAGAAAACAACTGGAAATCTTTCCCCAGTTCCACTTTTCCTTCCTGTCTCTGGGATTAGGCCTCCAACACTCCCTGCAGGTCTTCTTTCCATAATCTGCCCCTCTGGAGTTGGGATGGGACAAATCAGCAATGGGAAGAGGGAGGACAATGGACCATTCAACCTGCAAACTCTGTTTTTATAGCCTCTGGATTTGCAGTGCTTAGAAATGGTCATGTTTTCAACTGTCTGAACAAATCCCACATTTCTCACTTTTGCCCTGGCAGAAAACCTTCCTTTGGCCCTGTTGAGGAACTGACCCTGGGAAACACCTGGTTGCAGATGCTTTTTTGGTGGTTTTGCTAAGAGATGACAAGAAAAGCAGCGCAAGAGGGAGGGATGAGGGAGAGGGCAGAAACAATTCCTTTAGTTTATCTTCCTTGTGGAAAGTCTCCTGTGGAGGTTATGCTTCAGCTGGAGACTTCTTGGGCCAAGGGCTGAGGGAAGCAATTCAGCTGAGGCAGTTGAGGCATCTCCTCCCTGGTTTGTAGCCCTGGGGCAGGGATGGGACACGAGTGCCCCCCTTGCACCCCACAAACCCCTGGAATGGGGGATTCCTCCTGCCTCTGCCAGGTGCTCATTATCCTGGCATTACCCCTGGCCTGGGTGCTCCTGGTGTGAGCTCCCTGCCATGGTCATTCCTGGTGGTGGAGGGCAGGTGGGAGGGATACAGTGCAAACCTGGGAGGTGCCAGTGGGGTCAGAGATGGGAGGAGGCAACAGTGATTTGTGCAGAGTGACAGGATGTGCCGATGCACACAGGGACAAGACAACACCTCTGGGAAAACCTCTTGGAAATGTGGGGGGCTTGGATTGTAAAATACACAGGGACACAGACACACAGACACAGAATGCTGCAAGGGTGGATTGATAATTCAGGGGAAATGGCCCAGGGCAAAAGGGGTCAGGGGGTTCCTCCAGGGATGATCATCTCCTCATCCTGCCAGGATCAGGACACCAGTGTTCCCACAACTCCCAATCCTAGAAGACAAAACCCAGAAGGTGACCTCTGCTGCCCACTGGGCCATGAGGAGGGCCTTGTCCCCACCCCTGTCCCTGCAGGCACTGCTCACCGAGGCATCCAGAGAGGCAGCCAGGCGCTTCTGCCGCAGAACAGTGAGAGACTCTGTCTGAAAATTCTCCCATCTGCCTCATGATCCTCGGACCACTGTAGATCCTGTTTGATATCCTGGTTTGGTGAAAGTTTGCCAAGCTCACGAGGCCAAAGTATAATCCCAAGCCTACCGAGCTATTGTTTACAGGTGTGTTTGAAGAAGAAGAAGTCGTTGTGCCCTTTTACTTTGCCTGCATCGCTGTATCCTGGAATGTCCCAAAATTCCCAGCCTGGCTGGACTCTTTTCTGGAATGACCTTTTGGTGGTCCCCACAGAAGACCCTTCATCTACTGCACAATCACCGTGACAGACGGACTGAGATGGGAGAAGTCTTTCTCTCAAAGACTGAGACATGGGATCCTTACATAGAAAACCCTCCTTTTCTCCTAAGGACTGAGATTGAAACTTCTAACCCAGGGGGGAGGGTGTGTGGGGGAGGCAAGTTGCTGCAGGTGTGACCACTGGACCAAGAAGACAATGGCCCTTGCTCGCTGCTGACCAGATGAGATTGTATTTTCCCCCCTCCTTCCCAATTTTCAATAGAAAAATTCTAATAAAACCCCCCAGGTTAGCCTGAGATTTTGAGATCTCCCTGAACTCAGAAGTGACTCCTCGACTGGACCTTGACTGCACTGGACCCCAAAGAGCTTTGTCGTCTCTGCGTTTGGTAGCTATACCTCTTCCTCTCTCTCCCCCCTTTTTCTTTTCCGTAGGTTTCTCTCTCTCTCTCTTTTCCCCAATTCCCTCCAACGCATTTTGCTGTGATTATTCAATAAAGTACACTGGTTTTGATCGTTACTGCAAACCCCTTGCCGTGTTGGTGTTTTGTACCTTGAGATCAGATAACGAACCATCACCAATCCCGTTCGTAAGGGCGGATCGTGACACTGTTCTCCAGCCACTAAAAGTTAGTACGTTACAGTTTAAGCTAGAAGTTGTTTTTCAGTTTTCTTGCAGTGGAAAATTTGGAGACCTTTTTTCTACTTGCAAGATCGGCATGTTTGTTTGCCAGTGATATCTTTCTGCTTGGTAAAAACATCTTCTGTGGGTTTATCCTTTGCTCTAAGCCATAACAACCCCTCATGACTAACATAGCCTTTGCCTTCTTAGTTATCCAGGAAGTCTGGCTCAGCAATTCTTTTCTTCTATATCAAAACTTGCTTTCATGTCTATCCCTTCTTCAGACTCCCCATTCACAAATCTTTCGGCCAAGCACACATATCGGTGAGACTTTCTTGTCCAACTTTCATCCTTCCCAACCAGGGCAGTGATTGTCCTTCTGTGCTGGGCACTGGTGAGGCCACACCTCCAGTTCTGTGTCCCTTTCTGGGCCCCTCAATAATTAAAGATTTTCCAGCAATTGCTTCATTCATTATTTGCCTCCCTTCCCTGCCTGGCTGTGACAGGAACTGCACCAAAGTGGAAGTGCCTGCAGCTGAGGGAAGGCTGTGCTTGGGTGTCTGGTTCTGTTTGTTGTTGCTGCTGCTGCTGGTGTTGGTTTGCCTTGTTGTACATACTGGTAAAGAACTGTCACTCCTTTTCCCGTATCTTTTCCTGAAAGCCCCTTAATTTCAAAGTTCCAATAATTTGGAGGGAAGGGGGCCACATTCTCCATTCCAGAGAGGTCCCGCGGACACCTGTCTTTCAAACCAAGAGAAGCTGACAATTAACATTTTATTAACAACTGTTTATTAACAATTAATTGACAATTATCAACTAATTATCAATCGAACAATTAATTGACAATTATCAACTAATTATGAATCTAACAATTAATTGACAATTATCAACTAATTATCAATCTAACAAAGAATTAGTCAATTAACTTAGCTAACTAAAAGGTAAGCTAGAGGTGTTCACTGGAGCTTGGCAGGGTAGCTGCAGAGGTCTCTGGTGAAGGGTGGGAGACCATCAGCAGCAGAAGGCACGATGTCGCCGGCTCCTGCCGGATGCTCCAGCTGACACAAATGCTGTTCCTCAGGTGTTGGTCTCCAGAGCACCTCCTTCTTGGGTCTTGGGTCTTGACTTCTTGGGTCTTGACTTGGGTCTTGACTTGGGACTTGGGTCTTGACTTCTTGGGTCCCTGGCCTTTCTCCATCTACTCCAATGATTCATCAAAAATCTTCTGCTCCTGGGCTGTGCCTTTCACAATCACCTGCCCCATCTTCTGCCTTGGCTCCAGGTTAGGAATCCTAGGAAGAAAGGGACTGCTTTTAGCCAGACAAACACTTCCAGCCAGCCGCTTTTTTGTCTCCCTGCTGAGCGCACAGTGTTGCATCCTCTCTCTGTGCAAGCAGCGAGCAGCAAATTCAACAAGTGCACTCGCTGCATGGAGGCTGCAGAGCTGCAAGGGCAGGAACATGACCAGTGAAATGCCTGGGGACCAACTACAGCACACAGGGTCCCATGTAGACAAGCAGGCCTTGCTTGTGCCAAAAGGAAGCAGAGCTAGGGACTGGCTGGTCCCTGGATCTCTCGTTCCAGATTTTGCAACCGTGGAAACCCAGGGCACCGGGAATATTTCTCTGTCTGCTCTGGGGTGTCCTGACCCCCAGGCAAGCACTGACTTTGACCCTCATTCATGGAGAAAGTTTCCTAGACTTCAAGATAGACTAGAATCCACAAAAGTGTGAAATAGATTAGAGAGAGGAGTGTAGATGCATCACTTAGGTGAGAAATTGAGGTTTGGGGATTTCAGTATGTCGTGGATGGAAGCAAGATGGAGGGGACAGGGTGTTGTCCTGAGGTTCTTCTTCATGCTTCTTCCTGGGTTTGGGTGGCATTTTGTAATTGGACAGAAAGGTCTGCATTGCGGGCTTGGAGTGATCAGTTATTGGGTTAAAAGGGAAAACAATCTAGGTGTCTTTTCTTAATTGGATAGTTTAGTCTGAAAAGACCTTGTAACAAGAGACTGTTAGCCATTTTGTGCCTTGCTAATGAAAAGCGGCTGAACTCATGGTTGTGAGACTGTTCTACTGATAAGAAATAATAAACACCTGAGTCTGGACATGAACTACCATCTCAAGAGCCTTCAATCCAGACCCAGAGAAACTGACAGGCACCCTCCAGGAGCTTACTGTTCCATGCAGTGTCCTTTCCCAGTGCCTCCCCACCAAGGCCAATGATGATCTTTCTGTGCTCCTGTGGGTATTTCTGCCACCTCTCTGGGGCTGCCTGTCTCCCACCTCCCCGTCCCAGTCAGAGGGACTGAAGGGAGGATCTTAGGGGATGAACCAGGCTGTGCTTGGTGATGCCCAGCAATAGGACAAGAGGCCATGGGCAGAACCTGAACAGGAAATTCCACCTGAACCTGAGGAAGAACTTCTTTCCTGTGCAGGTGACGAGTTGCCCAGAGAGGGTGTGGAGTGTCCCTGACGGGAATTATTCCAGAGCCCTCTGGACACAACCCTGTGCCATGTGCTCTGGTGTGACCCGACTTGAGCAGGGAGGTGGGAGCAGATGACCTACTGGGGTCCCTTCCACCCTGTCCCACCCTGTGATTCAGCGACACCCATCAGTAGCATCAGTTGGTTTCCCACCTGCACAGCAGGGTGGTCTTAAAGTTCCCCGCGCACTTTGGGGAGAACTGCAGGTGAAAGGTCTGCTTCTGGCCAGGAGCGATGGTGCCATGGTAGGGGCTGATGGAGAACAGCTCATTGATAACATCTGGGAAGATTTCCAGGGAGGAGCTGGCACGCTTTGGAGAGAGGTTATTTTGTTTTGAGTGGCGAAGATTGGAGCGCTCCCGCTGCTGCTTGTCAGGCTGCCACAGCTGCTGCACTTCATCAGGCATCTCAGGAGGATGGTCCTCCTCCCACAACAAAAGACGCAGCAGCTCTTTGCAATGCTTCACAGTATTATAGGAGAGGAACCGACCTGCAGGGAGGAAGAGGACACCGCTCAAAGACAAAATCCTGTGCTCCCAGCAGCTCTGCCTCCTGCTGTCATGTGCCAGGGATGCACCTGGAGCATCTCTGGCAGAGTACTTTATTCTAGCAGGAAATTGAGCATCTGGGAGCAGGCTCTCTGCCTGCAGCACAAACTCCTGTGCCAAAGCAGGAGAGTTGGTTTTAGACAGTGACTTTGCTTTAGCCCTGGAGCGGGGAACTGCACACAGACACTGGCTGCAGGGCAGCCCACTCGTTACACCACTGTTTTTCCCAGTCTCAGACTTCTCAAAGAGATGACCTGCTGTCCCCCTTCTCAGTCCTGACCCAGCACGTGGCTCTCCCCAGAGCCAGGCTCAGCTCCTTTGCAGAGCAGAAGAGGCAGGGCAAGAACAGAAGGGGCTGAAAGGCAGAGGGAGGCAAGGAGAAAACTCTCCAGCTGCAGCTGGGAAGATGCTGATGAAAGTGGCTGTGTGGACAAGGGTGAAAAAGCAATTCACGTGTTGGAGGGAAGTGGCAGGGTCTTCTCCCCAGGCCCTCAGCTACCAAGTGGAATGCTCTTACGCATCAGAGTGGTTGAGTATGGCTTCTTCACTGGTTCACTCTCTGCAGCTTTCTCCCAGGAGTATTTCAGGGCTACCTCCCCTGTGTTGTACATCATGAAACTGAAAAGCAAGAAGGAGGAATTAAAAAAAACAACTCCTGTAAGTATAAAGCAAATAGTGCAGTAATGTTGTCTGATGGACTCCTGGTACCACTTCCTCCCGAGGAGCATCTTCTTGCCCAGGCAACCCTGCCATGCTCAGACTGCTGTCCCGGGTGGCCCAAGAAAGTATTTCAAAGTCTGGAAGTTTAGGAGAAAAGGGCCAACATGGTGCTCAGGACATGGAAGCTAAGGGGCTTACTCTGGACTTTAGGTCTTGCTTTGACTGCAAACTTATTCTTGAGCAGATGAGGACAGGTGACATGCAGTGAAAGCAAAGCCACGGCTGTTCTCAGCAGAAAGGTACGGCAGCACTGAGCCTCTCCTGACCACCATCTCCTGCTTGGCTTTGCGTGCACGTAAAAGGGCCTGTGCTGGTTTTTGTGGGAATCCTTCAAATCAGAGGCTTTGGGGTTTTGTAGCTTTGGGAAAGCTACAAAAGGCAAGTCTCAAAGACAGCAGAACTGTGATTAGAGCTAAGCAGTAGCCATAAGATTTGTCAGCAGAAAAAAATTATGTAAGAGGTAGAAAGTAAGTAAAGGCAAATAGAACAACGGTCTGTGTATTAATGCTTGTCTAGAATAACTCCCTAAGCTACAGAAAAGTCTATCTAGCGAGATATTAGGAAGTTCTAAGCTTAATGATGGAGCTCTGTGCATTGTGTTTGAAGGCTTACAAGTAGGTATTGTATTTGAAATGAGCAAGCATTGCTTTAACCAAAGGTGCATGTGCTTATGGTGGTTGGATGGAACTCCTGCCATCTACTGTCAATATGCTTTTGCTTTGTGTGATTGGTCAGAAACCTTTTCAAGTCAGTTGTAACATTAAGTTCTTTATCGACTGCTGGGGATGTGAGCTGCTGGCATCTACCCATGGTCATACCCATGTAATGAGGCTGATGCTGGAAAAGAAGCAGCGCGAGACGCGTTCCCCAGCAGTCCCGTCCCATTCATGGTTTGCACATAGAGCCCCAGCCAGTGACAGTTTTGGCTGGGGTAGAGTTCTGGGAAGCAGGCTCTGGGCCAGCCCTGGGCAAAGGCAGCTCCCGCTCACAGGAGGAGCTGTGCCTGGCCTCCAGCACTCACGTGGCTGTCGATGTCTGGAAGGACACGGCCCCACTGAACTGAACCATGATGGTGCTCAGTTGGAACTGGGCGTAGGCAACAACGGCACTGAGGTACACCTCGACCTCCTGGCTGCTCTTCACCACCAGAACGTGACCCGGTTGTGGGACTGTCTTGACCACCTGCAAACACAGGAGGGAGGAATCACTGAGCAGAGCCCAGAAAGTCAGGCTGAGAAGGGCAATCTCCTGGCCTCCAAGATCAGCCTCACTGAGAGACTAGAAAGGGCCATTCACTTTTACTTCGCTGCAAAGAGGACAACATTGGGACTGTTCTGCTACAGTAGTTGTTTCTAGTCACTGAAGTCACTACTACAGCTGTTAATATCCCCCTGGACACTGCAGCTGTGTTCCAGTCCCTGTACTTCAACCTTGTAGAGGGACTGGCTTTCCTCCTGCTCCCCTAAAGTCCAACAGGTCTCAAAATTAGGGTTAAGTTCCCCTGCTGGAGCTCCGTGGATGGAGAACCCCAAGACGGAAGAGTTCTAGAAAGCACCTTTTTCTTCTTGTCTTAGGAGAAAGTGCTCTCCAGATGTCATGTCTGGAGCAACAGCCACACTGCTGGGAGCTGGGCATGGGCATTTTGGGATGTGAGCGATCCCACTAGGAAAGTCTCCAACTGCAGACGTTCTGATAGAAAAGGGGATGGTTTAGAGGCCTTACAATGGTCCAGAAACTCGGAAAGAACCTTCACCCAAGATGAGTGTGTTTGTAAAAGCAAGAGTCTCTGGAGATGATCCTTCTCTGGACTCATCCATAGAGTCATGCAGGGCCTGGCTACTCCATGATGAGATATCCCACACAATACAGAGACCACAACCAAACTGTCACGCAGACCAAACTTGGACTTCACCAGCAGATGCAGGAGAAGTGGATTTCCCTCTCCTTCAAGAGAAGAGACAGAGTGCAGCAGACTGAACTCCTTGTTGGTGAGAAGGCACCAATCCGATGAAGAGATTGTTAAACCCAAAAAATGGGATAAAATCATAAAGCATTGCCTTCCATTCAACATGGGCTGCAACACTCGTGCTTGTGGCACAGACTGATAGTTTGTGTGGCTAAAGGTCTCTCGTCAAAAGGCTTCCCCATCTTGTGTGAGCGTATGTGGTCACTGTGCTTCCACCTCTCCCCTGGAGTGCACTGCTGGTGAACCTCATGGCTGTGCAATGTCCAGAGGAAGCAGGAGCTGCTCAGCCAGCAGTGATGGTGTTATGGTGGTTCTTTTTCCAAATGCTGGGTTGGTATTTTTTGCTGTTTTGCTTCTTACCTTGCCCATTTCAGCCCATATGGCTGCCAGGTCTTTCCTGGTGGGATCCTTCCACAGGATGACGATTGGTGGCTCATCCCAGAAATGAACCTTCCTTTGTGGCCGATCAAAGTCGATCTTGGTCACCTTACATTTCACAAGGTGCCTGCGGAAGGTGGCTGGGACATCTGATTTCAAGGTCACTGTGATGTCCCTGGCACAGCCAGGAGGGAGGTAACCCACCTAGGGAGAATCAGGGAGTCAAGACCAAACTGGAAGCACTGCCAAGGGCAGGACTGGCAGCAAAAGGGACCAATGTGGTGAACAGCTGTGCCAGGAATCTGCACCTCAGAGTGGATTTAAGTGAAGTTTGATACACGAAAGTAAGAACAGAAGGTGCCATCTCCCATAACATGAAGCCTTTTCTGCAAGACTGGCAGCCTTGGCCCTGCCAAGCCAAAGACTGCATCTCCTACATGGCACTGAACGGGCTATCAGTGGCTTGTAAGGGCTGCCAGCTCCTGGGCACACCAGAGCATGGCTTGAGCAATGGGGAGAGGCAGAGCAGTCCATGCTCACCTTGGGGGAGAACCACAATGGGGCGTTTGCCTCCCACTGAAAGTGCATCACCATCTCGGAGTGGTTGGTGATGCTGAAGGTCCTGCAGCAGAGCTCCCCGACAGGACAGTCCCCAAACTGGAGGTGATTTACTCTGAAAGCTGTTAGGGAGGAGAGCAAGGGATCTCAGCATGCAGGGAGCTCCACCTGCCCCCGTCATGTGCACAGACACCTGCATGTTCAATGCTTCCTAGCTCCAAGCCTTCCTCCCTCTGGAGGGACTTCCCCAGGCAGTTCCACCACTTCCAGGGAAACACCCTGACACATCCCTAAGCCAGCGACCTGCAGCACAGCACACACTGCTCTGCATGCATGGCTACCACGCCCACAGGCCACCAGGTCCTGTGGGTGACAGCCCAGGCCTGGCTAGAGGGAGGACACATATGATCAGACAGTTTCCTCTTCCTTGCTCCACCTTGGCAGCCTCTCCTCTCTTACCATCGATGTTTTTCATCAGATTGCAGCCAGCATTCCTGTCCTCTGTGTCCTCCTCCAGTCCATCGAGGGTGAATTCATCCATGTGGCCTTCACCCACCAGCTCTATTAGGGTCTTGCTGCAGTAGGTGTCCCCCGCTAACATACGAATCTTCCCTTCCACACGTTGAGCCAGAGTGGGTTTGAAAATGACATCAAACACTGCTGATTGCCGGTGACGCAGGAGGAAGAAAGGCTTTGTGGGCTTGCTCTCTGCACAGCAATGGAAAGCAGAATTAAATGGTACAGCTGTACTGAGGAAATATTTCCATAGGATATATGAGGAACACGAGGTTGAAACCAGCTGCCTTCTACACACAGGTTCTACCCCCAGTGGTTGCAGGCCCTCTTGCTATCTTCACAAGCCTGCCACCTCCAGACACAGCACCATTTAAGCAGCTTAACCTCAGGCTGATGCCCAGCCCTCGTTCCATCTGCTCCCAGCCAGCTCCAGCCATATGGAAAGCTGAGCCCAGGAGTGCTTCTGCCTTTTGCTGGCTGGCTGAGTGCTCCAGGGCTGTGTCTGCTCAGGCTGGTACATTCCCACATGCAGCAAATACCTCAGAGGCTCCACTGAGCTAGTGACAGTCCCCCACAGCTCAACCCACCATGTCTAGAAGAACAGAAGAACTTCCTACAACTTGCTAGGAGGAGACCCTGCAAAAAGCCCCCAGGAAAAGCTCGGGGCACAGAGAGCTCAAGGAAAGAAACTGTGCCTAACATCTGGCTGCTGCTCAGAGAAGCCAAGAGCAGGGCACGTGTTTTCCCCTTGGGCATGATTGCACTTCATGGGTAATGAATTTACCTTTTCCAGTGGAGTTCTCTTCCACATCTCCAGTGTGGAACACCTCGAGTGAGGAGGCCCTGCCTTTCAAGAAGAACCCTCCGTGCTCACGCTCCAGGTGTAACGTAAACTGAGAAAAGGGAACCCAGAGCACAATGATACTGGTGTGAGTACAGGGTGGCACGGGGACTGACACCCCAGTGCTGCTGGTCCCACATGGCAGCCCAGCACCTCTCCCACTGCAAACAGCACTTAGCACAAAAGTTACATCACACCAGACAAGAAAAAAGGGCCTTCAGAGACATCTGGATAGAACTGACACAGAACCAAACAGGACAAAAAGTAATAGGCGGAATGTAATTAAAGCACAACGAAGTTTACTTAAAATGTAGTAAACTGGGATCAAATACAATCAAATGGAACTGGGAAGTCACACATGTCCATGAGAACAAAAGGTGGCCTGAGAGACAAGGGGAAAATACTCCACCACCTTTCTTCTGTTCAACTTCAAGAAGAAAGACTGGACAGACAATTTGCAAGAGCTCCCTTCTTGGAGAAGAGACGTCAGTCACTTGTTTCAAAAGAATTTCTGACTCCACCTCACAGGTCTGCCATGTTCTTTGAGACCCTTCCCCTGTGCCACAAGCCCTTGTTCCCAACCAGACCATTCCTTGAGCAGGTCCTCCTCACCTTGACAGGTAAGATGCCGTTGTTACGGATGACCAGGGGCAGCATCTCTGAATCCCCCAGCCGGAGCCTCTTGAAGCGCAGCACGGCATTTCCCCTCTTGCTGCGAGCACTTGGGCACACGACTGCCAGCTGCGGCTCCTGCCCCTTCCCACTGATGGTGAAGCTCAGGCTTTGGGGTTTCATTTCCACACAGCTGCAGGACAGGCACAGAAACAATTTCAGCTGCCACTAAAACTCATTTCTCACTGGGCCAGCAAAGCAGCAAGGGCCAGCCACAGTGTTTTCCCTGCCTGGTGCTCCTGGACCCCACAACACAGCCCCCCACCAGCCTCTTCCAAATCCAACCAGGGCCATTCACAAGAGGAATCTGCTCCAAAGAGCCAGGGCCTTCCACAACCACAGTTCAAAATTATTTCACTGAATTGAATCATGCAGTACAGCAGGTAAATAAGGAGGCACCAGATGAGATATGGCAAATCCCCTGGCTGCACTGAGATGAGACTTATGCAACAAGCAAAAGCACAGCATGAAAGTAGTACTACAGCAAGAAGGCAACAAGAAATTGTCACTGTCAGTAAAGATCTTTTCCAAGAGCAGGAACAAAACCAATTGCCTATTAGCAATTAGACTTCTCTTGTTCCAATTCAGCCACTAAAGGGTTGAGGAAGGGCAGCTCAAAGCCCCACTCCACAGGTCCCAGGGCAGAGAGTATTTCACAGGGTCAGTTACCCTTCTGGGATGACAAGGGAAGCCCTGAAAATGCAGTCATAGTTCTGCTCCTCTGGTGGGATGAAGGTCACCGTAGCAACGGCATAGGATGAGCCAGGAACTGACATCTTGAGGGGATGCAGCTTGAAAACGTTGTTGATAAGGCTTTGTTCCTTGGGGGAACCCAGAGAGCAGAGTTAGGAGAAAACACCTTTGAACATGACACAGTTTTATCCATAAATGCATTCCTGAGAGCAGTCCCAGACAGTGTGTCTTCCCGCTTCCCTGGGCAGGCTCCCTCCCTCCCAGGGAATGCTGACCTTGGGCTAAAGCATTGTGTGGTTGGAGGGCTGGCAGCTGCCCCAGCCTGTATGGGAGGTGGGCACTGCATGGGAAACCCTGCCAATAACCTAGAACTGGCCTTCAAAGAGAAGGAAAAGCCAGGGAACCTGAGGAAACGCTCGGCTTTCAACCCTGGCATGGCAGTTCATAACAGCCCCTCTCTGCGTGTGCTTCCAAGAGAGGTTCAGAGGGATTCACTTCTCCCACCAAAGACCCAGAGGTGTGAGCCAAAACCTTGCCCAAGACATGCAGAATTCCACACAACTCTTCCCTGCCTCTGCTGCTCTCCCCTGCAGTTGGACCTGCACTGAGCTAGCCTAGTCTGGGCCACGGGCAGCAATGCATCTGGGGAACAGAACAGGCTCTCACACGGCCCTTAGAGGGCAACCACCACCTTGGCCTCCTGTTCTTACCTCTCCAGGCAGGGGTTTGATGGAGAGGACCACGTCACATGGCAGACAGCTTGCATTGTAGATATTGAAATGAGCCTCAGCCTGTTGCCCAACCTGAACCTTGCTGAAGATGAATGTCTTCTCATCTCTGACATACAGGCCGGTGCCTTCCACCGACTGCAGCTTGTGCTTGAGGTTGGTGCTGCTGCAGATCGGGTACTCCTCGAAGATTAACGTGACATCCTCAACGAATGCTGTGGACACACCAGAGGGATGAGCAGGGAGAAGCCTCCCTGATAAATTTATCTGGACCCTGCTGGCCTCTCAGGAGCCTTGATAAGCCCTTTCTGCCCGGGTGACTGCTAAACCCAGCCTAGGCTGGGGGAGCTGCCTGGGAGGATGGAGCTCAGTCAGCCTCAGTCTTGGAGTGCACTGCTTTCCTTTCATCCTTCCATGCTTCCCTCTCAGCCTGGAAGGGATGAGTCCACTGGTGGACTTGAAGAGGGCTGGAACCTCTGAGGATTTTAGGGGGGACACCAGGGCTGGCATGCCTCTCCATCCAAGCAGCAAGTTTAGGTGCTGATCAGCAGCAGGTGTGACCAAGGGCACTGTGGGCAGTAGGTACCTGGGAGGCAGGACTGGGCAATCAGGGTGAAGGCAATGCCAAGGGGGTTGTCCTTGGGGTCTCTGCCCGTGATGTCAATGCAGAGCTGCTCCTCACATGTCCCCTCCTGCCCTGCGAGGCATTCCACTGTGATCTGCTGCTGGCCCCATGGACCGATGGAGCCGGAGCAGGGGGACACCGTGAACATGCCAAGGCTGAGGTGATCCTGCAGGAAAAGTTCCAGGAGAGGCTGATGGCTAATAGCTGTGCCTTGAGCACCCCAGCAAAGAGTACATCCTGCCTTGGCCTGCAGCTGGGCCCAAGCAGCCAGTCCCAGGGCAGGGAAGGATGACTCCATGGCCCAAAGGCAGCCCCAGGCTGAGAGCAACAAGCCAAGAGGAGCTGCAAGCCTGACCCAAGTGGCAGAGAGAAAGGAGTTGGAGTGTAAAGAATGAAGGTGGTAGCTGTGATCCTTCAGCCTCCAGAGGAGAGAAGGAATAGCTGTGAGGAATGATGGGAGAGAGGTAGGGGACTGGCAAGAAGGAAAAGCAATGTTGTCTCAGCTCTGTGGACTGGCAGTTCAGTGGGGCAGGTTTTTGCTTCTGTGGTGTTCACAGACCTATGCTGGCTGGCAGCTACCAAGCACAGGACCTGCTCCCCCCTGTAGACCCCACAACTCCAGGTCAGAGCCAGAGCACAGGACTGCCAGGGGGACTGAGCAGATACTGGACGCCATCCTGCAGACCATGGCCCACCCCATGGCAATGAGCCCCCAACCCAGCCACAGCAGCATCTTCTCACAGCCCTGCAGCAGCACTGCTGGGGAGCAGGAGTCACCAACCTGTGTTGTCAAGGAGCTCGATTTCCTTCTTGTGGAGAGCTCTGCAGATTCCATTTGCTTTGACCTGAGAGCAGAAAGCAGAGGTATGTGTCATGCTGAGCTCCCCCGCCTTCCTCTCAGGCCAAAGCTGGCCTTCCTGCTCAGAGGGGAAAGCCTTCCTGCTCCTGATGCCTCCCAGAGAGCAGCCTGCAGCTCCCATTGCTGGACAGAGCAGCTCTATCACCAGCTTCATAGTACACATGGGGATACTGAGGTGCTTTTTTGCTCCCTCTCCCCAAGCCAGGCATGCAAATGGACGACAGCCCAGGTCTCCTGGCTGCCTGCCACATACCAGCCGTGGGCTGGTGCCTCCTCAGACAGGAAGGGTGCTCAGGGCTGCTCGTACCTTTTCCTTCCCAATGCCTCCTCGGGTGCTTGGCGGATGTGGAAGCTGAAGCTGAGCACCCCTTTGTTCTCCAGCAGGACAGTCTGGGTCTTCTTGGTGCCCTTGACCATGGCTCCAAAGTTGACGGGTGAGGCAGGCTCAATGCTGTACCTGCTGTACTGGGCTTTGGCCGACACCCTCACTGGGATGCTGGCAACAGCCTGGCCTCCTTCACCCGAGCTGGCATCTATCACCTGTGTCCACAGGAAGGATGGTAAACAAAGCAAAGAGGCCAGCCTCCACCCCAGTCCCCAGCCTCCACCCCAGGCCTCCATCCGTTTACCCCTCCCCATTTAAGCACCTCCCCCAGAGTCAGAGTCTCAGCTCTACTCAGGAAGCCTCCCAAATGGTTTTGAAAGACTTTGTTTGTGTATGTAGGAGAGAGGATTCTCCAGTTAAAGCCCTCCTTCCATTAGACACCTATCCTGTTTGTGCTCCCAAAACACCGTGTGAACACACAGCCTGGCCCAGGCAGCTCACCTGGCAGTTCAGGATGGGTTTGTTCATGAGGAAGATTTCTCTCGTGGGGTGGAAGAGCAGCTCAACATTCACAGCAGGCTGGGAGGCAAGCAGCACGCCCGACTGAGGCTCAACAGTGAAGCAGGATGCCAAGTCTCGCAGCCTGGGACCTGCACCCTGCAGCGTGAACCTGGAGAGGAAGGGAAGGAATGGAAATCTCTGCAGTTAAAAGTACAGGTGCCACCAGCCCAGCCAGGACTTTGCATAGAACCAAGGAAAAAAAAGGAGAGTGCAGCTCTGCTCAGGGAATCCTGGATCTTGACAGAGACGATCACGAGGTTACTGCAAGAAACCTTGACACTGAAAGTTTTCATTCACTCCTTTACAGAGTCTCAGAAAGAGAAAGGAGGTGACCATCAAAGAAAGGCAATGAATCCCAGCATTTCAGCGGCTGAAATTTCTAGGGCTCTCCTCTGGGCTCCTGCTGAGCTGAGAAGAACTGCTGGTTTGTGGCTGGATTCTCTGGTAAAATAACTGAGATTAGAAAGCCCAGGGTTTGTATTTCTCACGAGGTAGCCAGCTTGGAAACAGGTTCGAGCCATTGACAGAGGGAGAATGCAGGCCTGGGAACCTGAGGAAATGCTCACTACCAGGACTCACCTGTACTCAACGTCGTATACCCCTTTGTTCTTGAGACTCAGGACTTTCTTCACGTTATCCTGGACATTAATGGTTCCAAATTCCAAGCTTCCATCTGGACCTGCAGAAAACCCACAGAGCGAGGTCAAACACGCTTTTTGTGAGCTGCTGCAGAATACACCAGGTCGCAAGCAGCATGGAGGCCTTGGCACAAAACCCTTCTCAGCAAGTTTTAGTTCTTGAAAGTATTTTCCAGCTACTTGTTTGCCCTTTCTCTTCTTACTCAAAAGATCTGCAGCCTCAGTAGCTGAGGGGCTCGGCTTCCATTTCCTCACTTCCAATCACAAATGCAATGACTTTATATGCTGTGCTGAGCCTGTGGGGGTTGCCAACTGCCTGTTCACGTCACTGTTGTTTCAAAGCCCCCAGATCCAATCTGCACGTGAAGCTGCACACTTCAAAGTTCAGAGGGGAGAGACTTAAGGCTGTCAGAGCCCTGACAATGCTTTATTCCACACAGCTTGCAGGGTATGTGCTTTACGTATCCCATGCCATCCTTGCATGCTGTCCCATCCCATCCCATCCCATCCCATCCCATCCCATCCCATCCCATCCCATCCCATGGTAAGGCAGTGCACCTGGACTGTTTTGTGTGAGAGGCACCCACTGACCTTCAGGCTTGTCGATGCTCAGAGAAACCTCATAGACCTCTGCAGAGACTTTGATGTTTTCAGCCTGAAAAATCCCCAGGATGTTTTCCATATCTGAAACCTGAGGCAGCAAGAAACAAACACTGTTCAGATTATTCTTTTGGTAGACAGCTTGTAAGTTCTTGTCTCTGCTGGCTGCTTCCCCTGTGGCCTCCCTGGCCTCACGAGCATTGGTGGACTCCCAAGCTTTGCTAACCTGTTCCTGTCATGGACTGCCCCAGTGGAATTCTGCTGCAGTAAAAAACCCTATCAGCCCAGCTTTGCACTCCTACAGCAGGGAATGCTGTCTTGGAGAGGCACAGAGATGTAAGAACAACCACAAGAAGTGTGAGGTGTCTCAGAGCAGGTGGCATGGACAGCCCTCTCCAATCACCTAGCACCCTGTCTGAAATGCAGCCCCTAAACCATGGGGAACAAAATGCCAGGGGGAGAGTTTGTTGCACTGTGCAAGAGCTTCAGACAAAGTCCGTTGCAGAGATGACGCTGCAGTCTGTACAAGCAAACAACAACCTTCAGCCATTCACAGGGACAAGGCTGTGGCACAGGCTCAGGATGCAGCGTCTGCTTCTCTGGGGGGATGTGGATGCACTGCACCTTCTGGCAAACGCTGTGTAGAGGCAGAAGTTGGGGTCACAGCACCCTTGTGTCTGTCAGCTGCAGCTCTTCCTGACTCTGCCCCTGTGCTCACTGTGCCCTGCTCTGCCAGGCAGGACACAGCCCCTCTCACCTCTAGTCGGAGGGTCCTCTCAATGCTGCCAATCTGCCTGGCCTTGAAATGCAGGGTCACTTGACACTCAGAGCGGGGTTCAATGGTGCCCTTATCTCGTGATAAGGAGAAGGCCTCCACCAGGTCATCCAGCCCACGGAGCTGCCAGGCCATGGGCAGCAGGGTGTTGTTTTTCAGGACCAAGGTCCTTCTGTCAGTCCTGCAGAGACAGAAGGCACTTGGCATCAGCTGCTGGCTGGTCACACCAGCCTCGCCACTGAGTGCAACTTGGAGCAGCTCCATCCACGCCCTGGAAACCAGAGGGTGGCCACAGCTCTCTTCCCAGAGAGCAGCAAGCACAAGTTTCCAAGGATTTTTCCTGCAGAAGGCAGTGAGAACCTCAGAGAAGGAGAGAAAACAATTCTTATCTCTAGTCACTACTCCTGTTGTTTTACACCTGTAAAATGTGTTCTAGAAATTGTTTGCCAAAAGTGATTTAGTTATTAGACACAGGTCAAAGTTGTTTTGAGGGATTCAGCAATCACTCAAAGCTGTGTCTAACTGTCTAAAGACAGTCACGAGTTTTTCTTTAATACAGTAGAATGACTCTTTAATAGAATTTTAATACAATATTAGTGTAATGTAATAGAATTTTAATCAAACAACTGTTCAACTTTCTAAATCATAAAATCAGAGCACATTATTCCCAGCATCAGGAGCTCCCTACAACACCAGAGTCAAACGTTTTCTCTTTGCCACAAGTCTTGGAGTGCTTGTGGGATGACTGACCTGTGCAGAAGCAGTTTGTTAAAAGGCAGCTCCAGGGGGCTGACCTCCAGCTTCATGTCCACCCCATAGCAGCACAGGCTGAAGACCACTGGATCTGGGTTCTTCCCAATGCTGCAGATGAGCTTGTCTTCCAGAAAGCCAGGGCAAGTGGGGTATGCCCAAATGGTCAGCTTCTGGAGCCAGCCCCGCAGGAAGAAATAGAAAGAGCTCAGGGTGTGAGCAGGAGGAGCAGCCCTGGGGCACTTCTACGGTGCCTGCTCTGCCTGCCCTTCTCCTACCTGCTTCTCCTTTGGTTTCAGTGCCATGCTGGGAGGGTGCAGAAGGAACGTCTCTGCTTCCCCAGCATTCTCAAAGGAGAACTGGACCTTCGCGTCCGCGGGGGAGTTGTTGAGGATGGTTAGATTGACCGAGTTGCCGGGACAGTTCTGGGCCTTGTACCTGCCCACAAAAGGGGAAAAGGCTGCAGAGCAGACTCTTGCCTTTGCCACACAGCGAGGAGAGCACCGTGTGCACCCAAGGAAGGGATGCTGGAAGACCCTGCTCTGACAAACGAGTGAGGGAAATGGATCCCAGTCAGGGGCGTGGGCGTGTGCTCATCCTTGCCTTACTCTGATGCCTTCCCCCGGACTTGGTGCCTCCAGCCCAGAAGCCTGATGATGCTGAGGCCACCTCAAGAGTTTTTAATACAAAGTAAATTCAAAGGTGCCTAGAAAAATAACACTACACCAGGCACATGGGCTCTTTCCCCTTCTTTCTTGGGGCGCCTTCCCTGCAGGGTACAACAAAAGGCTTTTGGAAAAGGAGTTAAGCTCATTTCTTTCATCAAAGTCATCAAACTGCTTTGGATTTTATGGCTTAGCTCAAAGTCTGCCAAAGAAATATAAAGCATCAATTCCCAAGAGGAATGCAAAAAAAGGTAACAAATGACCCTTCTCTCAGGTGTGGAAATGACTTTGGAGTGCAAGGCTTAAAGAGACAAACAGAAATCCCAGACCATCCATCAGTCAGGCTAAAGATTGTCCATTTTAAAACTATTTGGATTTCATTTCCTTGGGTTGTCAAAATAGCCCTAGCCTTCCAGAGCTCCCATGGAGGAAAGAACTTCATGTGAAATGTCATTAAAAAGAAGTGACAGTTAAAGTAGAAATACACAACACTTAAATGACAAAGTGTTTAGGCAGACTTGATCCAGCAGGGAGGATGCAATGTCATTCCAGGAAAATGTAATTCCTGCTATATATTACCCCCAACACCCACTGGCGGGTCAATAATAAAATCTTATTAATAATTACAGATAATGGAAAGGTTTACAAAACCATCTACAGAAGAATTGCTCAATCAGGCTACCTGCAGAGCTCAAAGCCCTTCAAAAACCATCATAAAGTTCATTTCCTAGGGCCTGAAGCTGAGATGTGGAGGGGGACACAGAAGTTGCCCCCCAAGTCACCTTTGGACTGACAGCAGCACGCAGCTCTGGCCACCAAGGCGGCCCCCAAGGCACCCACTGGGTAGGCAGAGCAGCTCCTGCAAGGCTCATTTGCCTCTTCTCTCAAGTGCTCAAGTTCGCACATCTGTGCTCCTTCCAACCCATGTGTCTCCCAGGACAGTGCCCTGGACTGTGCCACCAGGACAGCCTGTCTCTCCAGGCGTGTCCAGGGAAGTACAAGGCCCAGCAGGGAGCACATACCACTCTCTTGATTTCCCACACAGCAGCGGTCCAAAGTGGAATTGCTTTGTGCTCTCAACATATTCCTTGAAGATGACTTTATCTTTCTGCATGGTTTTCCTCCACCGTGGAAACACCACCCTGGGCAGAGAAAGTGGGGAAGGAGGAGCTATGAGATGCTCCAAGTAGGAAATGTCGTCAGAAAGCCAAAACCCTTCCTGGTGGCTGAGGTACCATCTGCCTTCCCAGCTCCAGCACAGGAAGAGAAGCTGGGCAGCCTCAGGCAGCGTGCTCTGCCCAGGCCAGAAGCCCCAAGGGGCAGCTCTGGCCGTGAGCTCAGGCAGCTGTGGTGTGGGAGGCTGCCAGGGGCCAGCCTTACCGAGGGTTCTGGCTGATGCTGGGGTACAGGCCGGTGCCACTGCAGGGCAGCTCGTACTGGCGCTTCGTCTCCACCAGCTCAAACCTCAGGGTCTGCTCAAACGTCCCCGGGCTTTTGGTGCAGAAGTGGACCTTCAGTTGCACCTCATCGTGGGCAGGCACGACCCACCGGTACCGTTTCAGCCTGGCAGTTAAAGAGGAGGCTTCAGACAAGGAGCAAATGAAACAAGGAGGGTGCACTCGCCATCCCAAGGAGGCACTGGCACGGGGTCGCTGTGGAGCTGGGGACCATGGACCTTGTTTGACAAGCAGAGCAAGAAGCAGAGGCATTGCCTCCTCCCCTGCAGCTCACCTGAGGAATTCTGTGGGGACTGAGGCACCTTCCAGCGTGGTTTTGGATGTTGTTGTGGAGGAATCCTGGGGACTTTCAGTACTCTGTGGGGAGATCTGGCTCTCCTTTGCAAAGCTGTCTGCGCTGGCTGCTTGACCCATCTTTGGCTGGGCCTTGGCCTAAGGGGAGAGAGAAAAGGGAGGGAGAGCTGAGCCCTGAGACAAAATCTTGGAAAGTAAAATGGGGGTTTGTTCACCAGCGGAAGAGAGAAAAAATAAATAAGTCCCCCAGCCCATGGACTTGGTCTTCCACCTTATTGGTGTTTGCTTTGCCTAGGACACCCCTGCTACTCAGGACCCTCTCCTTAAAGGAAGTTGAGGGTTTAAGTGATTTTTTCCCTCTTGTCTTAGAGAAGTGCTCTGTCTCCAGCAGAGCTGTCTCTTTTGCCCCACCCCTGACAGAAAGGAGACATGCGGACATGGGGCCCCCATCACATCTTCACTTCCTCTCCACAATGATCCTTTTCCATCCAGCCTGGCCCCCATGCCTCCATCTAGCTTGGTCCCTGCCCTGGCACCTTCAGTGCCAGCACCACTGGAGCACCCACCAGATCGTCCTCCACGGCAGCACCTTCTGGTGCCACAATGGTGAAGGGCTTCACACGCTCTGCAGGGCCCGACCTCTCCTCTGGGTACTCCACTATGGAGAGCACAACAGCGGGGGGAAGGGGAGGCCCTTCGGGATCTAGTCCCAGATCTTCCAGCATCTAAAACACAAGAGAAAATCCTGCTTATCCTTCTGCCACCTTCATCCTCGCAACTCCTTCTCTAAAGGCACTGAGCTTTTGGCCATGGGGTTTTTGACTCATATGAAGTCCAAGTGCTTTGTTATGCCCAGTGGGGTGAGCAGGCTCCAGAGCAAAGGCAAGAGCTACAAGTGGGACAGGGAGAGAAACCTCTCCCGAGTGACTCAGCTGAAGAAAACAATGACCATGAGCTGCCCTGTCCTGGAATGTTTATAATGATTTCCAGGCTGGGAAGCTCTGAACAGACTTGGACACAGAGCACTCCCACTTGCTGTCCATCTGAGGGATGGTGATAACCTCCCCATCCACACAGATGATACAGAGTCCTTGTGGAACATCATCAGGGGCCTGGACAAAGCTCTGTGCCATTAGCACCTGTGGGGACACAATGCTCCAGGGCCCACGACCACAGCAAGCTCAAGATCTGAGCCTTGCAGAGTTTTACCTGGTCTTCTGTTGGCCGCTTCCCATCCCTCCGGATTTCCCTCATGGAGGTCTTTGGAACTGTGCCCTGAAGGCATTGCACCCCAACAGGCTCATCTCTGACTGCGCCTTCTGCCATTTTGCTTTGTGGCTCCAGCTGAGATGCCTGAAGACTCCTTCGGCCTCCACGTTTTTGTTCAGCCTTCTTTGCCTTCCTCTGAGGCTTCTGAGCATTGTCTTCAGCTAAAGGCTGGGCCTCTGCCATGGCCTTCAGCCTCTTCTGTGCTTTGTACTCCTCCAGCACCTCTGGGGGCAGCGTGCCACCCACGGCACGCAGAGGCATTAAAAAGCTCTTTTGGTGCTCAGACCCCAGTGCCATCCGCAGGATCTGTGTGTGTAGGGAAGAGAAACCATAGCAAGATTCCTTTTCTCGCCTTTCATCTCACACCCTCAACAAACTCGATTTCTGTCTTCTCCCTCCCAACAACACAAACTATTGAAGTCTTCCCACAGCATGTCAGCAGAGCTGGCCTTGCCCTGGGGATTGCCTCCATCTCCCTGGCACAAGCCTGGGATTGCTGGAGTGCTGTGAAGCTTGGGCAGCCTGTACATGGGGGCCAGACCTGCCTTCTCACCTTCTCCTCCTCAAGGTACTGCTCATCGAAGTCCAAGGAGTAAAACTCAATGGGGAAGTTGCACGGGTTCCTCACATCCACTGTGGCCTCCACCCCAGCGCTGCCCACCAGCACCCATCCCATCTTTAGTGCTGGGGGGCTGAACTCCAAGCGTGGCTCCAGACCTTGTCCTGAGAGGTGCAGCTTTAAGTGATTGCTGCTCCCACAAACGCTGAGCTGAAGCTCATTCTTGTAAGACCTCTGAAAAGAGTTAAATCCAGAAAAGTCATCCATGAAGTCCCAGGTGACAGGACCCCAAACACAAAGCTTGCTCCAAGCTCAAGGTGATATCAGTCCCTCCAAGGTGAGCGGAAACCAAAGATTTATTTATGCTAGGGACTACAGTGTGTGTCTCCTGGGTCTGAGTAACTGGCATGAATCCTGGTGTGCACTGTAACTGGGTAGTTGGTATCAGATGGATGGACAATGGACTCTCAGGCGTTTTCACCTAGTCGTGCAGGAGTGCAACGCTCATGGGAAGGGCCTCGGGGTTACAGTGTCCAGACACAGTCCTGGCACTGCTGCATCAGGCAAACGGCAGCTCCAGGAGAGAGGCAAAGGAGCTCTCACTGGCAAGAAATAAGGGTCAGCTTCCCTGCTTAGTGTTCGGCTCTGGCCCAAGCCAGACACAAGATGGTTATGTCTCTCGAGCAATTAAAAGATCCCTGGGACTGTTTGTGGGCACAGAAGCACTTGTGTCCACGCTGGGACACACTACCAGTTTCTGAGAGCCAGCAGCCACAGGCAAACCACTTTTGGGAATGCTCCATCCTTTAAGTTAACTCCCCAGCTGCACGGCAATGTGCAGGCAGGCCAGAACCCCAGGGACTGCTGGCAGCACATCACTCCAGGTGACTGTCCTGCTGTGCTCAGCAAGGTGTCTGGTGGCTGTTTTGTCTGTCAGTTCTGCAGCAGGATGAGCCTAGACTGGCCATTCCAGGATTATCCTCAGCGAGTGTGCAGCTGCTCTGCACCGAGTGTCACAGCTGCAAATACAGCCAGGCAAGGGGGAGGCTGAGGGGAGTTGGCCACATCCCCCCATGTGCCAAGATGCAGCCTCAGAGCCCTGATGGTCTCTGTGCAAGCTCCCTGTGAGCATTTCAAAGCCCATCTCAGGGCAGAACTCGCCGGGGTGAACTGAGCCACGCTGACTATGGGGCTTGCAGAAAGCTCCCTGTGAAGGCAGAGCTCCTACCACACTCTCTGCACCAGGCCCTCATTTCCAGATAGCCCTGACAGGCCTCCTGGGCTGACACCTGCCAATCTCACCTCCTCCTTGGGTGTAAACTGGATTTGTAAATTCTGCCACCGTCCAGGATCAAGGGTTCCTTGGGAGGGCGTCACTTCAAAGGGACAGGGCTCATCCTCCAGCGCCTGCTGCTTCTGACGTCCATTTTTGTTCTGGGCACAGAAACCAAGCGTGTGAGGTCTCCTCATGCTCTGAGACACTGACACAGTGCTGAGAGAACCCACAGACAAACCAAGCGTGGCCCCCATAGCCTAGAGCTGGAGGGAAAACCTCACCCAGAGCAGGCAGATAGGGAACTGCTGTCCTCAGAGGAGGAAGAATGGATGAAGAATGGCAGAAAAGCAAAGCAACCCCTAATGGAACAGGTCCAGGCAAACCAGCCTTGATCTAGACCCTCAGAAGCTTCCTCAAACACGCTGTAGACCCAAGTGCTCAGGCAGCCACAGGAGCAGAGAGGGCAAGAGTCACAAAGAAAACCCAACCCAGAAGTTACGTGTTCCATGTCCCCTGAGCTTTACCTTCAGAACAGGCTTGATGGCAGTAATGGACCATGTGCAGGGTACTTGGAGCCGGCTGTAGAGCCGGATTGTCTCAACCTTGCACTGCCCAACAAGGATGTCAGAGAACTGCAGTGTGTTCTTGGAGAGCTCAAGCGACACTTCCAACACAGTGGCATGGAGGCGGATGTGAGACGTGGGGCCTTTTGTCACCTGCAGAAGGACAGAGAATTCAGCGGAGGGTGCAGGTGACATCTGCTGCTGTGCCCAGCCTGCTGCCTGCCCAAGAGCTGTGGTACCTCTATGGGCAGCAGCACATCCACGTCCCCTCTGGCTGGTGGGCACTTTCAAAGCGCACGCCAAACCTCAAGGTGCAGCCGGGGGGCAGGCTCTTCACCAGGCCCAGGTCCACTCTGAACCTTGAAGAGATGAACACAAAGCAGCTGAGATACACGAGAAACACAAAATGTGTCAGAAGCACGTTAAGGCCTTACAGGTGTCCTGGCTGAGAGGTCTGGGAAAAGCCCATGCGTGCTGTGACTGGACAAAAACTTAGAGTGCACCTGAACACCCCCCAAGACACAGTGAGCCACAGTGTGATGGAAGTGAAGCCCTTCCACAAGGCCTCTTTTGGAGCCACTTTTGATCCACCAGAGGATCTCACAGGCTGCTTCCTCAATAAAGGCTGAACACACGTGCTGTGACAGTGTGAACGCCAAACAAAGCATTTCCAAAACACAGCAGACCCCACTGGTTGGCAAAACAAGCCCCCAGAGTGCCCAAAAGAAACTTGCTGCTCGTGGGAGGCAAGGGCAGACGATGCTGAGAGGTGACCAGGGTGATGAGCCCATCTGTGCCCTGCACTGAAGCGTTAGGGCACTCACAGGCAGGCCAGGAGAGGTCCCTGGCCATGGACGGCCAGGAGAATTCTGCCTCTAAAGCTCCCAGCAGCGGCACTGAGAAGAAAAAGCTCAAAACCCTCCCCAAGTTCAGTGGCTTCAGCTAACCTGTCTGAGACACCCCTTCAAGCCCACAGGAAGCGTCTCCCAGCACTGCTTACCTGTGTCCTGCAGGACAGATAGATCGACCTGGAAGAACACTGGGATCTGCCCAGGGTTGCTGATCTCCAGAGTGCTTCTCTCAGTGTTACCCTTACGCACAGTGCCCATGTCCAGGACATACTCGGGCAGCTCAACTCTGCAAGGAGGAGTAAGGACAGTCCTTTAACCCCAGCCTGGCTACATGTCCAAGTGGGCAGCCACAAATAAAGTGGCTAGTTCTTTATTCACTGCTGTAAAAACTCAGCTCAAGCCCATGAAACCCATGGCCTGGCCACCTGGCAAAGA